>NC_064854.1:57969938-58269938 GCF_024139225.1 Suncus etruscus | reverse complement strand
GTATGAATACGTGAGGAGTTTCCCTCCTCTCCCCTCCCCCCAGAGCCCAGTTGCCAAACCTGGCCCTGAAGACCAGTTTGGCATGGGGGGGATCTTGGTCTCTTGGACTAGGTGGTCAGCCCAGGAGGCCATTGGCCAGCTGTCTGTCCAGATTCCTAGCCATGCCAGTAGAAGAGGAACAGTAATCCTGGCATGTGGGATTTTCTGGGTCCAGCTGCAGCCTTCCTCTCCAGTTTGAAAAAGCATGGGATTGGAGTTTCTCTCCTCCCCCTCCCCCCAGAGCCCAGTTGCCAAACCTGGCCCTGAAGACCAGTTTGGCATGGGGGGATCTCGGTCTCCTGGACTAGGTGGTCAACCCAGGAGGCCATTGGCCAGCTGTCTGCCCAGATTCCCAGCCATACCCGTAGGAGAGGAGCAGGAATTCTGGCATGTGGGATCATCTCGTAATCTCAGTTCTTTTTTTTTTTTTTTTTTTGGTTTTTTTGGATCACACCTGGCGGCACTCAGGGGTTACTCCTGGCTGTCTGCTCAGAAATAGCTCCTGGAAGGCACGAGGGACCATATGGGACACCGGGATTCGAACCAACCACCTTTGGTCCTGGATCGGCTGCTTGCAAGGCAAAGGCCGTTGTGCTATTTCTCCGGGCCCGTAATCTCAGTTCTTAAGGGGAAAAGTGAGAAACCGCATAGAGAGATGTCAGCGGTGGGGACCTGTGGGGCCTGAGGGTGGCGGATGAAGAGCAAGGCGAGGCGTCAGTGGGTCTCAATCTTTCTGGCACCCCGCAGGTGAATGAGACGGAGCTGGAATTTGCCAAGCAGGCCCTGTTCACGCGGCACCCCGAGATGAAGAGCTGGCCAGCCAGCCATAACTGGTTCTTTGCCAAGCTGAACATCACCCACATCTGGGTGGTCGACTACTTTGGGGGCCCAAAGACGGTGACACCTGAGGAGTATTACCACGTCTCCTTCCAGTGAGTCAGCTTGGCCCTGCCTGTCCACTCCCTGAGTTGCGGGGGCTAAACCATCCAGGGACCCTGAATCCTAAGCAGTGTAGAGGTTTGGGGGGTCCCTCCAGGTGAACCAGCTGGGCCAGATTAGGGCTTAGACCCTATCCATGCTGCCTGGCCATGCTGAGAGGACCAAGTGGTGCTGGGGATCCAACCCTGGCTGGGCACTTTTCAGTCAGGCACCCTCAGCTGTGCTGCCTCCCCACACCCCCTTTCTTGTCGTTTGTGCTGCTGTGAATTCTGGGTGTCTTTTTCACTTCTGCTACCCCTTCCCCAGCTGTGACACTTGGAGGATGCTTGCATGGTGCTGTGAGTCCATGTGTGCTCTGGGACTGGCCACAGCTCTAGTCCACGAGTCTCCTGGTACAGAGGCAGCTCTTGGCTCAACTACGGGACTCCCTGTGGTTGAATATTTCTTTTCTCTGGGCTTATTCCTAGTTCTGTGCTGGGGATCCTTTCTGGCTACTAGAGGCGCTTCCGGGACTGTGGTAATGCTGAGGGTCAAACCCGGGTCAGCTACATGTTCGAACTCGTGCCTTTCCTGCCGCACTCTCTGGATTAGTGTTATCTTTCCTTTTATTTATTTAAAAACATTTTTTTTTTGGTTTGGGGCCTTACTTGAGGATGCTCAGATGGTGTTTGGGGCAAAGTCAGCCAACCGGTGTACAGCAAGGGCTGGGAGGAGTATCAGGCCATCCCCCAGATCTTGGGTCTCCTAAGCCTGGGATGGAAGTTCACTGGTGTGGCCCCATGCTCTTCAGAAGTTGCTAGGTCAAAGGTGCTCTGCTTTGCTGCTGTGTTGAGTGAGACACATTCCTGTCGCTTAGCCTTTGCCACACCCTCAGAAATTATAGGAAGCATCTTGACAGGGGAGAACCCCAAATCCTCAGTGCCTCCCCTTTGTGACTTGTTTGAGCTGCCCCCCATAGTCCTACTTGCCCTAGTTGCTGCCCCAACTGATGATTGAGGTTACCTGCAGGTAGGGACAGACACAGGGGTCTGTGTGTGTGTGCTCATGGGGGACCATGTCAAGGGACCCTGCAGTTTTCAGTACCCCCAAAGGCTGGCACCTCACTTATGTGCTCTGAGGGTCTCCATGGGCTGGACTAATAGGGGACACCATGCTAAATAGGGTTCACCTGTGGCTGAGGTGTTTCAGACCCCTGATAACATTCTTGCTTTTTTGTTTTGTTTATTTTGAGGGAGCACACCTAGTGTTGCTCAGGGTTGACTCTTGGCTCTGCACTCCGGGATCACTCCTGGCAGTCTCAGGGGACCCTACAGGATGCTGGGGATGAAACCGGGTCAGACATATGCAAGGCGAATGTCTTCCCCATTGTGCTATCACTCCGGCCCCTATTCTTGCCCTTTAAAGTGAAACATCACCTTTACCCACTCTGTTTTGCATGCTGACCTTGGCTCTCCTGGGGAGCCCACATGTCCTCTGACAGGGTGATGGGAGGTCCTGGGGATCCCAGCCACCCACATCCAATTGCCCTGATGTGGTCAGGGCGGCAATAAGATAATGCGCTGGGGTCACTCATACCTGCCCCGGCGCAGATTCGAGATACCCAGCCACTCAGGACCACTGTGTGCCCTCTGTCCTGTGTTCCTTGCTATTGCTTCTATCTTACAAACTGCCAGCTTTTTTCTGAGCCATGTTGCAGTGATGTGTGGATAGGCCACGGACATCAAGAGTCCTAGGTCCAGCCTAATCAGGCACCTGGGAATCTGCATTCAAGTAGGCTACTCCAGGTGAAGTGCTCAGGTCCCTATCCCCCCTTGCTATGGGAAATTCCCGGAACCCCTGAGAACCTGGAGTTCCTCCAGCCCTTGGAAGTGGCTGCAATGGCCAGCTAAATGATCAGTAGCTTTCACTCTGGCTAGGACCAACCTGGGGTCATAAGCAGTTTTCGGTCCCCTACAGGTGAGATCTCCAGGATGCCTCTGGATCCCTCAGCAAGGAAGCCCTGGATGTGGTGTTTCCTGGACAGCAGAATGTTCCTCCCCACGTGTGAGCATTCACCTACCTGCTTGCTTAACCGAATCGACTTGGATCCTTCCGATGTCCCCATAGATGGAGCCATTAGAATTTCCCCCTCCCCTTCACTTCTAAAGAGGTTGCTTCCCAAGTACCCTCAGCTCCAGTATTCTGGCACGGGTCCTTGGAGAGAGTGAAGTAAGTTCTGAAGTTCTACGTTCCTTATTTCTGGAAGCAGATGGGACACTGTCACCCAACACCTTCCATTGCTGCTTCTCCTGGCACTATGAACACGGAGAAATCCCTCCAAGAAATTGACTCTCCTGGACCATCAAATCTCACTGGCCTGCAATGGGCAATTGTTCCACCAGGGGGCGCCACTCTACTCTCAGGAAAATATTTTATATTGTAATTATCAAGTGATTATTAAACTAGAACAACGCAAATTCGCAAATCATCTCCTGAATTTGGTTTTTCCCACCCGCGTGAATGCTAGCCAACCCATTTTCTTTCTCAGTGCCTTTTGCCACTAAAATGTGTCCATAGCCCGTGGGGGATGGAGGAGGATCTAGCATAGCACTTGGGTGCTCAGCTTCTGGTCATATTTTATGAGATTTGACCCTAGAAGTGGAACCAAGTCACCCATTTTTTGTGGGGGGTCACACCCAGCAGCGCTCAGGGGTTAGTTCTGCCTCTGCGCTCAGAAATCATTCCTGGCAAGCTTGGGGATCCATATGGAATACCGGGATTTGAACCACCGTCCTTCTGCTGCAAGGCAAACACCTTACTTCAATGCTATCTCTCCAGCCCCCACTTCATTTATTTTACATGAAGGATCCAGTCCTCTCTTGGCCCCAAGTTTCAGGGCTGCTGAAAGAGGTGACGCAGAGAAGAGCACTTAGAAACGAGTCATGTGGGCCCGGAGAGATAGCACAGTGGCGTTTGCCTTGCAAGCAGCCGATCCAGGACCAAAGGTGGTTGGTTCGAATCCTGGTGTCCCATATGGTCCCCCGTGCCTGCCAGGAGCTATTTCTGAGCAGACAGCTAGGAGTAACCCCTGAGCACCGCCGGGTGTGGCCCAAAAACCAAAAACCAAAATGAAAAAAAAAAAAAAAAAGAAACGAGTCATGTACCATTTGAGGTGAGAAAATCCTTCTAGGAGGCTGCACTCTGCATCTCTATGGTTACAAGGGCCATTTCTTCCTTGGCTGAGAGGGAAGAAGGAAATTGGAAGTGAACCCCAACACTCGACACCCCCAAACATGCATTTCCCAACTGAAACCTGGTCTCTGGTGATGATTAAAGGCTTATTCTTGTGCTTTGTGTTGGCTGAGTGTTCTGGGGTGCCGGTGAGAATCTTTGTGTGTAATCAACACAAGGGTTCATTTAAAAAATTTTAATCTAGGGGCTGGAGAGGTGGCGCTAGAGGTAAGGTGTCTGCCTTGCAAGTGCTAGCCAAGGAAGGACCACGGTTCCATCTCCCGGCATCCCATATGGTCCCCCCAAGCCAGGGGCGATTTCTGAGCTCTTAGCCAGGAGTAACCCCTGAGCATCAAATGGGTGTGGCCCAAAAAACAAAACAAACAAAAAAACAAAAAAAATTAATCTAGAGTCAGAGATATATAGCACAGCGGTATGGCATTTGCCTGGCATGCAGCCGAACCAGGAAAAATAGTGGTTCGAATTTTGGCATCCCATATGGTCCCCCCATGCCTGCCAGGAGTGATTTCTGAGTGTAGAGCCTGGAGTAACCCTTGAGCAATGCTGGTTGTGACCCCAACCCCCCCCCCACGAATTTTTTTGGGGGGTTACTCCTGGCTCTATGCTCAGAAATCGCTCCTGGCAGGCTCGGGGGACCATATGGGATGCCAGGATTCGACCACAAAATTTTTTAATCTATTCGAGCTGAGGGGATCTCCCAAAGGGTCCCCAGCATTGATTCTGGGCCAGCAGCAGGAGCTTATGATACTGGGTCTTGCCTGGGGGGAACCCCGCAGATGCTGGGTTCTGGACAGGGGCCGACTGCCTGTAAGGCAAATGCCTTCTCCCATGTGCTCACCAGCCCCTGTATGGTGGTTTGAATCTGCCACTGACTGTGTTAGAAGTTAGCTTGGCAAATACCTTTAGACAACAGGTCCTTGGATAAGTGTTCTGTTGAGGATCACGATAACATTGGCAAGAATCTCAGCCAATGCAGAACAGGATGAGGTCAAGAAGGGACCCCAGTCCTGTTTCCCCGACCCCAGGCACAGGTTCTAGTTGAGAAACTACAGTGTCCCTGGTATATCAGAGTTAACCAGAAGGAGGCACTCCTCACTGCTTTTGCCTGGTACCCTTTGGTACCAACTAATGACCCTTTGGTTTTGGAGAGATGATGCTGGAGATGATATTAGGAGAGAAACTGAAACTTGGTCTCATCAATCCCCTGAGCCAGGCCAGAGGAATCCCCTTGACAGCTGGAATCAGAAGCCCCCTGTCCTCAATGTCCCTCCTTTTTCCCCACCTGTCCCATGAATGGGGCCCCTTCCAGCTTGTTTCTGGGACTAGGGGGTTCTGGTCTGTTGGGATCCTGTGACCCTCCCAGCCTACCCTGTTTGCCTTTTTGCAAAGGACACAGAAGTGGTCTTTGAAAGTGTCACTTGCCTGCCAGGACCACAGGTTGAGGGAATCATGGTTCCACATGAGGCGGTTTCTGAGAATGGAGTGGGTGGGAGGGGAGGAGGCTGGGCACAGCAACAGAAGCAGCAGCCCCATGTAGAGGTGGTTCTCACCCCAGGAGGGAGAGAAGGTGCATCTGAGTTGGGGAATAACCCCTCTTAGAGGGAGCAGTCATTAAGGGAGACAAGAGGGATCCAGGGAGAGATAGACTTCAGCGAGAAATTGGGGTTTCTTCCTATCCACACTGTTGTTTTTCTGGTATTTTGTTTGTTTGTTTTAGGGCCATACTTGGCAATGCTCAGGGTTGACTCCTGGCTCTGCACTCTGGAATCACTCCTGGCAGGTTTGGGAGACCCTATGGGATGTTAGGGATTAAGCCCAACTCGGCCACCTGCTAACAAGTGCCCTCCTCCCTGTGCTGTCCCTCCAGCCCCTGCCCATTGCTTTCTGATCAAGTTAGAACTTGATTCCACAGAATCCTCTCTAACCCTTTGCCATATAAAGAGGTAGGGGGCGCACACCAGATGGTATGCAGGGCTCTGTTTTGGGGATGGTGCTGCAAGCCACACTCAGGGGGACCATATGAGGTTCTGGAAATCAGAACAGGGTCAGCCACATTCAAAGCAAGCTGCCTTAACCCCTGTACTATCTTTCAAGTATTTTTCTTTTTCCTTTCTTTCCTTTTTTATGGGGAGGGGTGTTGGTTTGGGGCTACACCCAGCAGTATTCAGGACTGACTTCTGGTTCTGCACTATGGAATTACTCCCGGTGGGATCCCAGGGGTTCCTTGTGCATTCAAGGCAAGCACTTCACCCACTGTCCTAATCCTCCAGCCCCTCAAGTGTTTACCTTCCTTCCTTCCTTCCTTCCTTCCTTCCTTCCTTCCTTCCTTCCTTCCTTCCTTCCTTCCTTCCTTCCTTCCTTCCTTCCTTCCTTCCTTCCTTCCTTCCTTCCTTCCTTCCTTCCTTCCTTCTCCTTCCTTCCTCCCTCCCTCCCTCCCTCCCTCCCTCCCTCCTTCCCTCCCTCCCTCCCTCCCTCCTCTCTCTCTCTCTCTCTCTCTCTCTCTCTCTCTCTCTCTCTCTCTCTCTCTTTGTTTTTGGGCCACACCCGGTGGCACTCAGGGGTTACTCCTGGCTCTACGCTCAGAAATTGCTACTGGAAGGCTCAGGGGACCATATAGGATGTGGGGGATCGAACCCAGGTCTGTCCTGGGTTGGCCACATGCAAGGCAAATGCCCTACCATTGTGCTATTGCTCCAGCCCCTTCTTAATGCTCTTAACTTTGTTCCCCAAAGTTTGTTTAAAAGGCAGCAGCTGAGGAAATCCTTGTTTAGTTCAAATTCTGCTGCTCAAACTCAACCCTGTCTCAGCAACTGACCCTCGTAGGGATGAGAACACAATTGCATAGACAGAGCTGGGGGCCTTGTCAGGATCACCTACTCAGTTAGGGGAGGCAGGGACGGCCCTGAACCCCAGTTTGGTCTCACAACATACTGGCCTCTTCTGGCCCAAGCTTTGTCGTCCCCAGACTGGACTGTCAAGAACATTGGCAAATGTCCCTGACATTCATACAGGCCTGTGGGGGTCTGTGTTTGCCTGTGGATCCATTTCTGTGAAGAGGTATTGGGGTGAAAGCTGGGGGCGGGTGGTGGGGAGCGAAGAGTGAGGGGAGAGCAGACAAACACGCCCGCACACACAAACACACCCCAAACCCTCAAACCTCCTGAGCTTCCTGCCCCGGGGTGGTGTGTGGGGGTGATCGCGCAGCCCGAGGCAGGTGCCTCCCTCACCAGGGCCCCTCCACTTCCTGAGGCGGCGGCAGCATCACCAGCTACTCCGAAGTCTTTCCCGGCCCCCTACGCCTTGGCCCGCACCCTTGAGGGACGGTCAAGATGTCCTGGAAGGGCCTGGCTATGGCCATCCTCCTGCAGCCCCAGTTCCTGCACACAGGTAGGGAAGGGCCCCTGGGGTATCAGAGCCCCTCTTTGCACAGCTGGATCCCCCACTGCCTTCTGGCTGCCGAGTTGGCATCAATGCGGTCTCTGCTGCAAGACTGTGAGCCTAGAATCATCCCCAGAGCAGATGTTCCCCTGAGCTCTAGAAAGTTCCCGAGTTCTAAAAGGTTCCCAATGCAGGTGTTGCCTGAGTTCTAGAAGGTTCCTGATTCTGACATCTTTCCTCTGTCTTACCTTCTTGGGGAATGGAGGGAAGTGGGGGGGAGACAGTCCTTGTTTGGGGGCCCCAACAAGCAGGATGGAGAGACTGACGACAGTGGCTGAGGCAGGCTGGTGTCAGCCTCACCCTTGTTTCTTCTTCCTGTGCCCACAAAGAACATGTCACTGTTGGGGGGAAGCAGGGGACACCAGGGCTATGCTCCTGAGGGCTCTTGATGGGCTAGAAATGATGGGGGAGGCGGGAGAGAAGTTGCTTTGGGGCATCCATGGCTCCTGTGCCCAATGATGTGATCGCCCCAGGCCTGCTCCTCGCTGCACCCCTCACTCAGTTGCTCCCAGAGAGCTGCTCGGCCAGGGAGGGGACGGCAGAGGACACGGGTGTGAGAACACCAGCAAGAGTCCCCAGAGGAAACTCATCTCCCACTCCAGCCAAGGTGCTAGGGAACAAAATGCTGGAAAACCTATCAGGGGACCTCAGGGCAGGGGTGGTATCTCAGTGAGTTACTAAGACACCGATCAGGGTTTTTGAGAGCCCCTGGATGCCCAGGGCAGGTGGAACCCAACAGGATGAAGGATAGAAATGGCACTGCCAGAATGCCCGAGGGTTTTCTGGAACATTCACCTTCTCAGCAGGGCCTGAGTGGGAAGCTGGCAGGCTGGGGACAGCAAAGAGACAGAAGCGTCACTAGGTGGGCCCGAAAAGGAGGAAGGCCCCTGGCCTGCATGGGCCCAGGAATCGGTGATTTAGCAGGGGCCAGAGATATGGGGGGGGGAGCTGATTTCAGGGGAAACTGGCAATTTGGAGGGGTAGCTTGTGATTTTGGGGGGACTTTTAGGTATAGAACATGAGCTACATCCAAGTCCTGCCTCTGAACTGGGGCCTCAGGGCTCAGGGAGAGTTGGACAGGCTGCTGGCAGGCTTCTCGGGGCCTGAGTACATACCACCCATCATTCCCTCTGTGGAAGTGGGCCTTTGTGCCCCTGCTGTCCCCAGTGCCAGTATGTCCAGGTGGAATCCCAGGGGGCCTTGGGGTATCTGAATCCCTCCCTGGCCATACCCACTTTTCCCAAAACTCCTGTTCCCTCCCCTCATCCTTTGAGAGTGGACCTGGGGGTACAGTGCCTGTCCAGAGCACACCCGGTGTGACCCCTGCCCTGTCCTCTCCCCCACCAATGGATCCCTGGGATGGCGGTCTGAAGTGAGGACTGGTTCCCCCTCTCCGGACTCTGCAACCTCCAGCTGGTCTCAAAACACCACTGGGCCTTGCTGTCCCATGCTGAGGTGGGAGAGAGCAGCCTGAACCCTAGAGTTTGTCATTGGGGATCCTGGGAATCCCTGAGCCTGCAGGCATGGCCCTCCGGTGAAGCCCAGCTCACCTCTCCGGATTTCTGGGGTGCAGAATGAGGCTGAGTCACAAGGGACTCAGGCCCAGCTGGTTTACCCCTCAAAAAGAAACAGGTTTGGAAGGAAGGAGCGGCACAGTCTAACTATTAGGGGGAACGTTCGCCTGCAACCAAGGCCACCAGCTCATCTCCAGGCCTTGGAGGTGCATCCATCCATGCCTGAGTAGTTAGGCATTTATTACTCATCCTGGAGCAATCAAGTGGTTAAACTCATGGCTGAGTAGTTAAGTAGCTATTGCTCATGGTCGAGCACTTAAATGTTTAGTACCCATGACCAAGTATTTACTATTCACGCCAGAGTAACCAAGTATTTATACTCACAGCAGAGTATTTAAGTAGTTGTTATTCATGACTGAACACCTTAATGTTTAGTACCCATTACTGGGTATTTAAGTATTCACTACTCACACAGGAGTAATCAAGTATCTATACTCATGCCTGAGTATTTAAGTAGTTATTACCCATGGCCGAGTATCTAAGCCTTCACTACTTATGCTTGAATATTTAAGCATTTATTACGTGTACGTGCATTTCAGCAGACACTTCTGAAACACCCTGCCTTTGCTCGAACTGTTAGGAACAGGGCTGGAGGGGAGCTTTGCTGTGACAGCAGGGCTGGGGGCTGCAGGCTGATGCCCTCCCAGGACGTTCTGGCTTCCCACTGTGTTTCTAGCACCACCCCCAGTAGGTCCCTCTTTCTCTTGGGCCACATTTACTTCATAAAGCTTTTTACTTTTGCTTTTGTCTCTGAACATCTAGATTAAATTTTATGTGTTTCTCTTGGGGGTTGATAAAAGTTTGGGCCACACCTGGCAGTGCTCAGGAGGGGGACCCTGTGAGATGCCAGGGATTTGAACCTAGGTTGGCTGTGTGCAAGGCAAGTGCCCTCCTTACTGTGCTACTTCTCCGGCCCTGGCTTATCTTGCTGTTTTATTTGAGGGTCACACATCCCAGTGTTCAGGGATCACTTCTGGCAGTGCTTGGGGACCCTATGTGATGCCGAGGATCAGTCTGAGTTGGATGAATGCAAGGCCAATGCCTTCCCACTGCACTATCAATCGGGCTCCTCTAGATTTAATATAAACCTTTCCCACTTGTTGTTCAGGCCTAATAGTGCTAATGTGGCTTTGCCTGCAGTTCTAGCGTCGACAGTTCCTGCCTCACCCCAGCTCTGTGGCCAGTGGGCTCTGTTTCAATGGTTCCACAGTAGTGGTTTGACTTCCCAGTGGTCCCAGCGTGGGGCTTCTGCTGTTTTTTGAGGGTGCCCACCCATTGGGGACTCCCCATATTTAGCCTGTTCCAATGCTCCAGGACTCCCTTCTCTGCACTGGTACCCGGGTGGCCTGTTGTCAGCCAAACAGCTCTGCCGGTTCCCTGGGCCCAGGCACGGAGCCCAGGACTGAGGATAGGGAAACAATGACTTGGATAGTCCTGACCAGGGGTTGAGTCTTGGTGAGAAGAAGGGTCAGAGCTGCTACTGCCAGCCAGAGTGGTGGCGCAAGGGGTAAGGTATCTGCCTTATCGGCACTAGCCTAGGACGGACAGCGGTTTGATCCCCCGGTATCCCATATGGTCCCCAAGCCAGGATCAATTTCTGAGCACATACCCAGGAGTAACCAGTGAGTGTCACCGGGTGTGGCCCAAAAAACAAAAACTGTAGCAGGACAGCCCCTGAAGAGGTTGACTGA
The DNA here is from genome assembly GCF_024139225.1 of Suncus etruscus. NCBI lineage: Eukaryota > Metazoa > Chordata > Mammalia > Eulipotyphla > Soricidae > Suncus > Suncus etruscus. The sequence goes on along the minus strand of NC_064854.1, from coordinate 58,259,026 downwards.
TGGAGGGATGGAGAATGAGGCCCTTTTCTTCCAGCTCGGAGCACGTGTCTGCCACCCTGTCTAGCCCACGGTTCTGAGGTGAAACGGCGGGTAAACAGCTCGCAGACAATCAGGCTCGTGGAAATATTTGCTTTATTCGGATGGACAAAACTGAAGTCCAAAGACTCAGATTCAGTTCCAGCCAGCAAAAGCCTCTCGCCTTCCACAGACCCTTGCTCTTATAGTCCAGAGTCAGGTCCCACCCAATGGTGGGATCAGATACCAACCAATGGTGGAAGCAGAATCAGGTCCTACCCTAGGGTGGGGGCAGAATGCCAGGTCACACCCTAGGGTAGGGCACAATCACCTAATCAGATTAGGGTGAGCAACATAGTAATCCCCCCAAATATTTACATACACAACAAAAAACAAAGGCCAGAAAAATAGCATGGAGGTAGGGAGTTTGCCTTGCATCCGGAAGGATGGTGGCTCGAATCCCGGCATCCCATATTCCTGAGCCTGCCAGGAGCAATTTCTGAGCACAGAGTCAGGAGTAACCCCTGAGTGCTGCTAGGTGTGACCCAAAAACCAAACAGCAACAACAACAACAACAATAACAACCACTCTGAGTTTTGGGGCCGGAGTGGTAGTGCAAGCCATACGGCGTTTGCCTTGCGCATGCCAGCCTAGGACGAACCATGGTTTGATTCTCCCGGCATCCCATATGGTCCCCCAAGGCAGGAGCGATTTCTGAGCACATAGCCAGGAGTAACCCCTGAGCGTCACCGGGTGTGGCCAAAAATAAAATAAAATAAAGAACTGCTCCTGCCAGCCCAGACATAAGCAGATGGACAAGGCCTGGTTATTCTCTCTCTCTCTCTCTCTCTCTCTCTCTCTCTCTCTCTCTCTCTCTCTCTCTCTCTCTCTCTCTCTCTCTCTCATATTCACAGATCTACATACACATTCACTCACACAGACATTCATAGACACAGACTCAAATTCACACACATACTAACTCATAGATGCATCCTCGGGCTCAGACACACACTTATACTCACACTGAGTCTAACACACTCATATACATATAGACACACACATATATATAGATACATGGAAACACGAACACATATAGACACAGACATGCATATATACAGATACACAGACAATGCACACATACATATCACACAAATACATTAATACCAGACAGACACACACTCGCACTCACATTCATACACAGACACTCATAGACCAACAGTCACAGGCTCACACACATCCACACCCCTTCAAAACAAACCCTGAGCCCCGTGGAGGTTCCAAGCTGCGTCTCCTCTTTCTCCCATGAGAGGGTCCCCCCAGCCAGGACCAGCCCCCATGACCAGCCCTGCTCTGACCAGAGCATCAGTTGTAGATTTTCTGTGGGCCTAGAAGGGAGCTCGGACTATGGGGGAAGCAGGTCACTGCCTAAGGTTACACAGGTCAAGCAGGGGAGGAGGTGTGAGTCGCCCTGGGCTCCTTTGCCCCCTGTTCCCAAACTCAGGAGAAGGAAGGGAGTGTGAGAGTGAGGCAGGGGCGCCGGGTGTGTGTGTCCTACGAGGGGGCAGAGGACACCCCTCCAAGGTGGTGCTTACCCACCCACAGTTTCTCTTGGATTTGTGTTTCTGTTTGGGGTCCTGGCCTGCTGCTTGACATTTGCTTGGAGCCAGGAACAGAGCCGGGGGTGCCATGTGCAAAGTGTACCCTCAGTTTTGGGGTCTCCCAGCTCCCTCGGACTTTATCCACGAGGACGGCAAGATATGGAGCCAGGTGCCCGGAAACTGTTCTTTTTTTTTTCTTTTTTTCTTTTTTTTTGGTTTTTGGGCCACACCCGGCAGTGCTCAGGGCTTACTCCTGGCCGTCTGCTCAGAAATAGCTCCTGGCAGGCACGGGGAACCATATGGGACACTGGGATTCGAACCAACCACCTTTGGTCCTGGATCGGCTGCTTGCAAGGCAAACGCTGCTGTGCTATCTCTCCGGGCCCCGGAAACTGTTCTGGTCAGGGCATGCCTTCTAGAATGTTCCATGTACACTCTGGAATATTCCAGCTGCCTCTCTCAGTATCATTTAACTTGAGGTCTTCAGCTGAGCGTCTAAACCTGTGTTGTTTAAAGAGACCCCGGCTTTTCTCTGGCCACTTGCTATTTTCCAAACTCCAAATTACAGTGAATTGGGAGAAGCTGAAATTTCTTACTCCTAGTGAACACAGATACTTGGTGATTTGTTTTGTTTTTTTGTTTTTTTTTTTTTTTTTTTTGGTTTGGGGACCACACCTGGTGGCACCCAGGGGTTACTCCTGGCTCTGTGCTCAGAAATTGATCCTGGCAGGCTCAAGGGACCATATGGGATGCCAGGATTTGAACCAGATCCTTTCCGGGTCAGCCACATGCAAGGCAAACACCCTACCACTGTGCTATCACTCCAGCCCCATACTCAGTTTTCACTAGACAGTTCTAGCTTCTCTCTCTCTCTCTCTCTCTCTCTCTCTCTCTCTCTCTCTCTCTCTCTCTCTCTCTCTCTCTCTCTCTCTCTCAAACACACACACAGCAGGACTCCTGGCTTGTGGGGGTTCATGAGCAGCAGTGCCATAATCTTCGTCAAACCCAGGGAGTCGGTAGAAAGGAGTGACTGTCAACTGCAGCTCCCCCAGTTTCGTGTGAGGTTCATAACTCCTACACTAGGTGTGTGATTTGATCCCTGGCAACACCAAGGCAAAATATTGGGGTATCAGCAAATGCTGCACTGGGTCCTGTGAGGACCTCTCGAGTCCTGTGACAAGATGGCACATGGCTCAGTTTGGATCTAGATCTGATGCTGTGTGCCCCGAATGCAGACCAGCCACGGGTTAAGGGTTAAGCAAGCACCCTCCCCACTTACTATGGCTCCTGCCCCGAATTCTTGACCTTAGGAGGGGGGACTGCACTGGTTCCCCTGCTGAGCTTAGTAGCTGATGAGGGTCAATTGGATGTTAGGCTGCTTCAGAAACCATATGTTTGCTCAGAAAATTCTGCCCCATGAGGCCGGAGTGGTAGCACAGTGTAGGGCGTTTGCCTTGCACACTGCTGACCTGGGATGGACATGGGATCGATCCCCAGCATCCCATATGGTCCCCAGAGTCAGGAGCAATTTCTGAGCGAAGAGCCAGGAGTAACACCTGAGTGCTGCTGGGTGTTGCCCCCCCCTCCCCAAAAAAAGAAAGAAAAAAAAAGGAAAGGGGCCAGAGGGGTAGCTCAGTGGTAGGGCATTTGCCTTGCATGCGGCTAACCTAGCATGAATGAAAGTTCGATCTCTGCATCCCATATGGCCCCCAAGCCAGGAGCATTTCTGAGCACAGAGCCAGAAGTAACTCCTGAGTGAGCACCACCGGGTGTGGCCCAAATAAAAAAAAAAAGAAGAATATTCTGGCCCAGGACCCGAGTGATAGTAGCAGCAGACAGGACATTTGCCTTGTATGCAACTGACCTGGTTTCAATCCCTGGCATTCCACAGAGCCTGCCAGGAGTAATTTCTGAACACTGCTGGGTATAGCCCCAAAATCAAAAATATAAAATAAATTTCTGGTCTTTGTCTTCTGTCCCTCCATCCATATGGCAAAGCCAGAGTGTCACAGACCTTCCCCAGTGTCTGGCCTGTTTCCTCTGTCCCCCACATCAACACAGATGGAGCTGCTGGAAGAGTCCACAAGGTCCCACAGCTCTGAAGGGCAGAGGCCACCAGGGAAAGAAAGGGATTCATCAATGGGCAGTACTAACTACCGGCCTGGCGTAACCCCCCTTTTACAGAGCGGCCCTCCTGCCAGCCCCAAGGCTGACCTGCAGAGCCTGGTCTGGCAAGTCCATGGGGCAAGAGATGCCTCCAGAGTAGCCCCAGTGTCCCCTCTACGGTGTCATGTTGAAGAGGGACCCCAGGGCTGTCTCACGGAGCCCAGCACCGGTTGATGAGGAGGTGGAAGAGATGCGGCCAACAGGTCTGGTTTCATGGCGGTTTCTCCAGTTCATTGTTTTCTTCTCCTCAGAAAATTCCTGTTGACCATGGAATGTGCTTGGGGCTTTTGTTAAATGATAGGGAGGGGAATGTGTGTGTGTGTGTGTGTGTGTGTGTGTGTGTGTGTGTGTGTGTGTGTGTGTGTGTGGTGTGGTATGTGTGTGTGTGTGCGCGCGCGCGCACGCGTGTGTGTGTGTGTGTGTGTGTGTGTGTGTGTGTGTGTGTGTGTGTGTGTGTTTACCTGGAACTGGGCAGGGCTTACTCCTGTCTCTTCCCTTAGGGATCCCTCCTGGTAGTGCACAGGGGACCCTTTCTATAGGGTGCTGGGAATCAAACTCAGCTTGGCTGTGTGCAAGATCGGTGCCCTTCCTGCTGTGCTGTCTCTTGACCCCACAACAGCATTTTTGTGTTGTTTTGGGGTCACTCTTGGCAGTGCTCAGGGCTTACTTCTGACTCTGTGGTAAAAGGAGGCCAGAGACTGAATTTCGGTCGGCCGCATGCAAGGCTAGCACCTTGCCCACTGTACTATCACTCCAGTTCCCAAGGGTGTATATTATACTTTTTAAAAAGTAAAAAGTACTTTAGGGCCGGGTAGGTGGCGCTGGAGGTAAGGTGTCTGCCTTGCAAGCGCTAGCCAAGGATCAGGACCGCGGTTCGATCCCCCGGCGTCCCATATGGTCCCCCAAGCCAGGGGCGATTTCTGAGCACATAGCCAGGAGTAACCCCTGAGCGTCAAACGGGTGTGGCCCAAAAACCAAAAAAAAAAAAAAAAAAAAAAAAAAAGTAAAAAGTACTTTAAAAACAAAATTTTATTTTTTGCCCACACCTGGTGCTGCTCTAGGGTTACTCTTGTTTTTGTTTTTGTTTTTTTGAGCCACACCCGACGGTGCTCAGAAATTTCTGAGCTGTCTGCTCAGAAGTAGCTCCTGGCAGGCACAGGGGAACATATGGGACAAGGGGATTCGAACCAACCATCTTTGATCCTGGATCGGCTGCTTGCAAGGCAAACGCTGTGCTATCTCTCCGGCCCCAGGGTTACTCTTGACTGCACTCAGGAATCACTCCTGGTGGATCTCAGGACTATGGTGTGTTGGGGATTGAACCCAGGTCAGCAAACCCCCTCCCCGATGTTCTATGACTCTGGCCCTCCAGGGTGGATTTTTTTTTTTTTTTTGATCACATGGATGGTTCTGCGCTCAGAAATTGCTCCTGGCTCAGCTGGGCTGACCATATCGGATGCCTGGTGTTGGTCGCATGCATGGTGTTGGCCACATGTTATTGGCCTCATGCCTTACCTCTGTGCTATCTCTCCGGCCCAAGGGTGGATATTTTTAACGCAACATTCAAGCCTCAGGTGATTTTAGTTTAAAAGGACAAAAGCATGCACAAGCTCACCTCTAAAGGAACTAAATCAGCTCAAATTCAGGATTCTGTTAGGGAGCATGGGGGCCACTCTAGGAAGCCTTCTCTATGGTTTTGTGGGGCTCTTTTTATAAAGTTTTTTCATATTTTCCTATGAAGTCTGGCTCCAGTGGTTGTCCCTTCAGTCTTCCCTCCCTGCATACGTTCCCTTAAAGGCTCAAAAATTAAGCCTGTTGGGGGTCAGAGAAGTGGCAGCTGGCGGGCAGGTACCTCCAAGAACAGAGTCAGAAGTGACCCCTCCAAATCTTGGATTGTGAATTCATGTGGGACTCTGTACCCTCCAGGGTCCTTACTTGTTGCAGACTCACCCTCAGTTTAGATCTAGCTTAGTCCAGGCCATCCCCTCAGCTGGACCCTCTGCAGACACCTCTTTTCAAATGAGGGTCACTTAGAGGGATGAGGGCCTGGCCCCCATATCCACTTGTGGAAACACTTGCCTTGTGCACCCCCTCCTGACTTCAAGGTTGGGTGGTGAGTGAACCCCATTTCAGATGGGCCCCTTCTCTGACCCCACAAACGAAGGGACAGTTTGGGGGACATCTGAATTCTCTAGACCTGGCAGGCCACTTTCTGGGTCCCCTCAAAACAGCTTCAGCAGTGTGTTGGCCCTGGGAATCAGCATCCGCTGAGCCCCAGGGGCCCGGCAGGGGCAGGGGACGAGCTGGGGGCTTGTCAGACACAGCAGCACTTGGGGGGGTTCAGCAGCGGTTTGGGGGCTTGGCCGTGGGGACACGACCTCGGCTTCCGGCTGGGCCAGGCCTGAGTGCAGCTGGGAGGCAGCTTGGGGGTGCGTAACTGGAAGGTGGAAGCTATGCGCCAGAGGGTGCCCCCAGCACCGGGGTTGCCCTGAGAACCCGGTGCCAGCGCATTCTGTGATCTCGAAATGAATGGGGGGCGGAGGTGGGTGGGGGCTGGGGCCACCCCTGCGATGAGCCCAGCAATTCTCCTGCCCCTCCGAGGGCCCCAGCACGGAGTGGGGGACAGAGGATAGGGCACACTCCCAGAATCTACCTCGTTTTAGGGACTCCTGTGCCCTCAAACAGGGCTCGGCTCCAACTTGGGGTGACATTTTCTGTGTCGTTATGAGAAGAGAGTGTATAGAGAGTGTATGACAGAGACAGTCTGTATTAGTGTGTATGGGAGTGTTAATATGTGACTGAGTGTCAGATGTGTGTGAGAGTCAGTGTGTGTGTGTGTGTGTGAGTGTGAGATCATGTGAATGTGTCAGTCTGTGTTAGTGTGCAAATGAATCTTAGATTGTTGTGTGTTAGTTTGAGTGTATGAGAGTGAATGTGGGATTATATTAATGTGAGAGTCTGAGCGTTTGTGTCTGAATGTGTTTGTGAGTGTGTGAGAGTCTGACAGGCAGACAGACAAGACTGGGAGCCGAGTCAACTGCCAGGAGAGGAAGGCTCCTTGCTGTGTGCTCCCTTCCCTGTTGGGTTACTAGCAGGAGCCCCCTTGGTGAAGCCCCCTGAGCCCCTGTCCCAGCCGACTCACCCCAAAGCTCCCTTGATTTTGGGTCGCGGCCCTGGGCCCCTTTCTGCTCACCCTCAACTTCCGTCTCTAGCAATTCAGGTCACATTTCTCTGCACCTGGTACCCCTTACCATACTCAGAGTCGGGGCCCACCAGTTTATGGGCCTGAGAGCCCCTGCACTGAGCCATGCTAGGCTGGCGGGGTGGGAGGACAGGTGCCCCTAGGATCCGTGCTGAAGGCTCCACCATTGGACCCAAGGGTGCTGGCGCACAGTCTGTCTGCCCGACCCAGGGCTGCAAGTTCACTTCTCAGGACTGAAGTGTCATCCCCTTGTGGAGATTCTCAGGCTGCTGAGAAGAGACACAGGGGTGAACACTGCTGAGGATTCCCTGAGCCTTGCAAGGGGTGAGCCCTGAGCACAGAACCAGGAGTGATCCAATTCCCCTTCCCTTGAAAAGCAACAAACCCAAACCCCAAAAGGTTCTTATAACCAGGCTCTGCCAGGCCCCTGTTCCTGATGTACCCCAGAATTTGCCATTCAACTTATCCCCTAAAACTTTCTGGGCCAGCAACTCTACCTCTCCCTACCCTAAGAACCTGGTCACAAACTATAGGTTTTCTCAGATCAGTGTGTGTGTGTATGTGTGTGTGTGTGTGTGTGTGTGTGTGTGTGTGTGTGTGTGTGTGTGTGTGTGTGGTGGCGGGCACAGTGACTAGAGAAAAAATAGTGGCCAAGGAGGAGGCACTGCTAAGGGGTTTCATTTACTTTTATTTGGGGGGGGGGGGGCTCACCTGGCAGTGCTCGGAACTCTTAACTCTGTACTCAGGAATCACTCCTGGAAGTCTCGGGAGACCATATGGGATGCTGAGAATCAAACCCAGGTCAACCTCGTGCAAGGCAAGCACCCTCCCCACTGTGCTATGGCTCTGAACTTTCATTTACTCATTTTTCTACAAACCAGGCAGCTTTGGCCCACTGGTTAGGGACAATGGGTCAGAGGTCACCCTGCTCCTCAGCTTCATTTCTGCTCTCTGACTTTTATTTTGATGGGGCCAGAGAGATCGCACAGCGGTAGGACATTTGTCTTGCATTCGGCTGGCTGACTGGGAGATACCTGGTTTGGTTCCCGGCATCCTATAAGGCCCCCAGCCTGCCAGGGGTGATTTCTGAGTGCAGAGCCAGTAATAACCCCTGAGCATGGATGACACTCTGGGCCACACTTAGGGGCCCTTCTTAGCATGCAGATGCCAGTTTCTAGCCTGAGCCCCCTGCATGCACAGCTGGGATCTGGTTTTGGAACCATCCCCTCTGCCTCGACCACAGGGTGTGTGGGGAGAGGCACCCACATCTTCTTTCCCTCTCTGCCTCCCCATGATCCCTTGCGAGGCAGCTGGGGGTGCCCACCCTGGGGAGGAGGGTCAGTGGCCCCAGGTGTTGGGTCCCCCAGTCCCCCAGGCCCAGCCTCCAGCTCCACTGTCTTGGGCAGCCATGCAGGCCCAGATTTGACACACATTATTCTGAGTGGTTCTGTGGGGCTACCTGCTGCAGACGTGTTAGCGTCCCTAAGCCAAAACTTAGTGGGTTAGATAAATCTCACTAGGAATAAGCAGGTACACAAGGAAGATGAATATGAAATATGAAAATAAAATAAATGAGACCACAAAAAAATGAATTGTATGGGGACCCACGTCCAAGGGACGAGAGACTAATTTATTTTTCAGCTGATGACATTTTTAAGCACGAGCTCTGGTGTGCAGGGTGTCGTCAGGGAGAACAAAGAGTAGGAGAGCAGTACAATGGGGAAACAGGCCTAGAATCTACATATCAAATGACTATCCTATAGGTGAGAAAGACCCTTGTTGGAGGTTGGTGGTGAAATGTTTTTGGGTAAACAGAAAATCAGGTTTAACAAGGAAACAGGAGGAGAGAGATAGAAATATTTATGATGTTTATCTGGTTGCTGGAGAGTAGATTTTTTGGGGGATGGAAATAATAGTTTACCATCATAGAGCTAGACTCAGAAAAACAAGCTGCTGGTGCCAGGTTATACGAGTCACAAATAAACTAGCCAGTGGGGAACTTTTGGCGGGCTTTGGTACTGACATTTCTTTGTCTGTAGGAAAGCTGAGGCCGGATTTCTATAGTGACCAAATAAAGAGAAAATGTAATGTCACAGCCATGTTGGAATTACAGCCAATAATCCACGTAAAGGGTCAAATGATTGACTTCTCTGAACGGGCCTTTTGGCAAATAATTCTTTGGGAGGAAGGCACTGCACCAGGAAGACAAAAAGCCATGTCTGGTGTGTGCTTTCTTTAAGTGGGGGGGTAACAGCTACCCAGCTCCTGGGATTCTGTCTTGGGTCCACACTCATGTACTGGCAATATAACCCTGAGACCCAGCAGGCCAGGAGCTCTCAAGGAGAAGCACTGGCTCAGGTGAAGGGGTTCCCGCAGGCCCCTCTCTGTGGAGATGGAAAGTCTGGGTTCAGGAGGTTTCGGAGCCCCGACTGAAAATGATGCCTCACCTGCTCCTAGTTGTGTGGCTCAAGTGGGGACAGTTAGACCAGACCTTTCTCCGTGGGAAAATTGGGAGATTCTTTTCACTCTTGTTATCTGGGTTGCACTCAGAAATGCTCAGAGGTTACTCTCTACTCTGCACTTAGGAATCACTCCTGACAGTGCTCAGGGGTACCCTATAAGGTGCTGGGGCTACAACAACATGGGTTGGCCATGCACAAAGCAAAGCTCTCCCTGCTGTGCTGTTGCTCCGGTCCCTGAACTGGAGACAATTCTACTTCTTTTCTTTTGTTTTTGTTTTGTTTTTTTTTTGGGGGGAGTCACAACCGGTAGCGCTCAGGGGTTACCCCTGGCTCTATGCTCAGAAATCGCTCTGGCAGGCACAGGGGACTATATGGGATGCTGGGATTTTAACCACTGTCCTTCTGCATGTAATGCAAATGCTTTACCTCCATGCTATCTCTCCGGCCCCAATTCTACCTTTTTCAAATTGGGATGTGGTTTGGGAGATTTGGGGTGGTATGTAGCACCTTGAGATGGGGCTGGACACAGGCTGGAACATGGGATGGTGTTTCAATGTGTCTGTAAATATAAAGAGGATTGGGGGAGGCACACCAAAGACCCCAGAGTGAGTCTAGAATGATCCGGCAGAAAAGGGGAAGAAAGAGGGGCTGCAATGGGTCAGGAAAGGGAGGAAGTGGCAGCAAAGACATCTGGAGCCTGTTTCATTTGCTATAAGTGGAATTTTATGTATGGACCCCAAAATATCTTCATCCCACTTCACTTTCTGCCCCATTCAGTCCCTTTTCTGGGGGTTGGCCACACCTGGCAATATTCAGGGCTCACCCGTGGCTCCGAACTCAGGGATCCCACTTGGTGGTGCTCCGGGGGTCCCATGGGATGCTGGGGATCAAACACAGGTGAGCTGTGTGCAAGGCCAGTGCCCTCCCTGCAGCCCCTGGACCCCCTCCTGGCTGTGAACCTTCTTTACCTTGGAGCTGCAGCTGGTAGTTTCCCACCTGCCACTGGGGCGAACTGTCAGATGGGGGGTGGGGTGTCCTCTCTGGGGTTCGCCCAGCCCGGGCCGGTTGTTTATGATTTTTCTGGCTGAGAAAAAAATTCCCCTATAGCCCCGGGACGGGGTCCCTCACAGGCTGAGCTCATGATCGATCTTTGTGGGGGTGTTTCTCAGTGGCAATCCCTCCTCCCGCCCCAGACCTCAGCCTGAGTTAGGGCCTGCAGGTGTTGGGAGCAGCAAGGGCAGGTTCAGGCTAGAAAGGGTTCACCCCACTGCCTGAGCCCCACTTTCTGCCAGGCTGTGTGCCCCTACAAACTCTCAGCCCCTCAATGCACTTGTATCCGTCATTCACCCTGCTTGGTTTCTGGGCCCCTCAGCTGTGCTGAGCCAGGTCACCCCCTTTGTCATGTATCCAGTTAGGACCGTGTTCAATCCTGTAAGAGTCCACTGACCCACAAACGCCTCTCTGGGCCTGTCCTTCATCCATCTCAGCATCCTGCTGGTCACTGCATGGGCAGAGGCCTGGGACATGGCTCTGGTGACTGACTGATGGCCTCTCGCTGGCCCAGGCACTTTCTAGGACAGTTTGTGGCTCCGAGTCTTTTGTGTGGCCCAGTTCTGGGGTGATGCCGCTGTGAAGGTGTGGTGCCCCCAGCCCCTACACATCTGCTTCCAGATCTGGCCACACACCATGGGAAGGGGGTACAGCTGCTTCCTGTGGGGGACAGGCCTTGGGAAGAACCAGCAAGTTTTCTGTTTCCCCTGAGCTGCAGTTTTGCCAGCCCCAGCTGCCATCAGTGTCTTTTCGGTTTATTTGGTTTCTGGGGCACACCCGGTGATGCTCAGGAGTTAATCCTGGCAGCCTTGGGGTGACCCTATGTGATGCTGGGAATCAAACCTGTGTCAGCCACATGCAAGGCAAATGCCTTCCCCACTGTGCTATCGCTCCGGGTCAGTATATGGAGGGGAGTTGCTCCTTGGGATGGAATTCGGGGCAAATCATAAGATTCATCCCTCCATGGCCACATTAGAATTTCCTTTTAGGTTCTGTGTTTCTTCTCAGCTTGGGGTGCTCAGAGTGGACCATAGGGTGCTGAGGAATGAACTCAAATTTCCTACATGCAAAGCCTGTGGCTCCCAGTGATTTTCAGCACCCCAAACTCAAAGCCTTTACATTATAGAGAAAGGGGGACATGGTTCATGACCCCTATTTTCTTTTCTTTCTTTTTTTTTTTTTTTGCAACATAATATCTTCCTTTAAGCACAGTGATTACAAACATGATTATAGTTGAATTTCAGTCATAAAAAGAACATCCCCCTTCACCAATGCAACTTTCCCACCACCTATGCACCCACCCTCCTTCCCCACCCCCTGCCTATATTTGAAACAGGCATCCTACCCTCTCACTCATTAACATTGTCATGGTAATTGTTAGTATAGTCATTTCTCTAACTGCACTCACCACTCTTTGTGGTAAGCTTCATACTGTGGGCCGGTCCTTCCAGCCCACATCTCTATTGTCTCTGGGCATTATTACACTAATGTCTTTAATTGTTCTTAAAACTCATAGATGACTGAGACTATTCTGTATCTCTCCCCCTCTGACTTATTTCACTCAGCATAATAGTTTCCATGCACATCCATGTATAGGAAAATTTCATGACTTTATCTCTCCCCTATTTTCATTCTTTATTTTGCTTTTTGCTTTTTTGCGGGGGCACATCCAGTGACGCTCAGGGATTACTTCTGGCTATGTGCTTAGAAATCACTCCTGGCTTGGGGGACCATATGGGATGCCAGGGGATCTAACTACGATCCGTCCAAGGTTAGTGCTGCAAGGCAAACACCCTACCACTTGCACCACTGCTCCACTCCCCATTTTCATTCTTGTGGGCACACAGCTCTGGTGTATGGACACTAGTAATTTGTCCCTGGGGGGACCCGGGCCAGCATATACGCCTCTGGGTCCCCAAAGAAAGTGTCTTGGGGCCGGGCGGTGGCGCTAAAGGTAAGGTGCCTGCCTTGCCTGCGCTATCCTTGGATGGACCGCAGTTCGATCCCCCGGTGTCCCATATGGTCCCCCAAGCCAGGAGCAACTTCTGAGCGCATAGCCAGGAGTAACCCCTGAGCGTCACCGGGTGTGGCCCAAAAACCAAAAAAAAAAAAAAAAAAAGAAAGTGTCTTGGTGAGAACAGCTGGTCAGGGCCCCCTGGGGGAGATTTGCCCTTGCAGAAGGGGGGGGTGTCTGAGTCACTGCCGCCTCCCCCAGAGTGGAAGGATGTGGTGGTAGCCACACTGCCCATGAGCCTGTCCTCTGGCTGCATGCACTGTGGTGGGTGTGGGGTGCCAGTCAGGCGCTGGGCACAGGCAACCCTGGCACTTCTCTCTCACTCCAGGACAACCTGCTTCAGGCTCTAGTGCTGTTGGGAACCCACTTCCCCTCCTGACCGAGGCCCCCTGGGTGCTAATGCCTGGGGTGGGGGTGGACTGGAAATGGGGTCTTCTGTGCCTCAACTCGGGAGTGTCTTGATAAAGGTCTGTTAGCTGAGTGTGCACAGGTGAGTCTGGAAGGGAATTTGTTTCATTGTTTTTCTTTTGTTGTTTTGTTTTGTTTTGGTTTTGGTTTTTGGGTCACACCTAGCAGGCTCGGGGGACCATATGGGATGCCGGGATTTGAATCACTGTCCTTCTGCACACAAGGCAAATGCCTTACCTCCATGCTATCTCTCGGACCCCTGTTTCTTTGTTTTGTTTCGAGGTCACACCCAGCTATGCTCGGAGCTCACTCTGGGTGAGGCTCAGGGGTCCCTATGGGACACTGAGGATCTAACCTGGGCCGGCTTTGTTTAAGGCAAATATACTGCTGCTCACAGGACTATCGTGCTGGCCTAGCAACTTTTTGTTGTTGTTTGATTTGAGCCACACCCAGCGGTGCTCAGGGGTTACATCTGGCTCTAGGCTCAGAAATGGCTCCTGTTGGGCTGAAGAAATAGCACAGCGGTAGGGCGTTTGCCTTGCATGTGGCTGACCCAACCCAGGATAGACCATGTTCGATTCCTGGCATCCCATATGGTCCCCCAAGCCTGCCAGTAGCGATATCTGAGTGCAGAGCCGGGGTAACCCCTGAGCACTACTGGGTGTGATCCAAAAACCAAACCAAACCAAAACAAACAAACAAACAAATAAATAAAAGAAATGGGCCCTGTTGGTGCTTGGAGGACCATATGGGATGCTGGGGATCGAACATGGGTCGGCAACCTACAAGACAAACACGAACACCCTACTTACTGTGCTATTGCTCTGGCCCTTAATTCTTTAAAGAAAACAAGCTGAGGGAGGATTTTAAGGGTGTGTGTGTGTGAACCCTACAAAAGGGCATGTGCCTCCCGCACCACCTACTTTTCACTATATCGAAGCCTTTGATAGAAGTCAATGAAGGTGGGGCAGAGGTTCCAGAAGGGCCTGGAGACTGCAGGGAAGCTTCTGTCAGAGAAAAGGGGTCAATTGTGAAGTGTAGGATGAGATTTCTGGTGGTAAAAGTCCCCCAGGCCATGTGGACAAGCACCTGCAAGTTCTAAAATGCAGTCAGGAAAGGAAGGAAGGAAGGAAGGAAGGAAGGAAGGAAGGAAGGAAGGAAGGAAGGAAGGAAGGAAGGAAGGAAGGAAGGAAGGAAGGAAGGAAGGAAGGAAGGGAGGGAGGGAGGGAGGGAGGGAGGGGGGAGGGGGGGAGGGGGGAGGGAGGGAAGGAGGGAGGGGGGAGGGAGGGAGGGAGGGAGGAAGGAAGGAAGCGAAGGGCCAGGCAGAGAAGGAAGAGAACACAGGAGGATTAGGTTAGGGTTAGGGACAGAATCTGGTCCTGCACCCTGGATAGATTCATGATGGAGTCTGTCTCTGTCTCTGTCTCTCTGTCTCTTTCTCTCCCTCCCTCTCTCTCTCTCTCTCTCTCTCTCTCTCTCTCTGTCTCTCTCTTTGTGTCTCTCTGTGTCTCTCTCTCTGTCTCTCTCTCTCTGTCTCTCTCTGTCTCTCTCTCTGTCTCTCTCTCTCTCTCTCTCTCTCTCTCTCTCTCTCTCTCTGTCTCTCTCTCTCTCATCTCCCCGATAACATCTTTTCCGTTTTAGGAACTCCTGTGTTTAAATGCGCTTGGCTGTGAGGGCGTGGGGGGTGATGGGGGGGTGGATGAGTGTCATTTCCTTCAGCTGTTGGGAAGGAGAGAGAATGTTATTTTTCCATCTCCCAGGGAGGGTCAGCAGCCCTTCTGGGTGGTCTCACAGAATCAGTAATGTTGAGTTTCACTTAGTTAATTTTTTGGGGGGGTCACACCCTATAGCGGTGCTCAGGAGTTACTCCTGGCTCTGCACTCAGAAGTCGCTCCTGGCAGGCTAAGAGGACCATATGGGATCCCAGAATTCGAACTGGGGTCCATCCTATGTGGGTGTGTGCAAGGCAAATGCCCTACCACTGTGCTATTGCTCTGGCCCCTCACTTAGTTATTTTTTTGAGGGGCCACTCCCAATGGGACTGGACTGGGAGCATTGCCCCCTTATACACAGCCATGCTGGGTGCAAGGCAGGGGGCAGCTTTCAGGGAAGAAACTTGGGGCCCCACATGTGCAAGGCTCATACTCTGCCTCTTGAACCCAGCCCCGAGGCCTCCAACCTTGGGTTTAGCAAGACACAGCTGCATCTGAAAGTCATAGGCTGTTCTCCAAAGAAGGTTCTGGAACCAGTTTGTAGGGGTGGAGATTCAGTCTGGCAGATGTAAATGATGGACAGCTGCAGGGGTCTTTCAGGGGCCAGACACTGCAGAGAGGCGTGGGCTGGGGTAAGGAGAGCTTGGAAAATAGTTGGGATGGAAATGAAAGAAAAAGCCAACAAAAACTCATCCTGAGGGTGCTGAGTCCTGCGAGGCTCACGTGTGGGCGCTCTGCATGGTTCTGCCCTGCTCAGAGGCCGCTAGGATCCCTCCTTCTCCTGGGTCATCCTTGCTTGAGATGGGGGAGCACTGTCGCTGTAATGGGGCGGTCTAAGGTTAATAGGGGTGTGAGAAATCTGCTCTTCTGCACAGTAGGCTGTGTGTGGACCACAAGTGAACCCCCTGAGCACAGGAGTGAGCCCTGAGCCCTGTGGGTGTCACCTCCAGCCCCCTAAGCTCACTTTTCTTTTTTTCCCCTTTCCCCCCACATCTTTTCATGGTGGATCTCACTGAAGAAATTTTAATGAAAGGCCTGAAGTAAGAGCAGTGTGGAGTGTGGCTGACCTGGTTCCTTTCTCCACCTCCCATAGGGTCTCCACGAGCACTGCCAGAAATGATTTCTGAGCACAGAGCCGAGGTGGCCCAATCGTACAAAGCCCACCCCCCATGAAATGACAATGAAGAGTGATGGCTGACGTGTGTGGGTATATGGATGTATCTATCCGTGGACTCTGCTGAGTGATACATCTTGGCCTTGCGCCATTTTTTTGTTTTGGGGGCATATCCAGTGGCATTCAGGGGTCAGTCCTGGCTCCGTGCCCAGAAATTACTCATGGCAGGTTTGGGGACATATAGATTGCCGGCTATTGAACCTGGGTCAGCTGCATGCAAGGCAAATGCCTCCCCTGCCGTGCTCTCCTCTGGTGCTGGCCTTGCACCATTTTTTTGGCTTTTGGGCCACACCCGTTTGACGCTCAGGGGTTACTCCTGGCTTGGGGGGATCATATGGGACACTGGGGGATCGAACCATGGTCCATCCTATGCTAGCGCTTGCAAGGCAGGCACCTTACCTCTAGCGCCACCTTCCCGACCCCTTGCACCATTTTTTTAGTGCCCTTTTCCATGTTAGAATGCAGTCATGATTGTTTTGGTAAAATCTTAGAAAATACCTATACAATTTCCCACCAACCTGCTTTTCCAGCCCAGTTTCCCCCACTCCCCATACACATTCTTTGTGGGTATTTTTTGTCTTGAATTTGGGGCCATTCCTGGGCCATGCTCAGGGCTTGCTCCTAACTCTGTGCTCTGTGTTGGGGCTCTTGGTGTGGCCCAGCAGAGTCCAAGCGTCTGATGCAGAGAAGGGGTGCTGAAGGTCTCAACTCTGCATGACAGAGTGTGATCCTGTCCATGGTCTTCATTGGGGGGAGAATCTCCAAATACTTCAAGAAGCTGGGGGTTCCCAGGGGTGCAGTCAGGGGACCATCCCACTCCTACATGTCAGAAAGGTCTTTGCTTATGTCTGTCCTGACTGGAGGTGATACCAGGGAGGTCCCTGCAGGGCTTGGGAGGAATTCCAGGAATTAGGAGCAGGCACTGGCCTTGGTACTTTTGGGGGACTCCGACTCCCCCAGGGACCCTGCCACACCCAGCCTCCTGAGCAGAGGGTTGGTGAGACATCGGAACTACCCTTAACCCCCAAGGCAAGGGAACCAGCCAGCACCGATCCTTCCCACCTCTGCAGTGCAGGGCAGATAAGTTGGGGGGGGGGGGTTTGCTATGGTGATGTAGGAGGAGTGATGGGCTTGGAGCCACGAGTCAATGTGGCTGTCTCTGGCGATCTGTTCCTTGGAGAGTGTGAGTTGGGGGCAGGTGACAGGGTCACGGGTCCCCACAGGGTCAGATTCAGCCTAGTCTCCCTCTACTCCCAGCTCTATCTAAATTCAGAATCAAAACACAAACCAGTGGGTCTCTGAGGTCTCTGGTGACTTCGGGTCTCATGGTCCTGAGGATCCAAATGAATGCCAGAGGGGAAGAGGCAGGCACTGAGAAGGGGGAGCCCTGGACGCCCCTCCCCACTGAGGCCCACAGCCACCTTGTCCCTCACCGCAGGCCCCCCGCTGCGGCTCTGAGGCCTTTGATGGGATCCAGCTCCTGCGTCACAGGCGAGAAAAGCGGGGGCCGTGGGCTGAGCCTCAAGTGACAAGAGCGCAGGGAAGCCTCGGGGCTCTAGCACCCATGCTCAGCCCCAGTGAGGCCCCAGGTGAGCTTGGGGGTCCCCAGCAGAGGCAAGGAAGTGAGGGCAGATTCTTGGGGCCGAGGGAAATGGATTTCCGAATCTGGGCCTGAGCCCCCAGATCTGAGACTGTTATTTGATTTTCACAGGGCCAGAGGGAGAGGGAGAGAGAGGGACAGAGAGAGAGAGAGAGAGAGAGAGAGAGAGAGAGAGACAGAGACAGAGACACAGACACAGAGACACAGAGACACAGAGAGACAGAGAGACAGAGAGACACAAAGAGACAGAGAGACACAGAGAGACAGAGACAGACAGAGACAGACAGAGACAGAAAGGGAAGGGGAGAGAGAAAAAGAGGGAGAAAAGAGAGGGGAAAAGAGAGAGAGGGTGACCCTGTCCCCTGAATATCATGTATTCATACACACAACTTGTCTACAGGGCAGTGGGGGTCAATGTGTCTAACTCAAGGAGTCAGGCCTGCCCGTTGATTTGTAAGAAAGAAGGTTTCAGGTGTTAGAGGTACCTTTCACCTCTTTTTATTTATTTCTCTCCTGGGGCCCTTCACTATGGTGCTGAGGAGCCCACGTGGTTCAGGATGGCCCCAGGCTCCATTGTCCACTTCAACCCTGTCTCCCTCCCAGAAACCTGGGCTGAGTCATGCGGGGAACATGAAAGGAATTTAGGGGACAGATTTCTTTTGTGTGTGTGTGTGTGTGTGTGTGTGTGGTTTTTGGGTCACACCCGGCAGTGCTCAGGGGTTATTTCTGGCTCCAGGCTCAGAAATTGCTCCTGGCAGGCACAGTGGACCATATGGGGCGCCGGGATTCGAACTGATGACCTCCTGCATGAAAGGCAAACGCCTTACCTCCATGCTATCTCTCCGGCCCCGGGGACAGATTTCTAACATACAGGACACAAGCACAGACATGGAACACTGGAAAGTCATGGGACACAGGCCAGATGGGACATCAGATACAGGGCATAGAAACGGGACATAGGACAGACACAGGGAACAGGCATGGGACATACATGGGACAGACATGAGGAACAGGCATGAGATACAGACACTGGGCACAGACAGAGACACAGTCTGGCATCGGGCTGCAGTGGCATGTTGGGGAATGAGTCAACTCTGTCCATTGCTGTCCCAGGGGCCTGGCAGGGGCTTCCATAGAAAGGTGACTCTGATGACAGCAGAGCCCCCATTGACAGCAGGACACTCCACTTCCTTCCCCTCCTTGAGGCTGTAGGAGACACAGATGGTCTCTTGAGGTGCAGCGGGGCTCCACGGGGGTAGCTCAGGCTGGATACAGCAATACAGGAAGCCTCGGAGGAGGCAGCTGGGTCCGAAGGGCGTCTGCAACTTAAGACCACACGGACCACTACATGGTTGCCCAGCAACCAGGTGGCAGCATTGGGGGGGGGGTGCGTCTGGAGTCCTGGACTCCAACCCCAATTCCCCTTCCTAAGACTTGGGGGGACCTGAACCAGTTCTCCCTGATACTACACTGGAGAGTAGCATTTGATCCAGTCTGTGATTCTCTGCCTGCTGTGATCCTGATTGTTTGACCATCTGCATGTGACCCTGTCTATGTCTGCATGAAGCCTAGAAATGGGCTTGTAGCTGGGAAGAGGAAACTCATAGGGAATTAGAGACCAAACTGTCCAGAGCCCAGAAGGACCCACCCGGGGGAATGGTAATCAAAGGTCTGAGTGGATGATGGGTGGTTCTGGGGAGCACAGAACCCCTACACTCATTCCAGCTCACTGGAGCAGCTGGCAGAGGGAACATGACCTCATATACTGGAAGGTCTGTGCAGGCTTCTGGGTAATCCTGAGGTTCTTTCTGCCTCAGTTTCTCTCTGGGCTGCAGAGAGGCAGCTCAGAAAGCTCTGGCCTTCAGGCAGGTCTGGCTCAGAGGAAACTAGGAAGAGTTGTCCTGGTCAGAGGAGTGTTGCATTAAGCCCTTAGGATGGACTTGGATGGTGGATGGAGGCCTTTGTCCTTAGGCTCAGGACCACATGGCTCCATCCTCCATTAACCGTCAGGTCATCATCTTCAGGTGGTCTCGGCAGGAATCAGACTCACTCAGACAGGCATCAGGAAGTATCAGCTTTATTCATACCCTATCCACCACATGTGTGGCCTATATCATAACCAATTAAGCATTCAGCCATTTCTAGCTAGCCCTGCATCTTAACTTCTTTCAGCCATCTTCCCTTTGACCTCCATGCTGGCAAAAGACCAAAAAGACCTTAATCCCCTGGCCCAAAGGCCTTATCTCACCTTCCCAAGACCACTCCCAGGAAATGGGAGGGTTCTAGCAGGTAAGGTAACATAATATCCGGTTCCCAAGACCCCACTCAGAAATGGGTGGGTATCAGGTAGATACACCTAAATCCAGGGTGGAGTCACATCTGCCCCCCTTTTTTTACATAAAGACAAAAGGCATAATTTATGTGGCTTCCACCTATAGCCAATGGTGGGTAATATTTCCAATGCAACAACGTAATAAAGTGAAAATTAACATACCAGCCCTTATTAAAAACATAACATTTCTGCATAATATACCATACACCTGTAACTTAAAATTCTCTTAATGCTTTTTTACCAAGCACTATCCCAGAACTTTCATGTTCCTATACTTTTAAACTATATTGGGGGAACTTTCTGTTCCTTTTAACCTTCCTCTGCACAAGCATAAAAGCATAAACACAGAATATACATTTTAAAAAACAGGCTTAATACATAAAATACACATTAAATCATTTTGCAATTGAAAATATTAACTATGGAAAACAATATAGCATATTTAATTGGCAAGAACATGACTTAGGTTACAGTTAGATGCAGGCTGTTATTTATTAAGATCTTTAAATGGGCTACGCTGTATTACTTCCCTTTAAAATTTTTTTTAAACCACTAACTAAAACTTATACAATCACCAACTATGTGTAAAATATATGACTACACTTTACCTAAAACCAAATGTCCAGACGGTGAATCTGTCCCACGCTGCTATCACCACGTGGCTTGTCTTGGGAAGGTGAGATAAGGCCTATGGGCCAGGGGATTAAGGCCTTTTTGGTCTTTTGCCAGCATGGAGGTCAAAGGGAAGATGGCTGAAAGAAGTTAAGATGCAGGGCTAGCTAGAAATGGCTGAATGCTTAATTGGTTATGATATAGGCCACACATGTGGTGGATAGGGTATGAATAAAGCTGATACTTCCTGATGCCTGTCTGAGTGAGTCTGATTCCTGCCGAGACCACCTGAAGATGATGACCTGACGGTTAATGGAGGATGGAGCCATGTGGTCCTGAGCCTAAGGACAAAGGCCTCCATCCACCATCCAAGTCCATCCTAAGGGCTTAATGCAACAAAGAGGAGGTGGGCACCAAGGGGGTAATAAAAGTGTGAGTCGGGGCTGGAGAGATAGCATGGACATAAAGCGTTTGCCTTGCATGCAGAAGATCGGTGGTTCGAATCCTGGCATCCCATAAGGTCCCCCGAGCCTGCCAGGAGTGATTTCTGAGCACAGAGCCAGGAGTAACCCCTGAGCGCTGCCGGGTGTGACCCAAAAAAACAAAAAACAACCAGTGCGAAGAGTTACGAAGAGTTATGCTAGGGGCAGCTGTGCCTCTCCTGGTATAGACATGCAGCGGCCACCAGATGGCTGGGACAGATGGAGATGTCAGTCCAGCCTAGAACCCTGACCTGAAATTCCAGGAAGTGGCACTAGAGGGCACATTTGCACAGGAACGAATCCCAGCCCGGAACACTGGCCTAAAATTCCAGGCAGCGGCCACCAGAGGGCGTCCCTTGCTTGGACCAAAAGGAGTTATGAGGCCAACCTGGGACTCTGGCATTGAAATTCCAAGCAGCGGCCGCCAGAGGGCACTCAGGGTCACAAGAGGGGATTCCAACCTGTTTAAGGGGTGTTTTTTTTTTTTTTGCCTGAAGCACCCAGTACATTACTCCTATGGCACGGGGTTTGTAGGCAGATGTGGAGTGTTAACAGCATGGGAGGTGATCTCCAGTGCCCTGGTGTCAGGGTCTATTTGGGGTCCTTGGGCCTAGCTGACCCAGATGTCCCTTGCAGAGGCCCAGAGCTTTGGCCTGCTGGACCCCAAACTCTGCTACCTGCTGGACGGGTTCCTCTTCATCTACGGCGTTATCATCACCGCCTTCTTCCTGAGGGCCAAGGTGAGTGCTGAGGGTTGGGACCCCAACACTCAAGGCAGAGCCAGGACCAGCCACAGGCACACTCTGGGTGCTGGGAAGAGGGCCTGCATCAGGACCTACAGAAAGGAGTCAGGGAAGGGAGTGCACTGCAGTAGTGTGGGGTGAGGCCTCCCCACAATGGGGGGAGACAGTGGGGGGACTAACCTGCTTCACTCTCCTTCCAGTTCAGCCACAGTGGGGAGAGTCCCATGTATCCACAGGGTCAGAACCAGGTTTACAATGTAAGTCAGCCTTGCGGGGTGGGAGGGGCGCTTCTGGGATTGTCCTGACCACCCGAGGAAGGTCACCTCAGGGTGTGCTATATGGTGAACCAACTTGCCCTCCTTATAGTACCAAGCACAGAAGCACTGACTAAGCACTAGCACTAAGTGTGAACTAATTTGCACTGGCTAGTGCTGGGTGCTGAGGAGGAAGTGGGTAGTGGGCTCTCAGGAACTTCTTTTGGGAGCCTCTCAGCAACCCTGGTGGCGGGTGGTGGCTGGAGGCGCTCTGGGCGCAGGATGTGACTGTGACTGTGAGGTTCCCCTCCCGTCCATCCAACACCTGCCACACATAGGAGCTCAGTCTTGGCCGAAAAGAGGAGTATGACGTCCTGGACAAGAGGCGCGGCCGGGACCCCGAGGTTGGGGGCAAGCCGGTAAGTGGAGGGTGGCCTGGGCAGCCTTGTTTGCAGTTTCTCAGGGACAAGGAGTTGAGGGTCCCAGGTACCAGGTGAGCATGGAGCCCCCTGGAGCAGAGCTGAGCATCATGTCTGGGGCCTCCCTGCTGTTAGCCCTCCTCTCCCCTGTAGGAAGGTAAGAACTGGGGGCCCTGCATTCATCCTGGGATCCAGCCCAGGGCCCTGAGGCAGTGATTGGGGAGACACCCTGTGGCGGAGATCGGATGGTCACACTGGGGGGGGGAGGGGGGACTGCAAGCATGGCGGGGTGTATAGTACCTGACCTCTGATCCATGTCCCACAGAGGAGGAAGCCCCACCAGGAAGGCCTGTACAATGTAAGTAAGAAACTCATGTGGTTTTACGGGAGGCCCTCATGAGGATGGGCATTTGCCCAAGTTCTCCTGGCCCATCTAAGGGTGCTGGGTCCCATCACCCGTCATTGTAACTTGACCTCAGCTGATGGCTCTGAGGTTCTGGGGTTGGGAGAGAGGAGGGTGGAGCTGGTGGGAGTCCTCACCTGGCAGAGCAGCCTCCTAGTGGGGACCCCTAGGTGAAACCAGCCCCCTTCTTCTCCCAGGCCCTGCAGAAGGACCGCATGGCCGAGGCCTACAGCGAGATCGGCATGAAGGGCGAGGTGAGGCAGTTATGTGTGTGGGTGCTTGCCCAAACACACGTCCCATGGTGGCACACAGGGGGGCCCTGGCTTTGTAAAGGTGGGGAGGATGTCTGGACCAGGCCCTGAATTCTGGCCCCCTGATCCCTGACTGGGAGACAGTCAGGCTCCATTGCTAGGTGACCCCAGAAAAGCTGGGTGAGGGTCGCATAGCTGGACATGGAGGGCCCGGGGACCCTATGGGAAGGGTCCCCATGGCACTTCCTTATCTCTTTGGGCCATCCCGCAGAACCAGCGCCACAGAAATAAGAACCACGACGGCCTCTATCAGGTGAGAATCAGGGCAAGTTGCCCCGGCACCCCCACCCCGGCTCCTTAAGAGTGAACAGACACTGCCCACTGCACTTCCAGGGCTGGCCTCAGAGCAGCATGAGATCCTCATGAGCGTCCTGGGGCATGTGGGGGACACTTCGATTCTTGGAGCAGCAGGTCACTCCAGCTGTGCTGTGTGCCCCTTTCCTGGCTCAGAGCCAAGAGCACAGATAGATGAATTGCCCATATGGATCCCCAGGGGATGAGCTCGTGGCCACACCTGGGACTGCAGGGGGACCATGTATGTGTCCTTTAGAAAAAGGCAGGAAGAGATGTGAACTCGAGTCTGACCTGTCTTTTTGTCCTGATTCCCTTGTAGGGGCTGAGTACGGCCACCAAGGATACCTACGATGCCCTCCACATGCAGGTCCTGCACCCCCGCTAAGATGCAGACCCCCTGCCGTCCCCTCCCGGTGGCCTTCATGTCCCCAGAGCCCTCGAGTCACCTGCATTTGCTTGGTGGTTTCACGCCTGCTGTAAACTCAGCTTCTGCTGCTGCCATCGCCAAACTTCGTCTAGGTCCCAGAGGGCCACAGTGGGGTGCAGGGAAGGGGCTTGAAGGACCCTGGTAAAGACTCACCTCTGGCCTCACACACCCTGAGGTCCCCACAATAAATGCCTCTGAGAAAAGTCTACCTCTGAGCTCAATTTTCACACATAGAGCTTCAGACACAGGGTGTATTTAGGGGGACAGGAGACCCCAGGAAAAGGGCCTGGGAGCAAAGGTCAGTGCTCTGAAGGTGACAGAGGGTCTTTGGGGTGGAGGGTTCCTGCATGACCCTCCCAACCTCCCTGATTTTGCACAGGGGTTTTACGTGCAAATACCTCCCCATTGGCTGTGGGTCTCCAGGCTTGAGGGCGGCCGGATAGACTTACTTACCAGGTGTCTTGTGCACCCCTGTCCTGCCCCCATGGACCTGCTCTCTGCAGGCATCTCTGGGAGGACTCGGGGAACTGGAGGAGAGTGTGATGTGGGGTCTAGAGTGCCCCTGAGCCTAGAAGGAGCCCCCACAGGAGGAGGAGGAGCTGAAATGTGAAGAAGCTTCTGGAATATCCACTGCCAACGTCCCAAAAAAGCACTGGCAAGGCGGGAACACTTGAAAAATGGTTTAATGATGTTTTACAACAGAAATGAACTGTACAGTTACAGTAAGTCTCATATATAAAAAATTACAGCAGACAAATGCATCTACACAAATTCTACCATTTCACTCGGTCACTGTCGCCCGCGGGCCGAAAGGGGCCCCTGGGGGCCTGAAGAAAGGGCACTTGGAAAGAGACAGCACCTTGGCTCCCCGGGTCCCCGCCACCTCCTCAGACTCCAGGGGGCCTCAGTGCCACCCCCACCCCCACAATGTCAAGTTCTGTGGTCGCCAGTTTTCGAAACCAGGAAAGCAGCGGGTGTTTCCTAGGGGATCAGACACCGAGCCCCCCACTGAGTTCCCGGCAGGACAGTTCAGAAATTCTTCCCTCCTGGAGGAGAGACAATCTTGGACATCGCCCCAGCCGTAGGGGGCAGGGGTGAGCCCCTGGGAGAGAAATAAGGTCCCCTGCCCCCCACCAGAGACCCCCCACTTGCACTCTGCCTGTTGAAGCGGCTGGTGGGAGTCACTGACACCACATCTGAGTCTCCACACACGAGAACACAAACTCACATTTTAAAGTACACAAAACCAAAGTTTTGGGGGGCCGGGGAGCCCTCCAGACAACAGTGGAAACACACCCTGAATCAATAATATATATATAATATTTTTTCCTTTAAGGGGAAACAAAAGAAAAAGGTGGGGGTTAGGATCGTGAAAAACAGAAAGAAAAAGCATCTTCAGAAGTGAGCGCACAGCCGCGTCTCCGAGCCCAGCCCAATCCCAGAGGCACGAGCCAGTGCGCAACCGGACTCGGCCCAAGGGTGGCGGCTGCTGAACAGTATGTACACTCAGAGCTGTTTCATTCTCTTTATTAGGAACACCTAGGCAGTGAAAACTGTTATGTTAATACATACAGAGACACTCCAAACATACAAAAATACTATTATTCCAAACTACGAAGAATAAGGACAGTTTTCAGTTCTTCCCATGCTATGACTAACAACAGTCTCACGCTGAAAATGAACGAGAAGTCAAATGACATTTCTTTCTTTTTTAATATCCCAGAAATATACCAAAATATACATCTAAGCTTTGGAATTGCTGAGGTCAGACTAATGCAAGTGCTGGGTCGAGTTGAACTTGATACACAAGTCTAAGGTTCTGCAGGAAAGAAATTCTCTTTGGTATCTGCATCAGGCGAATATTATTAACATTTGGATTTTGCTTTGGGATCGAGCTTGTATGACCCTAGAACCAAAGGCCCCCCCCACCCGCCCCTGTCAACTGAGATTAAAAAGACCCATGTAAAAAGTTCCTTCATTTGGAAACCCCCCGCCCCCCACCCCGAGTTAAAAAGTCACAGGCATCTACCTAGCACACAAGGTCGTGAGGACAATGCATAGTCGCAGGTGGTGCTGCCAGAGGGACGGACAAAGGACAGAGAAGAGAGGCCGGAGCACTGTGCGGCTGAGCATTTCCAGTGAAGGGAACGAGCAGGGTCGGAGCGGCCCCGAGACCTTTCTAGCTCCACTCCAGCTATGCCGAGTCCTGGGGTGCCAGGGCCCTGACTCCCACCCTGTTTATTGACCAGCCCCCCGAGGCGGTGTTCAAAATCTTGCCAGAGGGCCCCGCAGGCCAGGACCCCCACCCCCCAGGGCCAGGGTGCCACAGACCAGAGGCCGCTCTAGACTTACTTCTCTTCTCTTTGGTTTTTTGGTTTGTTTTGAGTTTATACAATCATCAAGAAATCTTTGGTTTTGGCTGGAAATTTCAAGAACAAAACAAAACAAAGAAACTGCCCCCCCCCACATGCCCGCCCGCCCGCCTGCCCCGGCTTTTAGCAGCATTAAGGTCTGGGCAGGCTTTCTGTCATCCTGGGGGGAAACTGAGGGGGATACATTCAAAGAAAAGGCGGAAGGGCTGGGGGCGGCTTCGAGAGCGCCTCAGGAGAGAAGATTGTCAAATAATAATAACATTAATAATAATAAAAACTTAAATATTTGGATTCTTTTTTTTTTTTTTTTTTTTGGTCATCAAAGGAAAAAAATAGTGAGATGTGTATGCAGCAGGCGGCACGGGGGGCCAATGGCATCGCCCCTGCCCCCCAGTCCTAAATTCAGCAGAACCCAGAGCTGGGCCAGAAAGGGAAGGGTGGTAGTTTCACCCTCATTTTGCAGTAGCTTTGCAGCAGCGACATTCAGGGCCTCTGGGGCCACCCGGGGTGTGGGATGCATGGACGGACAGAGGGACACAGGAGGGGCAGACTCGAGAGGGTTCAGAGTCAGCCGTGGGACTGAGGTATACGACAGCATCTGGGGGGAACACACCAGCCCTCCTAGCCTGGGCCACACAACACAGGGGTGAATGGGGGGTGGGAGTGGGCAGGGACTCAGGTCATAGTCAGACATACAGGCTGGCTATGGGGCAGGGAGAGGGGACCCCGCTGTGGCGGGAAAAGGCCTGATGAAACGTGGGAAGCAGGGACTTGAGGACCAGGCCAGTGGGGAGATATGAGACAAGCAGGATGTGACATCTGGTCACAGCCAGGGAGCCCCCCAACAGGAGAGAAGGGGGATTCATCTTGCTTTCTGGGACTGGGAGAGCTCAGGGTCACGGGACCCTCCCCCTGTTATGGGGGTAGGGAGGGCCAAGGATTCCCAGGAACTCCTGTGCCCAAAAATGCCTGTCCCTAGACCTGGGAGGGGGGGGGGCATACAGAGATGGACAATGGGCCACCACCTGCAACAACTGAGCAGGAGGAAGGGGGATGGTACCCCCAAAACCTCCCAGCTCCACCAGGCCAGTGGAGAGGCACATCTCCTCTGAAGCCATAATCCCAGCAATTCCCATGGACAGAAAGGGAAGGATGGGATCAAAGGGAAGCCGAGCCCAGCTTCAGGGGCTGCCCCCCCTGTGAGATGGGGGAACTGGCCCGCGCAGTGTCTTTGGTATCTGACCCCCTGAGCTGGCCGGCGGAGGGACCCGACTCTACAGGTGGGCTGGCAGCCTGTGCATACAGGCAAGAAACCAGCCAGGACACATCCGGCCCACAGCGTCCAACCCTGCACAGCCCAGCCCTCACACACACCATCCCTGACTCAGCCTCGGGCACCCCGAAGTCATGGAGAGGCAGTCAGAGAAAGGAAAGAGGCCCCAGGGACCCGACTTGCACTAGCTCGTCACTCCCACTGCTCAGAGCCCATCAGCTGCTTGAGTTTCCTTTGGCCTGACAGAAATAAGGAGAAATAGAGACACTCGAGCACACACACGCGCACATCACATGTGTATACACATCCACATGTGCTACAGAACTCACTGCACCTCCCCCTAAAGGCCCCCTAAAACTAGAAATCGTTTCCTATAAACAGGGTTCCCCCAAGCATACAGCGACTAAACACTACAGCTAAAATTAGCTCCACTATTTAGAAAGTTTCTTTCTAGTTATTTGGTTTTTCATTTCAGCCAGATCTGGGACAATGCTAAGCTACACTGAGGTATTTAGTGAAGGTTCCAGAAGTATCAGCATCCTCGCAGCTGTCACCAGAGAGAAGGGGGCACCAGAAGGAGAATGGCAAAGGCTGAAGGGGACAAGAGTCCTTGCAGGGCCTGTCACAGGGAGAAATGACAGATAGTGCCATCCACAGGCAGCCCTGGACCCCGAATATCTCTGGACCAAGTCGCACCCTCCCAGGCCTCTGTTAGAGGCCTGGGAGACAGACGGCCATCGACGGCAAGGGTTGGGGTTAGCTATTCTCAGACAAGAGCAAAAGGCAAGAAAGATCTGTCACTTAGAGGCAGCCCAGAGGATTGTGAAGATGTTCAACAGGACCAGGCAGGGAACTCACTCTCTCTCCTCTCTCCTCTCCTCCCCCCCCCCCTCTCTCTCACACACACACACACCACTCACTCTCACACTGACACTTGCACACATTCTCACAACTTACACATACATTCTTACTTTGATATTCTCACACACTCACAATCTCATACAGAACACTCAGAGGGCTCATCAATATCTGAGACAGAGCTCAATGCACACTTTGTACACAGGATGCCCAGGGTTCAATTTCAGGCACTGTAGGATCCCCAAGGATAGAGCTGGGAGTAGCCCTAAACCTTGCCAGTATGGCCCTTGCAAACAAACAAGTCTGAGGGTGCTTGTCTGAAGCTGGGATCACACCCCACCCTCCTCTTTCTCAGCCCCAAGCCCCCCACATTTCCAGGTATCCCCACTCCCATCTCAGTGCTTGGGAACATGGATGAGGCCTCCCTAATGCATAGCTGTGCCCCCTCTGTGCATCTCTCCCTCCCCTTCCCATATCTCTGCTGGGCCTTGTTTGGGGGAAAGGATTTGGGGGTGATGGAGCTCAAACTCCCAAAAGACACTAACTTGGAGATGTGCTGAGCTTCCCAGCACCAAACTTAATGTTCAGAGCAGATCCAAGCTGCGCCTGGACCCGCTGCCCAAGTCCTGTGCCGGCACCCGCCATCCCTCACGTCCCTCACAAACACCGAGGACTGGAAGGAGAGACCATTGTGCTTTTTCCGCCCTTCTCTGGCCAAACCCAACAAATGAGTCATGCAGAACAAAGGGCAAACCAAGCTCGATGACAATCCTTTAGTGAATCTCTGGGGGCTTTCCTTCCCTCACAGGCTTCAGCCCAGAGGGCATGAGATTGCGGGGTTCTTGTGGGGTTTTCTGAAACTCTAGACTTTGCCTGTACAACTTCTAAACTGTTCCTGAGATGCCGTGTCACTGCTGGGACCAGGAACCAAGTGTTTTGGTTCCTGAAGGCCTGTTCTAGGTCTTCTTGCTCCCCCATCACTAACCCTAGGCTGGCCCACTGCCACAGGCACACTTGGTGCCCTGACAACTAGTCTTTGGTTCAATGTATGGTGACTTCCTGCAGGGATGGCAGGAGAAGGGGTACAGTGGGCCATATAAACCGATCTGGCCTGACCCTGGAAATGCAGACTGCCAAGGGCTTCTCTTTTGTCCAATGACTCCCCCAAATGCAGGGCCACCATGAAAAGGAGCTGAAGCCTGCAGAGCTTGGCTAGGGAGAGTCCCTTGGCCTAAATCATTTCTTGAGAGGAGGGAAGATGAGATGACGTTCGAGTGGAGAGTGGGGTGGGGTGAATCTGATGCTGCCACCCCCACTGGCCGAGAGTCCCTACCCACAGACAGACACCAACCTCCCATTCCACTTATTTCTAGATAAGAGGGAAGAGAAAATGATTCTCAAAGACCTTCCCTACTAGGTATTTTCAGGTGGTTATGCTGGTTTAAGGCTGATCCCCATCAGAACACACATATACATGCATACCTATTAGAATCTCCTTCTCCCGAGGGGTTTAAAGACACAATGGGGAGTCAGCTGACAGGCACAGCTCAGAGTTTCTGGAAACAATCAAACCTGCCTGTGTACCTCACCTGGGGATGGGCATATGTGTGGAACTCCAAGAAAACACTCACCCTGGTCCTTGCTCAATCCACTGGGACTCAGCCCATGGGATCCGCCACCCCTTCAAACTTATTTACACTTACACACATACACACACATGCACGCACGCACGCACACACACCCCTCAGGAGTCAAGTCCACATCTGCTCAGAGGCTAGTCCCATTATACTAACATTAATGAGTAAAACAAGCAGCAACTTTCATATAAAATCAACAAAGACAAGTGAAACAGACATTGTCAGTAGCATGTCCTTCCGCCTCATGTCCAATCTGCGTGTTCCAAGCAGCAGCTGCCCAGGGCCGCTTTGGTTCAAGCTTAAAGTCACCACAACGTAAACAAGACACGGACGGGGATGGTGGTCAGGGGCTGCTTTCCCTGCCTGCAGTTTACTGATTTGGAAGGGAGTTTTGGGGGCGTGAAGGGTGAGATGGTGGCTAATTAAATACTTGGGGGAAATAAAACAGGAAGACAGACAGAAGGGCCCAGGAAGGCTGCAGGCCCCTCCATATTGACATGCCTGTGTCCCGCCTAGTCGGTCTGCGTCTGCTGAGCCCATTCAGCATGAGACCAAGTTAGCCCAGGGCCTGGCAGGAGATGGGGAGCCTGGCTGAGCTGTGGAGTTCAGATTCCACCATCACACCCATCACCAGAAAGGCCTCATTGATGAAGTCCCTCGCCCCTTACTCCAGGCTCCTTTTGAATGGTCCCATCCACCCTTCCCCGCCACATAAGCGCCCCACTGTCCACCTCACACAGAGCCATGTATAACCAGATCAGCCAGCAGGAATGACACCCCACAACCAGCAGATACTCAGTACATGCTGAGTCCCTGCACCCTCATTGCCTCGGTCCTTCTGGAAGGTTCTGTGCCCAAGCCACAGGGGCAAGCCAGCCCCGGGGACCTCACACTCTTTTTTTCTCCTCATGTCTCAGGGTGACCTATCACCCAAGGGAGAGAGAAGAGCAGGAAAAGGGGAGAGAAGGACTACCCGGTGTCAGCACGTGCTTGTTCTATGTGAAGTTAAGCTACAAGAAGTTCAGAAGTTTGGGTGGAAAATGGTCCACAAAGTCATACTGACACGCGCGCACACACACGCACCCCAACAGTAGGAGCAGTCATAGTCTCGGGAGGGAGAGGGGGAACCCCGAGTCAGTTATCTGCAGTAGTCTTGGCTTGCCAGGGCTCAGTCCCGCCCTGCGGCACGGCCCTTCGCGAAGTGGGGGGCCAGGGAAGTGGGGAGGTTGGGCGCCACTGGCCCAAGATTTGGAGTGAAGAGAGTTATAGCTCAGCAGGAATCTCCTTCCTACACAAAAGCGCCCCTAAGGCACGGCTGACAGGGAGGCCAGAGAGTTCAGAGCAGCATTCGCCCATGCCCCGGCCTGCAGTGCCTGCACAGAGCCTCTTGCATAAGTGGCCAAACGAAAGAATGTTTCTAGCACCTGTTTAAGAGTCACCAGAAAAAGAAACCAGCAAGAACATCCTTCCACCTCCGCCCCTCAGAATACCAGCCCCTCCCCCCAGCCCCTCGTGACCCTCCCTCCTCCTCAAAGCTCACAGAAGTAGGATCCAGGAGTAAGAGACAAATGTGTCCAAACTCTCTCGAGTGGAGGGTTGGACATACAGTAAGACAGAAGCAGGGAAGAAAGGAGCCCCAACATGACCGGTGCATCAGAAACGCCTTGTTAGGACTCAATGGCCTGTACAACAGACCCGTCCAAAATTGTTCCGTTCCAGAAACAAGAAACCCAGACAGACACACAGACGACCCCTGATGGCCGGAGCAGTGACCCACCTTCGGCCACGGCTGCTGACTCTTGGAAGTGGTCCTTTCTCTTGCTTGGTTGGTTTTGAAAAATTGTTTTGTTTTGTTTCTGCCTTTTTTTCTGTGAAAATTTTTTGGTTAGAAAGTTCTCCGATGCATGAAGCAATCCTGATAAGACTGTGTTTTTATTACAAAATTAGGCAAAGTCATCCATCTCCGGCCGTGTCTTCTTGGCTTCCCATGGTGGTGTTGGGTGCCCAGCCGCTCACTGAGCCTTGGAGGCGGCTGTGGTGGTGGCTGCGGCCCCGCCAGCGGAGGCCACGGTGAAGAGCGAGTTCTGCACGGGTTCAGCTGACGTGGACGGGGCGTGCAGACTGGCTACAGGCCCTGAGCTCCCCGTGGAGGCAGAAGCAGCAGAGACTAAGCTGACAGGGTTGCTGGTGAGCAGAGAGAGGTTCTGTGGGTTCAGGAAGAGAGGCGCTGTGACGATGTTCGGGGCTCCACCTGCGTTGGCAAACACCAGGTTCCCCGTGGCATCCAGTGATGTGATTGGGAGTGAGCCACTGGAGGCAAGAGCTGTGAGAGAGAAGGTTAGTTGGTTTCCGAGAGGCCCAGCCATGGCTGCCCATGTCCAATTCTTCCTCAGGGACTCAACCAATGCTCAACAGACCAGAGCAGAGGCTCCTGAAGAATTGAAAGGACTGAAACTCGGACCTCAGTGGGCAGGCAGGGAGGCAAGAGGGAATGCCCAGAAGTGACAATCCTCCACCTGGCCTATTTCTGGGCCGTGGGATTGCCACCGGCCAAATCTAGAGACAGTTCCAGGGATGAAACGCTAGTTCAGCAGGAAGAGCTGCCAGTTCTGGCCCTTCCAAAGGGCACTAGAGGCGATCTGAACTTGCAGAGCCAAAGCGCAGACAGGGCATCAGGAGCAAGAAGTTTCTACTTCTGGGGGTAAAGCCCAGCTGCAGAGCCGCACAGAGGACTGTGACAGGAGTCCCCCAGGGTGCAACTTCTTTGGGATGGGTCTAGATAGGCAGAACCTTCTGAGGTGCTGCCATTGCTGCTGGGGGCTGGTCCTGGGAGGCACCACAGCGGCTACACTGGATCCATGGGATCCTTTTCCTGCAGAGGTTCTGGGCAAACTGTCTACAGGGGCCTGGCACTGCTGAAAGTGGTCCTGTCCCCTTGTTCTCTAGGAGAGCCTCAAATAACTGGTCAAACAGATAGCAATAGGCCATGGCACCTGGCACTGTAATGGAACAGGCCCAGGGCCCCTCACAGCATTCAGGGAGATTTAGCACTTACTGAAACCTAAGCTCAAAGCCACCCAACAGAGAGAACACGGGACCTGTTCAGGGCTTCACCCAAGAAACCCCAAATAACAGCTGGTCAGAGCCTCAAGAACTCTCAGCAGCAAAACTTCAGGGAAAGAAAAAGAACTGCACCATGAAGGGTCTGTCCAGCCACCAGAGTGAGGGCCTCACACCACATCCCACCGCACAGCACCAAATCCGTCACTGATGGGTACCAATGTTCCAGGATCCTGCATCCTGCCACAAGGCAAACCCATCACCTCATGATGTGCCTCTGGACCCTGGAGAGACAGGCCAGGCAGAGTAGGGGTATGCCAAGGGCAGGAGCACTCACTTGGAATCTGCAATAAAACCCATGCTCT
Source organism: Suncus etruscus (assembly GCF_024139225.1). Classification (NCBI taxonomy): domain Eukaryota; kingdom Metazoa; phylum Chordata; class Mammalia; order Eulipotyphla; family Soricidae; genus Suncus; species Suncus etruscus. The sequence goes on along the minus strand of NC_064854.1, from coordinate 58,225,783 downwards.
GCCACAGAAGCACCTAAAATTGAGGCATGACCTGTGCATCTGCCCAGGGCTGGGGATCAGGGTGACCATCTGGCCACGCACCAGGCAGAGTTGGCCTCCAGGTCTGTCTTCAGAGGCACCATGAGGGAGGGCGACCTCCCTGTCCCGACAGACAGCCCTGCTTGTCTCACAGACCCCTGATCCCTTTGATGGGACCAGGATACAAGTCCTCGGTCCCCAGAGAACTCCCAGGTCAGTTCCCTGAGACAATGGGGTCCTCTGAACACTCCTTGGGACAATGTGGTCCCACCCATAGGACAATGGGATCCCCCCGTCTAGGCTGCCAGGGCCCCACTGACCTTGGATAGTGGCCAGCGTGCTGTTGCTCATCAGCGCAGGGCTGAGGGCGCCGCCCAGTGTGCCCGGGTTGAGGCTGAGGAGGGCACCTCTGCAGGGGGAGAGAACCTCAGTGGCCGCGGGCAGCACCCAGTCCCTCCCGGAGGACCCCCGTTCCTGACACGGAAGAGGAGCCCCTTCCCGGGCACACGGGTGCTGCCTGCCTTACCCTGCGGCGAACTGTGATGGAGCCATGAGGCCTGGGCTCAGGCCAGCAGCGGCAGCCATGGCAGCAAGGCTGGCGTTGGTGGGTAGGGGTGTGGCACCCGGCAGTCCTGATGCCGTCACCATCACCTGGCTGGTGCCCAGTGGGGATGGCAGGGGTGCCGACGTGGTCTGTGTCGTGCTGGTCTCACTGGCACTGGATGCCTCGGAGGCGGAGGCTGAGGGGGACGGGCTCAGGGAGGGTGATGTGGCAGCGGCCGTGGGGGGGGCTGTGGAGATGACGGTGGCGGGGCTGGAGACGGTGTCTGCTGTACCTGTGGAGAGGAGGCTGTTAGGGTAGGTGTGTTCAGGAAGTTCAATGTCCTCCAGAGCCTGGGGGATCCTTCCTGTGTCCTTTCCCAGGAGGCACCTTCCCGCTTCCTATGAAACCCACCAGGAAAAGACATATTTTCATGCCAAAGTCAGGAAACAGGGCTAAAAGAATTTGGGCACTAAGAGACAACAAATCTACCCACTATAGTGCCTGGTCAGAAGCGCTGGGCAGAGCCCCAGTGGCAAACAGCAAGACCACTGCTCTGGGGAAGTGAAAATGCCACTTCCATTGAGGAATCCTCCAACTTCCATCCAGGGATCCTCTACTTGATTTTTTGTGTACTTTTCTTTGAGGGACCACATTTGGTAGTGCTCAGGACACCCTGATCCAGCCTTAGCCCAGTTGAGAACCTGTCAATGTATAACCCCAAGTTTTCCAAACTGGAATGGGATCAGGGCCTGGGGGTAGCATGGGCACCAGATTGGAGCTGACTAGCCCTACAGGAAAGGGCAGATAGTAGACTCTTGGTCCCCTGTTCCAAACCCTGAGCAACAGTGAACTGGAACCTGAACCAACCCTTCCTCCTCACGGTTAGTCTCGGGTTCAGCTTCATCCCAGCTAAAGACTCATGCTCCAACTTGGCTGCAGGAGATTCTCACACCTCAGGGCATAGGAGCAAGTGTGGGTGCACACGGGATGCGGGGAACTAGAGACCTGGTCTTACCAGAGGCCAAACAAGCACTGTCCTTTCAGAAGACAGTTCGGGAATCGACAACTGAATGACAGAGGTAGAATCTTTGGGCCGAAAAAACCCTGATTCTAGAAATTCACCCAGACATTGTCCCAACACACACACACACACACACACACACACACACACACACACACACACACACACACACACACACACACTCTGGAGACTGCACACACATCGGCCCCGAATGTGATTAGTTTATTGGGGTGCGCACGCACACATACATACACACACACACACACACACACACACACACACACACACACACACACATACACTCTCTCTCACTCACTCACTCACTCACTCACTCACTCACTCACTCACTCACTCACTCACTCACTCACTCACTCTCTGGAGATTGCACACACACACATCAGCCCCAAATGTGATTAGTTTATTGGGGCCCCAAAACTGAAGGCAGAAACGGCAGCTGGCTCTGACCAGAGGCTCCCAGGAGCTGAAGTCTGCCTGTGTGCGGCCCTACCTGTGACAGAGAGGTTGGTGACGGCTGCGGGACTGGGCAGAGAAAGCACTGGGTTGACCGTGAGTGTAGTGGCTGTGCTGCTCGTTACAAGGCTGGGCGTGGTTGCCACCTGCAGGCAGACATGAGAATTAGCAGCAGCGCTGACACAGCCCAGGGGAACTGTTGTCTCAGTCCCTTTGCTACCTAATAGGATAGAGTGCAAAAAGGCCCAAGAGGAAGCAGTTTTATATTCTTTAATCTTTGAGTTTTCAAAATTAATGTTGGTTGAAAGGCTGCACTGAGAAGAGGAGGTTTCTCACAGACAAAAATGGCTCTGCATGTTATAAAATAAATTAATGCCCAAACTTCAATAAATGGGGAGACATATGTTTTAAACTGGTAAGAAAGAGACAAGCCATAGACTTAACCCAAACAAAAAAAACTATCCCCAGGATGGGCTGATCTGGCCAAAGTCCAGGTCCACTGCTGCTCTGGTCTGGGGGAGGTGGGTGCAGGGCTGTCCCATTACTGAACTGAAACACTGAGATGGGGAAGGAAATGCTAGGAAGATGAATGTCTCTTATCTCCTGGGATAGCCTCCCCATAGCTCCTTTCCTGGGGATGGACATGGGCTCCTGATGCTGACCCAGTGACCGCCAAGAATCAGAAATGCCACCTCCATGGCTAGCATTGGCTAGCACCTTCCAGTCAGCAAAGAGGCCACCAGCTAAGTGACTCCAGAACTTAAGCCTCAAAGAGCCCTGAGTGTGGATCAGACTGAGCTGATGGCCGCAGTGGGAGCCCAAGGCTCTAAATAGCTAGTAAATCTCTATCGCTGCTGGCAGAAGCACCAAATCCAGCCAACTAGACTTGAGGATTCCTACACAGACTCAAAGTAAAATGATACCAACAGCAAATTCATTCCTGCAGTGATCAGACAAACGTTGCCACAGAAAGGAACAGGGGAACCACCACAAAATAAAAACAAATTCAGTTTCCTCCTTTAAAGGAAGACCAGCAAATCCTAGGGCCTACAGCCCTGGTGAATTCACCCACATTTCTGGAGGGGGGGACCACAGAGCACAGATCTCGGAGCATTAAGAGACAAACAGAGGGGTCCCGGAGAGATAGCACAGCGGTGTTTGCCTTGCAAGCAGCTGACCCAGGACCAAAGGTGGTTGGTTCGAATCCTGGTGTCCCATATGGTCCCCCGTGCCTGCCAGGAGCTATTTCTGAGCAGACAGCCAGGAGTAACCCCTGAGCACCGCCAGGTGTGGCCCCCCCCCAAAAAAAAGAGAGACAAACAGAAGGGACCCAGGCTGAATGCATACCAGTGAGGTGGGGCCGGGGAACACAGCTTTGATGGGGGAGCTGCTAGCCCCCCCACTGCTTGGAGGGTTGATTCTTTTTTCCTTCTGGCGGCGATTGCAGAACCAAACACGAATCACCTCCTTCTCCATATTGAGCTGCTCGGCAATCATGGTGATCTCCTCCGAGGTTGGTTTTTGGTTCTATGGGGAGAAACAAGCTTTTGGAGGAACTTTCTGAGCAGTGGCATAGCCTTGTCAGGATTATGTCTGTAAACAGGCAGAGACTGATGTACTCAAGTAACATGAGTGCAATTAATAGACATTTTTCTTGGGGCCAGAACAGTGGCACAAACGGTAGGGCGTTTGCCTTGCACGCGGTTCTATCCCCCGGCGTCCCATATGGTCCCCCCAAGCCAGGAGCGATTTCTGAGTGCATAACCAGGAGTAACCCCTGAGAGTCACTGGGTGTGGCCCAATAACCAAAAAAAAAAAAAAAAGACATCTTTCTTTTTTGGGAAGTGGTCCCCTCAATTCTGCTCAGAGAAACTGGGGTAACTCCTGGCAATGCTCAGCAAGTGTTGGGGGGAATCAGTGCTAGGGCCAGAAGCAGCAGGGTTCGGGGGATCCATATCTGGGGCCAGAGAGTGCATTGGGGTGTAACATGTGCAAGGCAAGTGCATTAACCTCTGTGATGAGTCTTGGACTCCAAAGGAAGCTTTTGCCTCCATGCTTCCTGTGTGTGTGTGTGTGTGTGTGTGTGTGTGTGTGTGTGTGTGTGTGTGTGTGAGAGAGAGAGAGAGAGAGAGAGAGAAGTCCAAGGTGCAGGAACCCTGGCAAACGGCAAAGTAGACAGCATGGCCAAAGTGGCCACTTCAGTGCTACTTTCTTTTTTTTTTTTGGATTTTGGGTCACACCTGGCAGCACTCAAGGGTTACTCCTGGCTCTATGCTCAGAAATCGCTCCCGGCGGGCTCGGGGAACCATATGGGATGCTGGGATTCAAACCACCGTCCTGCACGCAAGGCAAACACTTTACCTCCATGCTACCTCTCCAGCCCAATTCAGTGCTATTTTCAATGTGCTCAAAGACCTTTTCTGAATCATAAAAAGAAGCTTTAATTCTGTTATTTCGCAGTGCAAAATAATTCCTCCCAATTCTCTGGTCCGAAACCTCTGTTCTAGGGATGCAGACGCCAGAACGTGGACAAATCCCTGTGTGCCTATCCCTGGACAACAGCTGTACCTTGCACTGAACTCATGGGGGAGTGAGCTTGGCCCCACTAAAATCCAAATGTTCAGAAGCGCAGTACCTCCTCCTCGAGCCATTTGTGGATTCCCCTGCCTTCCTCCCACCAAGGAAAAGCAAACTTCACAAACCTCTTCAAAACTTTTCTCTAAGGCCACACGGATGTTGGTCTCTATGCTGGTGCGTTTCTTTCTCCTGCGGTTCAAGCCCTCGATACCCTGCCCTGGAGAATTCAGGGCACTCGGACTAGAGACGGTTGAATCAGATGAGAGGTTTTCTGGAGGGGAGACAAGAGAAACTTGATCAGCTGCACAAAACTTGTGCATCTCAGACATTGCATAGCACCAAATGGCCAAAGTATCTGAATCTATAAGCGGGAGAGAGGGAAGGAGAGAGAGGAAGAGAGGGGAAAGAGAGAGAGAGAGAGAGAGAGAGAGAGAGAGAGAGAGAGAGAGAGAGAGAGAGAGAGAGAGAGAGAGAGAGAGAGAATGTGTACATAGATACCCTGGCATAGATACCTCCCCCATCCCGATGGTCTGTCACACAAGCTCCCCCCAAAATCCCTGGTCATTCAGCACCCCCACCCCATTCAGCTGACACTGTCTCTAGGTTCTGCTCTGTGTGCTGATTAATCTGGTCTAACCTGCTTCTTATTATTAATTCGAGGGATAAAAGGAATAGAGCCAGAATGGAGGAAATTACTGGATATTTAAAACCTATCTAACAAATGGCCACACTTTATCAGTGTAATTAGGACAACCCCCCCCTCCACACACACACACACACACACCCTGCAAACAATAACACTCCTCCAAGTTCTTGGAAGTGACACCAGACTGTAGGGGCATGCCAGGTGTGGGAATCTGGGAGTAAAGAGCAGACGGGGCTGGCCCAGAGCCATAGAACCACACTGGCAGTCACACCAACACACAGGGGCTGGCAGATCAGCTCCAAGGAACCTGAGCAGCTCATGGCCACAACTGAAATCACAATCAGGCCTTCCCAGAGCGGCCCTTGCAAATCTATTTATGGTTCTGACTCTGTACACAAGGTGCCAGAGGACAACTTCAGCTCAGCACAGAGAACATACAGTAGAACTACATACTCAAATTTCCATGTATCAAACAATCACAAAAGCAGAAATAATGCCAGGAACTATATATACTTCACTGTATTAACAGCACTATTTTTCCATGTTTATGTTAGCATTTAAAGACCTTACTATCTTCATTCACCTGTCTCCACACCCTGTTTCAGAGCTAGAAACCATAGTCAACTGTGTCCACTGTAACTACTGGGCTGAGAAACTGAACTTGTTCTCAATTCGCCCTTGATTTACACTGATCCACCCAAGAGAAACGAACTTAGTCCAAGGATGCAGTAAGAAATCATAGTTGGATGGAGCCAGAGCAATAGTGCAGCGGTAGAGGATTTGCCTTGCATGCGGCTGACCCAGGGCGGACCTTGGCTCAATCTCTGGCATCTCATATGGTCCCCCAAGCCAGGGGCGATTTCTGAGTGCATAGCCAGGAGTAACCCCTGAACATCACCAGGTGTGGCCCAAAAACCAAAAAAAAATAAAAAAGGCAAAGTTGGCTGGAGAGAGTGTGTTCAGGGTGAGGGTGACTGGCTCCACTTAGATCACTAGTACCACTTGGTCACCCCAAGCATTCCAAGTGCAAAGAGGTCTGAGCCCCACCATCTAAGCTTCAGTATGTTTTTTTTTTCCTGTTTGTTTCTTTTTGGGTACACCTGGTGGCACTCAGAAGTTACTCCTGGCTCTTCACTCAGAAATTGCTCCTGGCAGGCTTGGGGACCATATGGGATGCTGGGGATTGAACCTGGGTCCGTCCCGGGATGTCTGCATACAAGGCAAATACTCTACCACTATGTTATCACTCCACCCCCTCCTTTTTTGGTTTTGTTCTGAGTGTTTTTTGGGGGACTTGTTTTGTTTTGAGGCCACACACAGTAATGCTCAGGGGTCACTCCTGGCAGGGTTCAGGGGGTGATATGGTATGCTGAGGATCAAACTCAAGTTGACCATATCCAAGGCAAGCACCCTCCCTGCTGTCCTCTCACTCTGGCCCTGAAGCCTGGCTGTTGAGTGTCTTTGCGAGTGGCCCCAGGACCCCTGATAGGAAGGAAGACCCAAGTTCATCTGCAACCACCCTGTGGGCCTGAGCACCCACCTGCATCATTCAACCACTTCTCCAGAAGGGGCTTTAACTTGCACATGTTCTTAAAGCTGAGGTTCAGGGCTTCAAAACGGGAGATGGTGGTTTGGCTGAAGTCGTTTCCGTATAGTTTACCCATCGCAAGCCCAACATCGCCCTGCAAGGGGGAGGAGAAAGGGAGCAGAAAGAGGTTCATATGACCATGGAAAGCACACCCCAACCTCCTGGAGAGCATAAGCACACCCTAACTTCTTGGGCTCATGAAATGCGGGCCTAGGCCGAGCTGTGACCATGGCAATTGGCAAAATACTTCTTTTTAGTTCTGGGGTTCAAGTCATTCATTTCCTGCTACCTCATGGAATAATCCTGATATCTAATATCTCTACCAAGTCTTAAAAGGGAGCGCCAAGCTACACACACCCCTTAACGGACAACCAAAGGGATCAGCTTCCTAATATCAGCTACAGGATTAATAGCCAGCCAGAACTCTTAAGATCGCAGTGGGTATTTTTGAACCAGTCCAACTTGGCATAAAAAAAAAAAATTCAGAAATTCCTAGGCCATTTCTTTTTGTTTCCTGTAAAGTATTTTTAGAAGTAGTAAAAAAGAAAAAAAATCTATTTTCCATCCCTCATTTGGATTTCAAAGTTAGTTACAAAACACAGGTATTCTAAAAGACGATTTTTGTGAGCAGGACAGAGAAAGGAACTCACAGCAGAGAGGTTTGACCCATTTAGACAAACCTTTTCAGACAATGGAAAGTTGGTAACCTCATAGCAGTAGAACAATGCGCCGCTGAATATTTTACAAAAGATATCTCTCTCCTCGCCTGCACCCTTTGAAATGTCTGCAGTGCTTTTTGCCAGCCAAACGGCTCTTGTTAAAGCCACAGAAAGCCTGTCCTCAGAGCTGTGCGGTGCTGGAATGATTTGGCTGCTCGTTTCAATTAAGTTAGCGAGAGAGATGAGGGAGGTGCCACTCCTCGGCCACAACCCCAGGTTGGCTGAGAGACCGACTGACAGCCTACAGGGCCCAACAACAAACAGTGGCTTTGAGTGAGGATCACCCCAGTTTTCCGGGCCTCCCCTCTATTGTTGACCTTTCAAATCCCACAGTGCTCATCAGCACCTGCCTTAGGTGGGAGATCAGGTAAAGAGGCACCTTTAAGCTCCACCTATCATCTCACTGGATAGTGGAAAAATGTAGGAACCAGGCCCAGTAAGGTGGATGTGGAAGCTCAGTTCATCCAAGCTGTGGATGCCATTCATGGGGTGGAGGTGGGACTATAAGAGCTAGCAAGGGGGTCTCCTACTGGAGGGGATTGGGAGTCTTATTTCCAGGCAGGCCAGCAATTTTCATTCGTGTGAGATGTGCTGAGCTTAACACTTTTGGTACTCACAACCACCTCGAAGTAAGCACATGGCCTCAGCAGCTAACTCAGAACTGGTGCTTTATTATGTCCCTTGGAGATTCATTTGAAAAGAGCAAAAGAATGATTAGTGAAATGTGGCACATGATGGAAAAGGTCATACTACGGCTCGTCTTCTAATTAGTATCGACATGTTCAGCAATGATGTGATCAGAAGGCACCACTGAGGGGGTTGTGCATGATGAGCATTTATTTACTCAGAGACTAGGGTTTTTCTTTTGTGACAATAGGTAGCTGAATAGCCATCTTTCCCCTCAATGCAGATGCAGAAATAAGTTGATTCGATAAAAAGCTGCCTTCAACTGAGGCATGCAGGTTAAAAACAAAGACTGTGGGACTGTAATAAGAGCACAGAGGGAAAGGTGCTTGTTTTGCAAGTAACCAACCTGAATTCAATCATACCATATGGTCCCCCAACCTCCACCAGAGGTGATCCCTGAGCACAGAGCAAAGAATCAGTCCTGAGCACCACCAGGTGTGGCCCCCTCAAAACCCACAAAGACGGTTTTCTCTGCCCTGCTCTGGTCACACATCTCAATAGTGGATCAAAGCATGTGAAGTTTGTCATCTGGAAGGCAAAGTAATTCTGAACAAAAAGGAGCCAAGAAAACTGGGAGCAGAGGAGAGAGTAGGCACTAGCCAGCGTAGACAACATGTGGGGTCAAATGGCCCTAACGGGCCAAGTCACTACAGGGGTAAAAGTTAGTGTTTCAGAAGTCTTTACCTTGAGATGGGCTACCATGGCCAGAGAAGCTAAGAACAGAGTTCTTACCCTCAAGGAGAGGCAGGGCTGAACATGCCAGCCACGCACTTCTTTAAGCCTGCTGGCTAAATGCTCCCTGTTGATTCTGTTTTAGCCATAATCCTCTTTCCTTTTTTTTTGGGGGGGGGGTGTCACCATCTGACAATGCTCAGGGGCTACCCTGTACTCAGGAATTATTCTTGGTGGTGCTTGGGGATGCCTGAGATAGAAACTGGGTTGGCTGTGTACAAGGCAAATGCCCTTCCTGCTGTCCTATTGCTCCTAAGATGCTTCAGAAGGGATAGATCTTCCCAACTGTTATGACTTCTTTTCACAAACCAAGTTGCACAAATATAAGTGCATTTTACCTGAAGTCACATTAATTTAAAAACCATCTTAGATTCCCAGTATAAAATGTGTTTCTTTGAGTAAAAATAAATAACCAAAGAAACTGAAATAATTCATGTGTCTCTCTACACTCACATACACACATGCAAACATACTCATTCATATGCACACTAACACATACACTCACATATATGCATATGTGTACACAAATACACTTGTATCCCCTAACATATACATTCAAATACACACATTGTTCCCGAGCTAAGTCTACAGGAGTGGTGTGGGTATACGGAGGTTCCCCAGAAAATAACTGGGCAAATATTTTTGTAGTGGTTTAAGTTCCAAGTAGTAATTCTAATTTCTGGAAAGAAGATGTTATTTTTTCTTGTTTTATACACACATACGATCTAATCTATGCCCCAAATGCCATCCATCTAATGAGATCAGGTCATTCTGTGGACACGGGGACCTCTGATCCTTTCTTGTCCAGCTTTGAAAGTGTTACCTGTGATAGGACAATCACAGTTCAGCAGTGATGGGGCCTGGAGCCTAAATTCTATGTACTCAATGCCTGTTAGGCCAATTGAATTCCACTTTCAAAGCCCTTTGCTCGGGAATGTTTACAAAAATTTACTTGGATTTTTCATTATAGATTTTTACCTAACTAGTTTGGGTGCGTGTTGTCTGCATGCATTGTGTTCCATTCCATCCTCCAAAACCTGACTGTAAACAAGCCTTTTCCCTCTCAGCTTCTGTGACTGCTCAGTGATGGACTCTGACTCTCTCTCTCTCTCTCCTCTCTCTCTCTCTCTCTCTCTCTCTCTCTCTCTCTCTCTCTCTCTCTCTCTCTCTCTCTCTCTCTCTCTCTCTCACACACACACACACACACACACACACACACACACAGCCAAGATAGAACTGTTCTTCAAACAATCATACTATTTCTACAGTTCTTTCGCTCCCTTCCAAATCATCTTTCAAATTCTCACCCTTTAGTTGGGAGATTAGGGTGGGGTTTAGACGGGAGGTGACAGGGAATGGTATAGAGGTGACAACGTGGAGGGCACCTTGGCAGTGGTGGTACAGTCACTTTGCCCACCATTATCATCTCCTTGAATACAACTACAATCTTATCTAAATTACAGTAAAGTACTATAACCCCCTCCCCATTTACTGATATGACTATAATTGCAGAGGTCTGTGTTCTAGATGAAACAGAGGTGTGTGTGTGTGTGTGTGTGTGTGTGTGTGTGTGTGTGTGTGTGTGTGTGTGTGTGTGCCTGGCAGTACTCAGAGGACCATAATGTGTAACAGGGATCAAACTCAGGCAGGGTGTGTGCAAGGAAAACATATGACCCACTGTACTATTGCTTTGGCCCCAAGAAATCCTACAGGTTTTAATTTAACAGCAACCATAAAATAGCAACAGGATCCACTTGTTCTCACTTGTCAAGACAACACCCACTGAGAAACCATCCCAGTAGGTCAATGCGACGGTGGGCTGAAGGGGAGCCCATGCCAGCTGCTCAGTCCTACCTGAGTGAATCCAAGTTTGATTCGTCTTTGTTTGAAGGTCTTGGCGAACTGCTCAAGCTCCTCTAGGTCACTGGGCTCCTCCAAGCTGGGGGTATCAATACGCTTTGGTGTCGACTGATTCTGTGGAAGTGTCTGGATTGGGGTCGCTGCTATCGTGCGTGTAGGGGTTGCTGGCTGTTGGGGAAGAAGCAGACACACACACACACACACACACACACAAAGTCATATTACAATGGGCCTGTGCAGCAAGCACCCATATCCAGCAAACAGTTCTGCTTCTTTCTGTAGCATTCTGAAGAACCAGCAACACTGATGAAGGCACAAGAGTGAGCGAGAAGAGTAGAGGCAGGATGGGGCTCCTACCACAGCTCTACAGATGGGCATCTCAGATGCTCCATAACTAGGAGTGCATCCTCCAGATTCAGTGTTACACCGTCAGGGCATGGGAAGAGGGCAGGGGGCAGTTGAGGTTTTTGTTATCACAGAAACATCCCAACACACACACTCACACATATTAAAACACACATTCATTCATTCACACTAACATTCTCTCTCTCTCTCTCTCTTACTCTTCCCCCCACCCCACCATGATATATCTGCTCTGCTCACTGCCTTATTTCTGACACAAATGTGTTTAACATGCATTTTAGTCCATCACTCCCCATCAAACACCAGGATGCGACTGACTGGAAGGGAGCACAGAAGAGCAGATTCCTCCCAAGCAGTCTGCCTCATCATCCACTTCCAGAAGTTTCCTCCCTCTCAAAGCAACGTGGTGGTACTGTCTTCCCTAGTGTTAGGCTCAACTGTCCCCTGTCTATTCCTGCATACCAGCTGGGCTATTCCTCTGGGAGCTCTGGTGCATTTCTAACTGAACACAGCCCTAGGAGGAGGCGCACCTGGGAAGTAAGGGTGATGCTCGGCTGTGACTGCAGGAGGTTGGCTTGGCTTTGCTGAGGTAGTTGAGTTAAAAGATTCTGCGCTTGTAGGAGACCTGGAAGACACAAACAGGCCACACCAGATCCATTAAAGATGCTCTGGGCACAGCCAGAGCGAGCAAGGATGAGGAGCGAGACTTCCCAGCAGCTCTCCTGGTGGCCCAGTGGTCTTCAAATCCCTCATCTGCCTCAGCTGCCTGACATTCAGATCTGACAGACCAGACTGTGCCAAGAGAACAGAGTACAATAAGCAATAAGACAAATGTCTCTGGCACAGCCCGAATAACCTCTCAGACTGACAAAGCTCACTCTGAGAGAGGATGTGGGGAGAAGTGATGGGAGTCCCCCTGATATGCCAGAATGACCTCAACATCGAGGCCCAGAATCCACTAGAGACACAAGTACAGGAAGGAGCACAGAAGGATCTAGTTTTAAAAGAATGCAGGGTGAGGGGCTGGAGAGACAGAACAATGGGAAGGGTGCTTGCCTTGCATGCAAGGCAACTGGGGCTCAATTTCCAGCATCACAAAGGGTTCCCCAAGCCCACTAGGAGGGATCCGTGAGTGCAGAGCCAGGAGTAACCCAAGTGCCATGGGGTATGGCTCCAAAGCAGCAGCGACCAGCTTGATAGTACAGCAGGGAGGACATGTGCCTTGCATGTAGCTGACCTGGGTTTGAGCCCACCATCCCATAGGGTCCCCCAGTATCACAAGGAACTATCCTTGAATGCATAGCCAGGAATAACTCTGAGCATGGCTCCAAAACAAAATATAAAACAAAATAAATAATAATAATACAATAATAAATAAACTGTGCCCTGTCACACAGATTCTGTTCCCTTACCTTAAACACAGCCCTCTTTCCCACAGAAATGAGAAACTCTCATTCTCCAAGAAGCTTTTCAACAACTCACAAGTGGGTCCCATTTTTAACACTTCTCGAGGGACTAGGGACATTTTTACACCACTGAGGGATTCCTTTGTCTCTGGCCAAACAGGCTGAGAGGCTGCCCTTGGCCAAGCCAACCACATCCTCCGTAGGATTACAGAGCTCCAAGTGACTGGGCACATCAAGGAAGGGGTACCCCAAGATTGGGGGCAATGCTTACCCTGCTGTCCCTGGGGTGTTTGGGAGATAATGAACTGGGCTGGCTGCAGGTTGGTGGTTGGATGCACCAGCACGAACTGCTGCAGGTTGAGGTTCTGCTGCTGCAGCTGCTGTAGCTGTTGCAGGTCCTGCAAGATCAGAATAAGACAAATAGGGTCCTGCAAGATCAGAAAGGGGCAAAGGCCAGAAGGGTCTCCTGGGGGATGAATCCTGTCCCACCCCAATAAAGCAGTGTCCAAACTTCATACCCCCCACCCATTGCCCAATGGGGTGTGGAAAAGCCCGGAACTATTCCAATGATCCACACACTTTCGTGGGCCTATGCTGCAGGGCAGTGCTGGCAGATACTCAGTCTAAATTTCAGCTATTTAAATTCTCTCAGTATCAATAGGGACAGCTGTGTAGGCCCAGAGTCACAAGGAAAGAAGCAAGGCAGATCTGTAAAAATCAAGTGAGGGAAAAACCACATTGACTTAGAAATACCAGATTGATTTTTCTCAATTGGAAAGTGGAGACTACTAGATTTGAGTTTTGTATCAATCAATTAGAACAGATGTAATGATTTATTAAACTGCCACTTTCCAGTTAAACTTGGACAAGAAAACAATGTAATAAACTTAAAAAAAAACTTATCAGCTATCTCTATAAAAATTGGATCCCCAATTCATCAACAAGAATCAGCCTCATGTTCTGTAATGTTTACAGAGCTTTAATGTAAATGATCTCTCACCTCTTGGGCACTGTAAATAGCTAGGGAGGATAAAAAAAAAAAGTGGCCCTGGGACAAGAAATGTTTCTATAGTTCCACCTGACGGTCCTTCTTTCATCCTCAGCCTAGCCAGACCCCAGTAACAACAGGAGGATGTTTTTGGGTCTTCTTGGGGATAAAGCAATGGTGCAGTGTGAGCTGACAATCTCAGAATACTCCCCCCCCACCCAGCTGTTAAGGCCATGGAGACCTTCCCTTGCCTCAAGGCAGAGGATTTCATGGTCCCTTCCCTTGGGGTATCTTGTCAGCATCCCCTAAATCAGAGGTGGGCATTTCAGGGTACTTGGCCCTGGAAAGGGCAGAGCCGTGAGCACCCCCTGCCTCAGTAATTAGCTAATTACAATAAACAGTCACCCAGCTAATTTCTTGGGAACTGCTAAGTCACTACAAACAGGCAGTTCTGCAAAGACACAAGTTATGAGCATCACATACAACATCCCCCTTCCCTCCCCCCCAGTGCCTCAGTGCTCACCTGTGCAATCTGGATGGGCTGGGACAGGGGGATCTGCGTCATGGGTGTGGCAGCAGAGGCGGAGATGGTGGCCCCAGCTGCGCCATGCTGCTGGCTGGCCGAATGCTGTTGCACAGCGGCTGCCAGCAGCTGGGCCTGTGCCTGTGCCTGCTGGAGCAGGAGCTGCTGCTGGGCAGGTGTTAGGGTCAGCTGGGCGAAAGGAGACAAGAAGCACAGTTGGGGGGGGGGGCATCGCCATGACTCGCATATGAACAGGGCGGTTGTTGCCACATACTTTTAGTCCCATGGGCTTGTCCAGGGCCATCGGGCTAAGGCCAAAGAGGGGCATTTAGCCAGTAATTAGAAAGAGAGAAAATGACCGTGGCCTGGCTCTGAAAAGCCACATCCACCCATTCAACCCGGGGCACAGGAGACATCAGTCAGATGCCTGCTGGGTTGCCTGGGACAGAACAGGTAAGGCCCAACTGTTCCCATTGGCATGATCTCTTCCCAGTGCCTGTTTCCATTCTGTCTGGAGCCTCCTGGCCTCATCCCCAAGTATCCTCACCAGCCCCTTATGTTTTCCTCTATGAAAACAGTGGTTCTCTGCCTAAATCATCCCTGGGAAACAGGTGCTGATAGCAGCTCCTTTTCCACACTTGAGTCCTCGTGCCAGGCCCAATCAGAGTCTAGCCACAGGGACCTGCTCTGGTTACTGTAGTCACTGCCTGCCCACCTCTATCCAGGCCTGAAGAGTGGAACAGGAAATGTGGTGAGAGCAGATTGAAAGGTGCGACCTGAGTACCCCTCATATCACATCCTCGGGCGAAGCAACTTGGCCTGCTCTGGGTGCTCTTGTCCACAAGACGGGCCTCTTCAGGGGCAGCCACTTTGGGGCACAATTCTGAGGCTCTGAGCCAGGCCCAAACTGAGCACCCTGCAGGGCAGCTCTAAGAATGTTTTTTTTTTTTTGGTTTGTTTTGATTTTTGGGCCACACCCGGCGATGCTCAGGGGTTACTCATAGAAGGCTTGGGGAACCTTATGGGATGACAGGGATGGAACCCAGACCTGTTGTATGCAAGATGAACGCCCTATCTGCTGCCGTGTTATCATTCTGGGCCCCTGTCCAAGAATGTTTTTAATCAGACACAGAGCACATCAAACCAGAGCTGGAAGTTTGCAGCCTTA
This sequence comes from Suncus etruscus, assembly GCF_024139225.1. Classification (NCBI taxonomy): domain Eukaryota; kingdom Metazoa; phylum Chordata; class Mammalia; order Eulipotyphla; family Soricidae; genus Suncus; species Suncus etruscus. The sequence continues at coordinate 58,210,472 of NC_064854.1, read as the reverse complement.
ACATGTGCGTCACAAAAATAAAGCAGAAAAATAATTTGCAGTTGGAGGTGATGGAAACCTAGTCTAGAAGAAATTGAGCAGCTGAACTTGACCTGAACTTAGATTTTGTGAGCTGCTACTATTTAAACCCTGGAGACAAGTACAACCATAAAGACTGTTACAAGCTTGAAACAAATGCAGTACAGCCCAAGAGAGAGAACAGAGGTTAGATATCTGTCTTGGTTAGAGATCCCAGCAAAGCCTGGGGAGGGGGCGCCCAAGAAGCCACAAAAAGTTTTCAACAGTAAATCTCAGGAAACTTCTCAACCTTGGGAATGATTTTTTTCTTTTCTTTTTTTAATTATCTTTATTTAAACACCATGATTGTATATATGATTGTAGTTGTATGATAACAGTCATATAAAGAACACCCCCCCTTCACCAGTGCAAGATTTCTACCACCAATTTCCCAGATCTCCTTCCTCCCCACCCCACCCACACCTGTACTCAAGACAGGCTTTCTAGTTCCCTGATTTATTCACATTGTTATGATAGTTTTCAGTGTAGTTATTTCTCTAACTGCGCTCATCACTCTATGTGTTGAGCTTCATGTCATGAGCTGCACCTACATGGGAAGATGGGGGGAAATAAGGGTTGGGACTGAGGCAGTAAAAGATTAGATATGAACTTTGTAGGGCAGTATCAAGGTCACAATACAAGTTGGATATTATGCATATATAAACTATATGCATACAATACTGTCAATAGGAGACCAAGGAAAAAAAATTTCCAGTGACTGTCCCAACATAAACCAATGCTAGAATGACCCGCCCTCCTCCCAAAGTGCATTCCCATTACTGTAGGGAGAGGTAGGGGGAAAGCCTGATGACCCACCTGGACTGGTGCCCAGGGAAGGCCTGGAGTCAGGGGAAAAAGAGAGGGATGGATGGGGGCCTGCCAAGCATCCCAGCACTCCCCAGTCTAGGGAGAAGGCCTCCGGAATGGGGACTCCCCAAACCCCATACCTGGGAAGAGCTGGCCTCCAGAATCAAAGGAGAAACCGGAAGCCAGATATTTGCCCACCCTCCTCCTCATGCACCTCCCCCCTGGAGTACGGAAGGAGGAGGGAAGCCTGAGGACCCCTAAGAATCCACCTGAACCCACTCTGGCCATCTGAGCTGGCACCCAGGGAGGGCCTGGAGTCCAGGGAAAAAAGAGAGGGACGGCTGGGGGCCTGTCAAGCCTCCCAGCACTTCCCAGGCTAGGGAGAAGGCCTCCGGCATGGAGCCTCTCCAAACCCCATACCTGGCACGAGCTGGCCTCCAGAATCAAAGAGGAAACCGGAAGCCAGATATCTGGCCGCCCTCCTCCCCATGCACCTCCCCACTGGAGTATGGAGGGAGGGGGGAAGCCTGAGGACCCCAAAGAGTCCACCTGAACCCACTTCTGGCCATCTGAGCTGGCACCCAGGGAAGGCCTGGAGTCAGGGGAAAAAGACAAGGATGGCTGGGGGCCTGCCAAGTCTTCCCCTTGGGATTGATTTTTAATGTAGTCTTATGATAAAGACAGCTGAAAAGTTAAAGTTAATATATTCACCAGGACCAATTGATTACCTAAACACATGCGACATTTATTGACTAGTACATGGCAAATGCTGCCATTTCATCTCTGTAAGGACTTGGGGGGGCTTTTTACATCTGTCTGATGGGGAGAATCGGGGAGATGAAGGAAGCACATTGACAGCAGTGTGTGTGGTCTGAGCCAAGAAATAAAAGCAGGAGTTGGAGCATTAGCACAGTGGGGAGGGCATTTGCCTGTACACAGCCAACTTGAGTTGGATCCCCAGCATCCCATATGGTGTTCTGAGCACTGCCAACGGTGATTTCTGGGTACATAACCAGTACTAAGCAAGCCCTGAGCATCACTGGATATGACCCAAAAACAAAAAAGGAAAAGAAATCAAAGCAGGCGCTTCACCTGATGAAGACCTAAAATCCTGGCAGCACCAGAACTCGTTTTCCAGGGCTGCTTACACTATGGAAGGTTCCTGAACTAGTCCTGGAAGCAGGTGGTACATAAGTCTCTGGCCCACCCCTCAACCTGCCAATGGCAGGTGACCCCAAGATGCCATCCTGCCCCCAGCACTTACCCCAGTGATTTGCCCCCCAGCCAGCATGAGCTGGGGCTGAGTGATGGCGGCTTGCACGGGGGGCTGTGGGGTTGGCTGGGTTGGCTGCTGGGAGTCCCCTGACTCTTCATTCGACTTGGACTGCGGTGAGGGGAAGAACAGAGATACCAAGAAGCTAGTTTCATGATAAACACCCAAATTCACATTTTATAGCAATTTCAAACATGGGCTGAGTCATGGACTTCCTGGTTTCACTTTTTCTTTCTTACAAACCTCACTAATCTCCGCACTGTCATAAGAAGTGTTTTGGTTTGTTTGTTTGTTTTACCAGGCCAGCAATACAGCACCTAGGATTTCTTGGAAGAGAGAAATGATCTAGTGACCCAGAAAAGGAGAGAATTTCTGAGTAGTCAGTGCCCCCAGCTCTGGAAATGAGAGCAAGGGAGAAGCCATTCTGAGGTCCCTCCAGGTGCATGTTCTGTGCCTCAGGGGGGTTTAGATGCCTTGGGCATCTTCCACCATGTCCCCTACAGGCTCAGGGGCCCACAAAGCTGCACACACAATGCTCCGGCAGGACATTTCATGGTAATTAAAACTGGTTATGCGGAGCATTCAAATTCTGCATCTATTTACATATTTCCCACCACCTGTTTGGGAGACTGCAGCAAGGCTAATTAACATCAAGGCTCTGATTAATTCTGCCAGTCACTGTGAGATAATTACAGCGCAGGACTGCAAACATGAGGCCCTGGAGAGGCGGCCTGTTTGCCAACATCTCCCAGGGCTGACAGCTCACCATGGCAACCCGCTGCCTCTCCCTCCATCAGGAAGGTCACATTTACCCCTTCACTGGGCGCCTCTGGCATGCCTGTGTTCTGGGGTCCACATTCCATAGGGCTCAGGACTCACAACCCCAGGCCTTGAGTCATGAGCTGGACCCCGCTCCTTCAGGACTGCTCAAAGACAACAGCAGGTGGGCTGGGCTATTTGGGAACAACCCAAAAAACCTGGTGGGTTTTGCCATGTAGAGGAGGCAAAGAAGCCAGATTTTTATTTTCAAGCCTGACTCTCTGTAGCCTAATCCACCTATAGAGTCCATGTCCTTAGACCCACACCTCCCAGAGCAACCTACTAAACTCCCCCCACTTAACTAAGGTACGGAACAATGAGCCCTGGCAGATGAGGGGTGACATGCCATTGGGCTTGTGGCCACTTGGAGGCAGAATATGCTCAAACCTCAACCCTCTCTCCCCATGCAGAGGCCTTTTCTTGGCTGTGAGGCTTCTCCAAGTCATGCCAAACAACAAAGAGAAGAGTTTTCGAAGTAGCAGAAGGGCACCTGGATATCATTCTGCATTGATTCAGGATATGTGCCAGAGCTGTGAACCTTAGAAGTAGGCTGACTGAGGGCCCGGAGAGATAGCACAGCGGCGTTTGCCTTGCAAGCAGCCGATCCAGGACCAAAGGTGGTTGGTTCGAATCCGGGTGTTCCATATGGTGTCCCCCGCCCCCACCCCCACCCCGTGCCTGCCAGGAGCTATTTCTGAGCAGACAGCCAGGAGTAACCCCTGAGCATCGCCGGGTGTGGCCAAAAAAAAAAAAAAAAAAAAAAAAAAGAAGTAGGCTGACTGAGCTTACAAAGAAAAGCCTGAGAGTAAATGTTTCCTTCATGGTGGCCTGATACAAGGCCAATTTTCAATAATGGCAATGATTATTGGTTCTTGAATTTCCAAATAACGTTTCAAATATTTTCTACCATAAAATAATTGTGTGCTCAGTATCCAGTTTCTGAAAAAATGAACCTGTTTTACAGAAACCCAGAGTCCCAGCTTACCTGTACATTTAAAGACTGGGCAGCTGCCTGTAAACTCGTCCCAGCGAGCTGGACCTGTGAGCAGAGAATCGGGGAGGGGGAGATTTAGTCTAACAGTCTAACACCCCTTGGCTGAGGCTACCATGAGAACTATCAGCACTACCAGCAATAAGTCCCCCATGAGTCTCTATTAAGAGGATGCCCCCAAGTATAGGCTGAGAACACAGAGATCTCTTCTGGGGCTGAAATTGTATAGGGGTTGGATAGACGGTACATTGTGGAGGGCACTTGCCTTATATGCAGTTAACCCGGGTTTGATCCCTGGTGTCCCATAGGGTCCCCCGAGCCTGCAGACTCCTGCAGTGATCCTGAGCACAGAGCCAGGGTTAATTCCTGAGCACCTCTGGGTGTGGCCCCAAAACCCAATAAAAACAACAAAAAGCCTTTCTGCATAAGCGCCCAGCTCCCTCACTCCTTCCAGAAAAGACCTATGAACACTCCTTTTCTGAAGCGGGTTCCCACAGGAGTCAGCAGCACTGGGCCGGCAGCTCCTATGTGAGGGAAAGCTGGGACATCCTGTGAGTTTTTATGGAGTGTTTGGAGTTCAGGGCTTCATTCCACCCAGTGCACCCAGCACAGAACCCCTGAGGTACGCCTGTGGCCCAGGTTTTTCCTGGCATGGTCTCCTGAATACCAGTGGGGATAGCTCAGAATAAAAAGGATGCCTGAGAATGAGCTACTGGTTTACCTTTTTCTCACAGTAAAAGATCTAACTTAGCTACTTATTCTAGTTCTCAAAATCCCCTGTATACTCCAAGGTGACACACATACTTGTGTGCATGTGTGTACAAACACACATGCACCCCACACACATGTACATATACATGTGTATGCGTCCACACACACAACCCCTGCACAGCTGAAACTTTTAAACTCTGGTTGCAGCTTGTCTCAAATTATCCAGAGCATGTTTAGATTTAGGAAAAATTCACACACTGGAAGGGTGGAACCAATTTTTTTTGAGGGGGGCCACTCCTCAGCAGTGCTTGTGAATGAGAGACAGGGAGGGGAGGGCCCCACATAGGCCAGACAAGGCCACAGCAGCACCCTCTGGGCCCTCAATAGGAGGCTCCCCCTTTGAGCGTGGCTCTGGGTCACTGATGGGTAAAGGAGAAGCTCTGAGCTGGGGTCCCTCATGGCCAGAGTCTCAGTGATCCCATACTGTATCAGTGGCTGCCCAGACTCACCTACGCCTACAGAGCCTCACAAGGCCTGCTCTCTCTTACACAGCCGGGGTCCAGAGCTGGACCATCAAGGGAGCAGCAAAACACACAGTGACCCTCACACTGTGCAAGAAACATCAAAGCACCAGCCTAGGAGCCCCCCCTTCTGGGCCCCCTCCTCCCGTGGCCCCAACAGCCCACCTGGTGGAGGTGCCCCAGGAAAGCCTGTGCCTGTGCCGTTGAGATGGCCCCTCCCACAGGCACAGGCTGCTTCTGGAAGTCCAGGCCGTTGGTCTGGGTGCCTGGAATGGAAGCAGAGCCTGGATTAGGGGGTGCAACAGCCAACCCAATCACCCTGGCCCATGCTTTTTAAGGCTCTCTAAGATAAGGGCCTCCAAAGGGAGAGAAAGGAGTAAAAAGGAGTAAAAGGAACCCCCTCCTAGAGAAGGGCCGCAGAACAGGCGCCCCGACACCATTGACTCCGCAGGGATCTGAGGTGGGAGGGAAATGCTGGATCAGCACTAGCCAGAGACTCTAAGAAAGGACAAAAGCAAGGAGATGGGCTGGGGCCTATTCATTCTTGAATCTGGACTGTGACAGAGGATAGTTCATGGCGGACACTGGCAACACCAAGGCAGGTGGACTCCCAAGAGCTTTAGTGTACAACATGGTATAGCGGCAGGAGCAACCTTTTGCAAGGCCAGAGGCTTCTATGCCTTCCTCCACTCACATGCACAAGCTGCTATGCTAGAATCCTGAGTGTCCTGCCAGTGCAAATGCCAGAACCTTTTTCCTGGAGCCCAGACCATATCTTAGGGCTCTAGAACACATAGCACTATAAATTGGAGCTTGGAGAAATTTGCAGGAATCTCTGGGCCCAGGGATATGAGACCAGGCCTCCGTTTCCAGCACATGAACTCCCCAATCCCACCCAACCCCCTAGCCTGTGCACATGCAGGTGGGTCCATCAGAGCACAGTGAGTGTTTCTGGAAGGTTCTCTCTCCTGCTGGTCAAGCCAATGCACCTCTTTGACAAGAACTAAGGATCTTCTGGGATCCTCAGGAAGGGGTGAGCAGGTATTTCCCCTCCCTGTGATGTTTATTCCCGTATGGCTCCCCTCACCATTTCCCATAAATAGAAAATGTAGAGTGACCTGGAGAGCCACTTAATGAAATTTTCCCCACCCCTGTTTAATGAATTTAAAGGCTACCACATGCGTCAAGTAATGAGAAACTAGGATAAAATAAAATTTCGAGTAATTAGGGTCACTCCACCAGCCACATCCAACTTGAAGACGCACGTTTTGTCATTCATTAGTCGCTTACTCTGGCATTCTCTGTGCGGGAAATCATTACTGGGTGAAGATTTTAATACCGTTAAGCCATTAGGAAGAGTGCTCATGCTACAGTAAATAAATGAACAGAGTGAAAAGAGATGACAGTTTAGAAAGCGGAAACAGGCAAATATTTTACTTTGGGGAAGCCACACAAGGTGCTCCTTTGATGTTCCCATAAAAATGATCCCCTTGTATGACACAAATTACTACAGCCTCAAGAGGGATGGTTTCCAGTACCCCAGGACTGAGCCCAGCCATAACACTCTTTACTCGCTCAGGCAATGCTTCTGTGGGAAGGGTCTGAGGGCATCTTTTCTGATGCTAGTTAAGTCGACAATGCAGGTAAAGTGAGGTTTAGGAGGGAAAGCAGCTGCAGTGAAGGAGGATGCTTTTCAATGAGGTGCTGATGCAGCAACAGGAGTGAAGGGGTAAAGGACCACAGGTGTGGACTCTTTCTTGTGGGGAAAGGGACACCAGTCCTCTCCCACCCATTAGCTTTCCAGAGAGGAGACGAGAATGTCAGACTTCAGAGAAGCCAGAGGTGACCAGAAGGGAAGCAATGAGCTTCTTCATTTGCTTTTTATTGGTGAGGAAAAAGGTGAAAGAATCTCAAAGTGGAAAGTTCAAGAGGAGATGGTTGAAAGAAACAGGGTCCTCGATCCCATATGATAGCTCATGGAGGCTGCAAGCTCATGAGAAGAGTGAAAATGTCTCAAATTAGGGCAGAGGGGACAGCAGGAGGGAGAAGGTCACTGGAGTGTCTGGGATATCTGGGACAGGAAGAATCGAGGATGATCCACTGAGTGGTTAGTTGGCACAGAGATCAATGATAAAGAGGCAAGGAAGAAATGACTAAAGAGAACAGAAAAGGGGATGAAGAGAGAGCATGGAGGTAAGGCATTTGCCTTGCAGGCAGAAGGACAGTGGTTGAAATCCTGGCATCCCATATGGTCTCTCGAACCTGCCAGGAGTGATTTCTGAGCATAGAGCCAGGAGTAACCCCTGATATCCCTGAGCGCTGAAGAGAGGGGAGAAAGAGGGGAGAGAGAGGAGAGAGAGAGAGAGAGAGAGAGAGAGAGAGAGAGAGAGAGAGAGAGAGGAGAGACAGAGAGAGCGAGAGAGAGAGAGAGAGAGAGGGAGGGAGAGAGAGGGAGGGAGAGGGAGAGGGAGAGGGAGAGGGAGAGGGAGAGGGAGAGGGAGAGGGAGAGGGAGAGGGAGAGGAAGAGGGAGAGGGAAGTAGGAGAGGGGAGAGAAGAGAGGGGAGAGGGGAGGGAGGAGAGGGGAGAGAAGAGAGGGGAAAGAGAGAAAGAGAGAGGGGAGACAGAGAGGGGAGAGAGAGAAAGAGGGGGAGAGAAAGACAGGGGAGACAGAGAGGGGAGAGAGAAGGAATAAACAAAAATAAACAACAATTAGCTTTAAAAAATTATTTCAAAAGAAGTAATGCCCAGATTTCTTGTAAGATAGAACAAGAAAATAAGAGAAGCACACAATCAAAATTAAGGCAAATAAAAGGGGTAGTACAAAATGACATAGCTACTAAAAGGGGATTATTATAAACCAATAAACTTTGTACCAATAGTTAAAACTTCCAAGTGGCCAACTCTAGAAAAGAGAAAATGATCAAGAGTCCAAGAGTAAATAAAAACAGCTGAATCACTGGGCAAAATTCTTCCCCAGTAGGAAACAAGACATCTAGGCCACTGTATTCTGCTTTCCCCAAATCCAAGGAGCACATAATTCCAATCTTACCAATTTTTCTGAGGGAGAGAGGATTAAGAAACACATTTTGGGGCCGGAGAGATAGCATGGAGGTAAGGCGTTTGCCTTTCATGCAGGAGGTCATCGGTTCGAATCCCGGCGCCCCATATGGTCCCCTGTGCCTGCCAGGAGCAATTTCTGAGCCTGGAGCCAGGAATAACCCCTGAGCACTGCCAGGTGTGACCCAAAAAAAAAAAAAAAAAAAAAAAAAGAAACACATTTTACTCCATTTTAAATGGTATCTCTTGGTATTGCATGTGGCCATGGCCGTGGCTGCTGACCCTGACTTGAATCTCTGATATCACAGGGGTTGCCCCTGAGTAGAGAGCCAGGAATAGCCCCTGAAAACGGCAGGATATGGCCCCAGCACCATCCTTCCCCAAATCATGAATCAATGTGACTTGCAATATGCATCAAAGGGCAGCAGGAATCTTACTGTCTCTTAAAGAAAGAAGAAAAAAACCTGTAAAATTCAGTAATAACACAACAAAGATGATAAAGGCGAAGCTAGAAAGACTATTCTTCACTTAATTACAAGTGCATGTGAAGAGATAGCACAGTGTTAGGGCGTTTGCCTTGCATGCAGCTGGACCCAGGACCAATGGTGGTTTGATTCCCCGCATCCCATTTGGTCCCCCGAGATTGCCAGGAATGATTTCTGAGTGCAGAGCCAGGAGTGATCCCTTAGCGTTGTTGGGTGTGACCCAAAATCAAAAAAAAAAAAAACAAATGCATGTTGGTCAGAAATATGCCAAAGCATCAGCTAGGAAAAGGCTTGGGCAAGAGAGTGACAAAACTTGGGGAAAATATATGCTCTTGTGATTATGTGTGTGGAATTGCCCAAGGAATCTATAGGTCTATTAGAATGAGCATGACACAAAATCCAATTTAATTATTAAAATATTAACAGCAATTATTACACGTCAAAAATACAAAGTTCTAGGTAGCTCTCCCAAAAGGTAGTAAATTCTTTTTTTTTTTTTTTTTTTGGTTTTTGGTTTTTGGGTCACATCCGGTGGTGTCCAAGGGCTATTCCTGGCTGTCTGCTCAGAAATAGCTCCTGGCAGGCACAGAGCCATATGGGACACCAGGATTCGAACCAACCACCTTTGGTCCTGGATCAGCTACTTGCAAGGCAAATGCCGCTGTGCTATCTCTCCAGGCCCAAAAGATAGTAAATTCTAAAAGCAAGACCCACTGATTTGATTTTTTAAATAATAAACACAAAGCTGAATAACTGTTCATTGATTGAAGAACTCAACAGTATAGAGTCCCTAGTTCTGATATAAACTGACCCAAGTATTCAAAGCTGTAACAAAATGAGAAGTAGAGTGCGCTAGAGTGAGTGAATGAGAGAGACACACACAGAGACAGAGAGATATTCTGGAGTAAGAGACACAAGGTACCAAGACACCAAACAACACAGGGGCACAGGAGCAACAGCAGAAGTAGAAGCAGCAGCTAAGCTAGGGGTCCTCAAACATTCTAAATAGGGGGCCAGTTCAATGTCCTCAGACTGTTGGAGGGTCAAACTATAGTTAAAAAAAATCTATGAACAAATTCCTATGCACACTGCACATATCTTATTTTGAAGTAAAAAGAAAAATCAAAACGGGAACAAATACAATTTTTAAAATGAAGAATAAGTAAAGTCAACAAACTTACCAGTATTTCAATGGAATCTATGGGCCTGCTTTTAGCAGGCTGTATTTTGAGGACCCCTGCCCAAGACTGAGAGGAGTTGAGAGACAGAGAAGGAGAGGAGTCATAGACTGCGGGGCACATCCTACACATGTGCACTGCGGATGTCAGCTGCTAGGGGACAGGCTGCAGCAAAAACACCTTGTGGGCCAGATAAATGTCCTCTGTGGGCCACATGTGAGCCACGGGCCATAGTTTGAGGACTCCTGAGCTAAGCAGAAAGTCAGGCTAGCAGAAGACAGGCTCTTTGGACTTGAATCCACTGCGGCTTCAGGCTGGCAGGTAGGCAGGTAGGCCAGCCAGCAGGCCTTCCAGGCTGGCCTCCTGGGGCCCCATGCCACCAACTGGCAGACTCTCTCTATAAATATCCCAGTCCCAACTACCCTCTGTTGGTAGTTACAGGGGAGTGTTTCATAAGTGTCGTCATCAACACTTAAAGATATAAAAACACACTTATAGCTGGATTCCTACAAAAGCCAATAATGAGATCTCAACATGTTATTTTCCGTCTCCTTCTCTTTCTTCCTCAGGTTGAAGTATGAAACAGACAGGTACTTTCCAACTTTTTTTTTTGTTTGTTTTGTTTTGAGGCCACACCTGCAGTATACAGGGCTTACTATTACTACTCCTGATTCTGTGCTAGGGATTACTTCTGACAGGGCTTGGGGGACTATATGGGGTGGCAGGGATTGAGGATTGAATTTAGGTCAATTGTGTGCAGGGTAAGTTCCTTGTCTGCTGTACTGTCACTCTAGCCCCAGGTTCACCCTAAAATTTCAGCAGAGAGCAAAGGAGCCCAAATGCTGCTGAAAGAACCAAATTGAGAGTGAAGAGAACTCAGGAACAGGGAGTAAACCCAGGCTGAGCTCAGTCCCTCAGGCCCAGCAATGCCCTGAGGCCTGGTATGATGCTAGGTTTGAACCCAAGCTGGCCTCATACAAGGCAAATGCCTTAACCAATATACTATCTCAATAGTCCCAACTTATGTGTTTGTGTATATATACATATATATATATACACATACATACACATATATACACATTTTTTTTTGTTTTTATGGATTATACTGGGCAGTGCTCTGAGGAACATATGAGATGCCAGGGATCAAACCTTGGCCAGCCAAGTGAAAGGCAAGAATCTTCCCTACTGTACTATTGCTCTGGCCCCTCAGCATATTTTTTTTTAATCTTTTTTGAAAACTGAATAGAGGGACTATTCCCACCTTCCTAAATCATTAACTTCTTAACCAGCAGAATTACCTACTTTTAAATTCAAAACAAATTTCTCTTTTTCAATGTTTGTTTTTCATCTTTGCAGGGAATAGCTTTTGACAAATCTATTATTAGGCATAAAACCTAAAAACAAAATTTGGGGCTGAGTCATCTCTCTGCAGTGAGACAAGACTTTTTGCTGTGTGCATTTTCTATTTTTATATAATTATCTAGGTATAAGGAACAACATAATTTCAAGTAGAACCAAGAATTCCAGATATAAAAAAACAAAGAGCCTACTGCAGAAATATTTCAACATTTACTGAGTATGGATGTGACAAATATTGAATTAGAAAGGACGCAGCATCTGGTCATTCAATCAAGAATTATATACAGGGGCTGGGAAGGTGGCGCTAGAGGTAAGGTGTCTGCCTTACAAGCGCTAGCCAAGGAACGGACCGTGGTTCGATCCCCCGGCGTCCCATATGGTCCCCCCAAGCCAGGGGCGATTTCTGAGCACATAGCCAGGAGTAACCCCTGAGCATCAAACGGGTGTGGCCCAAAAACCAAAAAAAAAAAAGAAAAAAAAAGAATTATATACAAGCATCTACCATCCACCAAGAGCTGTTCTAAATGCCAGAAACACAACAACGAAAGGTCCTTTTGCCTATTACGCCCTCAGATGCTCAGGGAATAAACCACTTATAACCTACATGAAGCCCAGCAGAGTGAGATTCAGCCAGGGTGTGGAAATACTAAAAATAAAATAACCATTTCACGAATGAAGGTCTAAGACATTCTCAAATATGAAAGTTCATTTTTCACCATCCAGCAACTCTAGACTGTTGAACTATTCAAGAAACCTATCACCTACTGCTCCTTCGATCCAGTCTATCAAATGAAAATGTTCAGTGTTTCAAGATTTCTCTTTGCCAGCAGACTAAGGAAGGCAGAGTGAAATTCACTGATAATCGTGGGTCATGGTTTTACAGATAGGCCCTGCTCATATCTCAGCTTCCATAAACAGCAGGGATTGTATCATCTCGAATAAAGTACACAGGAAGCCAAGTGGCTGGGACAGGACAGCAGGGCAGTTCCGAGTACACTTGGGACCTCTGATGGAGAGCAAGAATTCGAGAGGAGGAGGTGTTTTCCAACTGATCCAGATTCAGGAATCAGGGGGGCAGAATCAGGGATCATGGACCTCCAGGAAGTGGGTCGTTGAAGTTGACTGGAAAGTTCTGTCACTGCAGAGGCAAGAGCCAAAGGGGCTGCCAATGAATTCTGCCCACACCACCCACCCTAGAGACCAGTGTGAGCCCTCACTAGCTTGTCCTGACATCACACACCCTAGAGACCATGAAAGGGGCCTCTTTCTCAACTCCTCAGGACAGAGTGATCCCCCTCCTTCAAGCTGCGCTGCTCAGGCCCCAAGGCCCCCATCACATATGCATTGGCCATGCCACGCCTGTAAACACACTGTGGGCAGTGCAGAACAGAGGCCTCAAAGAGAAATTTGGGGTGGGTTTTAGACATGATAAAGGCAGGGAAGGGTATCAAGCTGAAAACAGGACACTAGCTTTCAGGAGAGTGTTCCCTGGTAAAGAGGTGGCAGAAATTCCAATCCGGGAGGCCTAAGGTGACAACAAAACAGAGGCATCTGAAACCATTTTGCCACATGTCTCATTCCAAGCACTGCGGCCACCTTAGACCTCTAGGTCCTAGCACCTACCATATTTTCCAGCATATAAGACGACATTTGAAACAAAAAAGTCAGCCGAAAATCGGGGGTCGTCTTATACACCGAGTATATCCCGAAAAATGTTTCAATATGCCGCTAAACGAAAAATGTCTGAATATTACCACAAAACTAATTTTCCAACTCGATCCTGCACCAATCACTGCAAGGCTGCTCAGACTGCCTCTCTAACTCAGCCAATCCAAGCAGGCTTTTTATGCATGCAAATTAGACAATGTTCTGGACCCGAATCTACACTGTAAAAAGCCTGCTCAGATTGGCCAGAGTCAGAGAGGAAGTCTATTACTGTATAACCTTTGAACCTTTGCTTGTTGTGATTGGCTCACTGTGGTACATAAAGTTGCAGCACAGGAACGTTCTGTGTGATACAGCGAATATAGGCCTAAACCTATGTTTTTTTTTTTTTTTTTTTTTTTTTTTTTTTTTTGTGGTTTTTGGGTCACACCCGGCAGTGCTCAGGGGTTACTCCTGGCTCCAGGCTCAGAAATTGCTCCTGGCAGGCACGGGGGACCATATGGGGTGCCGGGATTCGAACCGATGACCTCCTGCATGAAAGGCAAATGCCTTACCTCCATGCTATCTCTCCAGCCCCTAAACCTATGTTTTAACTGCAAAATTAGGGGGTCATCTTATACGCCCAGTCATCTTATACGCCGGCAAATATGGTAAATTGAGTATTGCCGGGAGTGGCTCCCAGGGCACCTGAGCCAGCACAGCTAAAGAGCTACCCAGACCTCCTAAGTCACCCGTTAGGTCAGTAAAAGAGGCAGGGCACAGGGTTGATAGACAGAGGAGGCGAATAGATGGGGTGGACATTTAGTTGAAGAAGCCTGTCCTTCCTTAGAGCAAGCAAGGCACTAATTCCTGTCCAGTAGTGGTTTGCTGGGGTTTGGGTTTTTTTGTGTGTTTTATTGTACTTCTTTTTGTTTTGTTTTGTTTTGGGCCACACCTGGCGGTACTCAGAGATCACTTCTGGCAGGGCTCAGGGTTATGGGATGGAATCTGGGTCAACCATGTGCAAGGCAAGCGCCCTTACCTGCTGTACTACCTCCCAGGCTCCTGTCCAGTATTGTTTTACATGAAAAGGGTATGGTTTCCCTACCTGTAAAACCTTAAAAGAGCTTCTTTCCTTTCCCAACACTGCAGATCAAATTTAATTTAGGATAAAGCATTGTGATAAGGCAGAACAATGGCCATTCAAAGGCTACAACCTAATCCCAGGGGTTGATAGTTACCTTGATGTGAAAAGGGCCTTGCAGACCTGATTATGCTCAGGTCTTGAGATGGGGAGATTATCCTTGATTATCTGAGTGGCCTCAGTCTAATCCTAACAGCCTTTATAAGAGAAGGCAGGGCACCCCATGGAGTCAGCACTGTGACAGTGGAAGTAGGAGTGGGGCAGAGGCAGAGATGGAGGAGACAGAGGTGGGTACTCTGCAAACAGGGAAGCCTGGAAGGAACAGCATGAATTCCCACAGCCACCTTTACCCACCTGGCCTTAGGACCATGGCATCTAGGACTATCAAAAAACACCTATACTGCTTACCCGGCTCTCTCCTGGGGCTCCAGCCTCCCCGAGCTCCCTGTGTGCCACATTTAACTGCACAATGGTTGACAGGTAGAAATCACAGTGGACACTGGAAGCTGAACAGACAAGCAGGAGGGCGGGCGATGCCAAGGTGGAGTGGAGCCACTGTACAGTATATTGGAATAAAGATTAATGTGTATCACAGACATGGGTGTACCTGGACAGCTACAGGGTGACTGCCTGGATAAAGCATTTGGAGAGACAGAAAATCGAAGGGAGACTGGCCAGGGTGGAAAGGGGAGGTACTCATGGCTGCATTTGGCCCAGGTGTAGAAAACAGCGTTCCCAGGTGGAAGTGACAGTATTCAGGTAGGGTGTTTGCCTCACAAACAGCTGACCCAGGTTCTATCCTCAGCTTGCCAGAGCTCCGGGGCATCATCTGGATGCTAGGGATTGAACCTGGGTGGCCTACGTGCAAGGTGATGTGCTATTGCTCCAGTAACCCAAGAGGGCACTATTTGGGCAAGATAACACCATCTTCCACTTTCTCCATTCCGGGTCTTGGACAGCTTGGAGGATGCCACAGGGAGTTGACAACCCATGCTGCCCAGCTGGAACTGGTGTGTTTGTATTACATCAGCTTGCAGGTATCCCAGCAGCCATCCAATAGACTCCATGTCAGAATAACCCTGAGGCCCATCTTCGGCCAGGAACAGAATTGCAGTAACATTTCACAACAAAATATCCATGCTGCCACCATCCATGTTAAAGCAGGCCAGGAAATTCTGCTTCGGCAAAGACTCTGCAGCTAAGATTTATTTTCTGTCACCCCATAAACGGTGTTAGACCAGAACACATGCATGGCTTTAATGTCAGCTCTAATTTACAGCCATTCCTAGGGCCTCAGGTGCACGTGTAAATCCCAGTCCTGCTTTATTTCCTGGTGGGTTTTTGCCACAACTGGACTCTGAGGAGGACTCTTTACTTGCAGTGTGTGGAAGGTGCTCCAGGATGAGCTCAGGAGGCAGCAGCCAACTGGCCTGAACAGCTTCAGACTTCCAGCCTCCATAGCCAGCGCCTCCCTTCACACATGCTATGTCCTAGGGCGGTTGTCCTGTCAACTGACCAGTTGGGCCCCTCCTCCTGGACTGTGGCTTGGATGAGAAAAGCTGTGTGTGGCACAAGAGCCCAGGGCCCTCTCTTGAAACTCACCTCACACACCAAGCACAGACCCCTGCACTGAGACAAGGTAATGGAGGATGGGCTGCACAAGGTTAAGGCCACACATGGGAGGAAAGAAACGGGCCAGGTCTGCATGGGCATCAGAAGGGCTAGATGGCAAGTCTTGGACAAATGAGCAGAGGAAAATGAGGGATCACAATGTATGGAGGGATAAAGAGACCACCATCTCCAAGGACAGCTCAGGCATAGCTTGCCCGTTCACTTTCAAAGAAAGTCTTGTGGGAAAACTCGGAGTCTTCGGTGAAAAGCCCCTTCTAGAGGGTCAGCTCAGTGCCTGCGGCCCCGGTCTGAACAGAATTGGGTTAGTCCAGACCTAGGACACCCTGGCATCTTCTCTGTAAGGATCAAACCCAAGTCACAGTACGGAGACATGTCACAGAGGCCCAGTTTTCTTGTTTATATGATCTTAATATCTTCCTGATCATGAAATTAATCAAGCATCTTTTTTTAAATGAATATCCAAATTAAAGGGCAGATCAGAAAGAGGCACATCCCCTCAGCTCTGTCCAGATACCCCAAGCCTTGCACAGACTTTAGGACGACTCATGGCTGGATGTCATTTTCCTGAACGGATTAACACGATTAACACTCACGCAGAACATGGCTGCTGCTAGGTGAGAGTGTAGCTTACACAGGGTTCACCACATCACTTCAGCCTGTGAAATGACTCAAACCTGAGACTGGACAGATGCTCAAAGAGGAAACTGGATGGAGGCTCAAAGAGAAAACGTAGATCTGTCATCCACAGCCAGAAGGATCTAAGGCACAGTCAAGCCTCGCCAACTCTGCCCTTCCCCACGGAGAAGCAGTTAGGCTGACAGAAGGGTGGGGGCAGCTCAAGCAAGAGCCCAGGGCCTCCTGGGCTGTGGTCCGGAAAGCATGATGATCCACTGAGTGGCCAGAGCTCACGGCCAGTGTCTCCAGGCAGCGTGGATGCCCCAGGCAGGCGCCAATGTGAGAAATGCCTCTTACCTGCATTGCCATCTCCACTCTCCATAGACGGTTTACTGGGTTCTGACGGATTGTTCATTCTTGAGTCTGTAAGGAATCAGAGGTGAAAATGTGCTTTTAAAAAGCTGGGCATAAAGTTAGGAATGCAAAATGTTGGAGAGCAAGGGTCAAGACAATGGTTCTATTCACAGGCCTTCGGGGCAGGGAGCTGTCATATCAGCTGCTCAAATATTGGCAAGTTCGTCGGACAGACAGTCAGGCCGGAGAGTTGGATGTTCTGTGGGCTGAGCACATGTTTGTAGATGAGAGGCCTGGACTGGATGCCAGCACACCATGTATGGCCAGCACTGCCCGAATAAAACCACGAGAAGAAAATGAAGAAATTCAGGATTCTTTTAACCCCAAAGTAATCTAGAAACAACGGTCTTTATAAAAAAAAAAAACAAAAAAACTTTAAGAGGGGTCAGAGTGATAGTATAGCAGGAAGGGTGCTTGCCTTGCACAAGGTAAACCTGGACTCAATCTACGGCATCCCATATGGTTCCCCAAGCCTACCAGGAGTGATCCCTGAATGCAGAACCAGGAGTCAACCCTGAGCACCAACAGCTGTGGCCCGAACCACCCCCTCAAAAAAAAAAAAAAAAGAAAGAAAGAAAAAAAAAAGGAGAAAAGCCATATTATTCTCCTTCCTGCAAAAACTAAAAGTATCACAAAGAGGGGGCCAGGCGGTGGCGCTAAAGGTAAGGTGCCTGCCTTGCCTGCACTAGCCTTGGACGGACCGCGGTTCGATCCCCCGGTGTCCCATATGGTCCCCCAAGCCAGGAGCAACTTCTGAGCACATAGCCAGGAGTAACCCCTGAGCATTACTGGGTGTGGCCCAAAAACAAAAAAAAAAAAAAGTATCACAAAGAGAATGAGTCTCCTTAGTCCCTAACAGTTATTTTCTCCACACCTGGTGATGCTATGGGATAACAGGGATGAAACCTGGGTCAGCCACATGCAAGGCCAGTGCCCTCTCTGCTGTGCTACTGCTGCAGTCCCAACCTTAAGACTTCTAAGTCACAGGAATGCATGATCCTCTAACAACCTGCACACAGCCCCAGATGCTTACAAGCCTCATGCCTTAGTGATGAAGCTGCTGGTGAGAGCCCAGAGGAGGGCAAGAGAAAAGACCAGAGTCACCAGCTTTCCTCAGACCTCTCCAGGAGAGTTGAGGCCCAGTCATATTCACTCACCCTATCACTCCACTGCTATCACAATTCATACTGAGCACTTTTATAATGAAACTGAACAGCTAGCCAATAAGTTCAAACTTTTTCAGCAAGGGGTTAAGAAAAAGTTTTTATAATTACTGGCAGAGAACACAAACTCAAACTTTGACATGTCTGAATTTTTTGATGACATGCAAAGGGGTTCATCGTTGGGATCTAGAGTCCGAAATTAGTGTGGTTCCTCAGCTACCGGCCTGTTGTCCAGTGGGGTTCAAACACCACCTGAGAGGAAGAGGCCTCAGCTGAGTGAAAACCAGCTTTCTGAGTGAGTCACCGGAACTCCAGGAACGTTGGCCAAGATCACAACAGATAAATGGGGCTGTCTCCTCCAGTCAACACACTGCTCAAGCTTTCCTTGGGAATATATTCTAAAGGTAAGTAAAGTGAGAAAAAAGCCAATCCACTCGGGAAATGAATCACAATCCACAAACTATAAAAACCCAATAGACCTACTACTTGGTAAAACCACGCCATGAGCCTGACCTTGCTCAACTGATAATGCAGTTTCCTCCTCTAACAAACTAAAGATGATGTCACAGGTATACTTTATGGGATCCTTCTAAAAACTTTTTATTCTACTGTCACCATGAGTTTCAAAGACAGTCAACAGAATGACAGAAAAGTGGATTTACTGAGCATCTACATGAATGAATGCAGATGTTATTAGTTATCAGTGAAATGAATCTAGTTTCCAATTCTGAAAGAAAATACTAAGGACATTTCTAGAAGGTATTTTTCAGAGCTGGAACAATAGGACAGTGGCATGTCATCAACTCAGTTTTGATCTCCAGCATCCCATAGGGTCCCAGAAGCACCACCAGGATTAATACCTGAGGGCAAAGCCAGAAGTCAAAACTGATCATCACTTAGTGTGGCACAATTTACAACCCCCCAAAAGGGTATCTTCCACTCCTAAAATCCCAACACAGTGGATATAGAAAAAGGAAAGGCTGGGGCTGGAGTGATAGCACAGCAGCAACACAGGTTGCCTTGCACACCTATGATGACCTGGGTTTGATCCCTGGCATCCCATATGATTCCCCAAACTTGCCAGGAGTAATTCCTGATTGCTGCCTTGTCCAAAAGAATACAAAAAGAAAAAGGAAAGGCTAATATCTGAGAGCACTGGGCCCAGAGTCATGCTGGGATGAAGTTCCTGACACCATCATTCCTGACTCCTTCCTCCAGGGCCCTGACTACACGGTGCATATCTGTCACTTGCACATATGAACAAACACACATCCTCTGCACCATCAGTGAACTGTCCCAGAGACCCCGGGGTAGGAGGGAGAGAGGGGCACATGAAGGGGGATGGCGCACAAGCAGGTGCATATCCCTGGCCACAACTCACTCAACTCCTCAGGTGGCCAGAGCGCACTCAGATTGGTTCTGGGTTTTAAATACAAACAGCAAAACAACAAGTCGGGGCCGGAGAGAGTGCATGGAGGTAAGGCATTTGCCTTTCATGCAGAAGGACGGTTGTTCAAGTCCCGGCCTCCCATATGGTCCCCTGAGCCTCCCAGGAGCGATTTCTGAGCATAGAGTCAGGAGGAACCCCTGAGCGTTGCCAGGTGTGACCCAAAAACTAAAAAACAAACAAAAAACAAAAAAACAAACGAGTCAACAGGACAGCGCAGGTCTCAAAACTAAAGAGCCTAAAACCAACCGTTTTCAATCTCAGGCCCAATGGCAGTGACAGTGTATGGCACACAGGCTGGCATTTGCCTCCTTCACAGGCTGGTCACACTCTAAAACAACTCCCAGATCAGGGCTCCAGCCATTTCAACTGCTTTTGAGGAAACGCAAATTGATTTTTTTTAAGGATTGGGGGCAAAAAACGGATACGATTCGCCCACATTTGAAAATAGTTTCTGGTGGCTGAGCCTAAGGACCACTCCCGGAGCGAACTCTGACAGCGGCAGCTCTGCTATGACACCACCTCTTTCTTCACTGAGCCTTTTCTTTTTTCCCTTTTTGGCTTTTATATACAAGATATTCTGATTAGGTATGCAAAAAGTTTTATTAGCACATGCCTAGTCATTTAATACATCGCATACTTGGATACAGATTTTAGAGTGGTCCGAGGAAGCTCTGGAGCACTCTCCACAGAAGCATCCAGAAAGCAGGTATGGTACCTCACTGGGCAAACACCCTGGCAGCACCCTCTGAGGCGGCCCCCTGGGCAGGGTAGGCTGTGCTGTAGATAAGATGCTCCCCCCATCCCAGCTCACCCCTCTGCTCTCCACCACCACTCTGCATATGCAGTGAAGCATTTCTGCATCTACCCCAAACCCCTATTTTCATATTAAAGCTTTTGAAAGAACATTGGGGCCGGTACCCACCTAGGATACAGTCACTGCAGTCCAGCATTGCTGCGGAATCTTCTAGACCTTCAGTCTGTCCACAGCGAGCAGGTAGCAGCGGGCCAGGGAGGGGAAGGCAGGGAGCACGACTTCTCCCAGACCTGCACTACTGTGTGGTGCTCGGGTGCTGGGGCAGGAGGTGGGGAGTGGGCTGGGAGCAGCAAAGCTCAGCCTAGATTACACCATAGCGATATTCCACTGAATAAAAAACTTCAGTTGCTCTGAGAGGAGTTTGAAATCTCTCCTACCAGCGAGGACTGACACTGTCAAGGCAACTGAAGCATGAAAAGTTCCCCTTTTTGTAATAAAATAGAAACAAAGATTGCAGCTGGCAGTTTCCATAATGAAGCTTAATCAGTATGCGCATGATTAGGGCGTTATGCAAATCTCTCCTCGTTAGCAAGGCAGCCCTGCACTTTGAAGTCCAGGAACAATTCATTTACAGAATACACTGAAAGCACTCCCTGCATAATTTAAATAGCTGCATAAATATTTATCAGCACATTTGCATATTAATTGGCAGTGCATGAAGGGAAAAATTATCTCCTGAGTGCCAGCATAATAATTAGAGGAGGATGAAATGAGATTTCTTCCAATGCCCTGCTTCCCGGACCCAACAGGAGATAGTGCTGGGGGAGAAAGGGACAGGAGACCCAAGTTCTGTTAAAATACCACTGAAATGACACGTACAAATTAGAAACCATGCCACAGACCTCAGCACCTTTAATCTTATTCCTGCTGGCAACAATGACTTCAGTAATAAGAGGATTTGCAAAAAGCTTTCCACACAATCCAAATAATCCCAAGGAAACAATTAGCAAGGTAGAAGCAGAACGAGGATGCTGTTTGCCTGCTGATAGGGAGGAATTTTCCAAATATTAATGGGACCCACTGGTAGGGCAAAGGCTGGCTTTAAAACAAGGCCACGCAAAGAGCCAGAAGCAGGCCCTATCTATTATCTCCCAGAGTATGGAAATCCATTATCTGTGAATCTTTTTACACTACTAAATTAACAGGCCAGATTAGTGTAATGCAGCGTCATCAGCACTGCCTTGGATGGATCATAGAGGCCAATTTGCTCCTCCAACAGCAACTGTCCAAAAGAAATTTGACTTCATGCTCTCTCCCTCCCTCCTCCCACCCACACATCCCCCTCTCACACATGTACACACACAAACACAGAAATGTTTATTTAAATTACTATTTACAAGGTACTGTACCAACCCCAAACCATTTAGGTATTACAAGCCATTTAAGCATTACAATATAACAGTAAAAACAACTCAGGAGACTATTTATAAAAACAAAAACAAAACAAACCAGGAAGTAGTAGCACTATCACTTGGGAGTCCAGTAAGGACGTATTTCCGATATCAGAATCCATGGCTGGGCTCTGAGCACTAGGAGACCAATGACTGACTGGTGGTAGTTGAGGTTTAAAAGACAAGCATGGGGACCGGAGAGACGGTACAGTGAGTAGGGTGCCTGCCTCATACATGGCCAAGCTGGGAGTCCCATATAGCCCCCCAAAACTCGAAGTGATCCATGAGCACAGAGCCAGGAGGAAATCCCCATGCATTGCTGATGTGGCCCCAAACAAACAAGTCAAGTGAACAGACCAGCAGAGACAAGGAAGGACCAGGGACCAAGCAGAGACCAAGCAGGTCCCAAGCAGGGACCAGACAGGCCCCAAGGAAAGAGACAGACCCTTAGGAACATCATCAAGTTGAGTGGGTGTTTCCTTTTCACAAGCAGGCTTTGGCCATTCCCTACATTACGACTAAAATTAAACTCAATGTGCACATGAATAAAATAAAAGACAAAATATGAAGGAATCTGAACAATATTTTCTTCTAAATCAATAGCACAGGACACAAGCAAAGTTGGGCCCTTTTCTGGCCAACACTATGCTAAGAGTTCTGTGCTTCAGACTCACCGGGGGTGCCTGGAGAAAAGCTGAAAAAAGAAACTGAACTCTGGCCCTTGTTTCTGGGGAGGAAGCCTGCCTAGAGAAGGTGGAATGTACTGGACTATGTAAGCAGGAATCAGCTAAAAACAGTGAGACCATGAAGAATATGCCTAGAACATAGAGCTGGCAATGGTGTCTCCTGCATTCCATCTATGTACATGTACAGGGGATGTCAACTACACTGGTTCTGTACCCCTATGTACTATGTTCAGAGGGGCATCCAAAATAAATAAAGTTAGAAAAGACTTTGGTACATTTCTTTGGCAAAAAGACAAAGAATCATAAAATGTAGCATCTGATTTTAGCTCTACACTGACTAATGGAACTTCATTAAGCTAGTTACTCTGACCTGAAATGCTAACTAAACAATAATTTGCAATTTTCTGATCACCAGAATCATTTTACACAACTATGATTTACAAAGTACTTGTATTAGGCTAACACACAGAACTTGGCACTGATGTTATTCTCTCACAAATCAGGGTAATGACTAACATGAAAACCTATCTAGATACTCTACAGGCCTTGGTTTCACCTGTTTTTCTAAAAGAAAACTGAGCAAATCCTAATCCTAAAAGATGCTCTGCTGCTGACGCGGGAACAAGCATCACTCTGCTGGGACAATAAACCGCAAACACATTTGGGGTCATGAAAAACATGGACCTACATGTCTAAGCCATTTTCTAGTCATTCCACCCTTCAAAATCACAGGCTAACCCATAAACACCGGGTTTATCCATGCTAGTCCACTAGAGGCTCTTCCCAGGCAAGAAATATCATGCAGCCATATAAGGACCATGTTCTTTCTGCCCTCAAACTGGGTCGCAGAGAGCTGAGGGCAGTTTGGTAATTAAGTAGGCAAGATAGTTCCTCTGACTTTTCCAGTCTAGGGATGGGGTGAGGGGTGCAGGGAGAAAAAGCCAAGGCTGAGTAAACTGTTGGCAAACCAGGCAGGGGGTGCTGGACCACCCACAGAGGCAACAGTGGAGCTCGGGCCCATCACCGCCATCACTAAGGTGATGCAAATCTAAGTCCCCTTGGACCGCCCCCTCCTACCCTGAGAGCAAGAACCAGTGAGTGCAGGGTGGAAGGCTCTCTCCTGTCTGGTGGGAATGCAAACAGGTGTAGCAGATGCAGAAAGGAGAAAGCCAAGAAAGAAGTGGGCTGTTTCGACTCTGGGAAGCATCAAATTCAAGGGTTCCATCTCTCCATCCACTCACTGTGGCACTGTTGGCCAGGCTGGAAAGTGGCCTTAGATGGATGTGGGTAAAATGGGGAAGATAGACACACATCAATACCTGCAACCAAAGAAAAGCTGAAGACACAGTCACCCACAACAACAAGGAAGGCAGTGGGACCTGGAGGATGAAAAATGACAAACACGTGGATGAGCAAAGCAAAAAAAAAAAAAAAACAAGCAGAACTCTGATACTGAAAAGGAAGTGGGGGTCACCGCCTGAGAAGCGGATCGTGGAGCTGAAACAGGTAATGGGGGTTGACTGAATGGAGGGCCTGGAGGTAAAGAGATTCAGAGCAGTATATCCCAGTCCAAAGCTCAATGGTCCCCTGTGGGTCCCCAGGAAATGCCAGGTGGCAGCTGTTCATGGGACTGGTAGGGAGTGGGGTCCTGGAAAGAAAATAAGGTTGAGAGAATGTTGAGAAACACTAGTTTAGTGTAGCCAGATGTTAAATTCTAATGGTATTTGACCAAAATGCCTATGTTGTCTCAATAAATATTGGGAGGGGATCAAAGCTGGGGGGAGGGGTAAATGTGTTACATGAGGGCGGGTCCCGAGTTTAGTCCCCAGCACCACCAATGCTGCAATGTCGGCCCTTTGCTCCATTTTTAGATGCCACTGAGAGATAACTGGCCCTGAAAAAACACTGGGTGGGGAGCAGAGGGTGTGTCTCTGTGGACACACACACATGCTGCCTTGCATATGTTGAGGCCTTACATTCCATCCATAGCACCACAATAACAACACAATTTAAATACAAACTTGGTACAGGAGAGGTTGAACCAATCCAATATGAACATCCCCCAAATTCCTAAGTACCGACTTTATCCAGCCTTAATTTTGACAGATTTGCCCTCCTGACTCCAGAAACAGGACCGTGCTGCATCTGCTTAGCCCGTAACTGGACTACGGTCTCCACGCATCTCTCTGGTTCGCTGGCATTAGGGCAAAGGAAAAGCATCTCTTGTTCTACAGGGCACCATACTCAAGACTTCTGGAGTTGGTCCACATCAGTGTACCCCATACAGTTGGGGATGACCCAATTCCCACCATCCCAGAACAGCTGAAGTTGAAGCTGAATGGTGTTAACAAACTAAGACATAGACATCACTTATGTTGTTGCCTTCTTTGAAAATTGGTTTTGTGGGAAGCAAAGTAGGGCCACTCATTAATAAAGAGTAAAACTCAACATAATATCCAGAGACGATAGAGATGAGGGCCAGGAGGACCAATCCATGGTAGGAAGCTTACCACAAAGAGTGGAGGGTGAGTGACAATAATAGTTAGAATTGATCACTCTGGACAAGAACTGGGTGCTGAAAGGGGATAAAGTGATATGCATAATACCACTTTAGTAATAATATTGCAAAACCATAATGTCTAAAAGAAAGAGAAAGAGGGGCCAGAGATAGCATGGAGGTAAGGCATTTGCCTTGCATGCAGAAGGATGGTGGTTCAAATCCCGGCATCCCATATGGTCTCCCGGACCTGCCAGGAGCGATTTCTAAGCATAGAGCCAGGAGTAACCCCTGAATGATGCCAGGTGTGACCCAAAAAACAAACAAGCAAAAAAAAAAAAAACAAAAAAAACCAAAAAAAAACAAACAAACAAAAAAAAAAACAGAGAGAGAAGTAAAATGCCTTCCCCAGAGGTAGGAAGGAGGCGGGAGGGAAACTAGGGGACACCGGTAGAGGAAAATGTGCACCAGAAGAATGGTGTTCCTATAACAAACCCAATCAACAATTTTGTATCCATAGTGCTTAAAATAATTATAAATAAAAAAAGTAAAGCTCAACATAGAATCATCAGACCCAATAATTACTCCAAAGTTGGTTCCATGACACAAAAATTAAGAGAAAAGGAATTTCTCTTAGGTGGGGGGAAAAGGTATCTGATCTGCGAAGGAAGGAAGGAAGGAAGGAAGGAAGGAAGAGGAAGGAAGGAAGGAAGGAAGGAAGGAAGGAAGGAAGGAAGGAAGGAAGGAAGGAAGGAAGGAAGGAAGGAAGGAAGGAAGGAAGGAAGGAAGGAAGGAAGGAGAGAGGGAGGGAGGGAGGGAGGGAGGGAGGGAGGGAAGGAAGGAAGGAAGGAAGGAAGGAAGGAAGGAAGGAAGGAAGGAAGGAAGGAAGGAAGGAAGGAAGGAAGGAAGGAAGGAAGGAAGGAAGGAAGGAAGGAAGGAAGGAAGGAATCATCTAACTGTAAGAGTTTGTACCTAAAAGAAACAAGCAAACCAAAATGAAAATGCACCAAGACAAAAACACAAGGCAAAGATAAACAGCTTGGAGCAAACCCTCTGGAACCCAGGAACATCAGCAGATCCCACCCACCCTCTTGTCCCAACCCACACCCTGGGTTTCAGGCTGACAAGCTCCTTCTGGCTGGCCACTGGCACAGCCACAGACCTTTTATTCTTTTGGAATCCCCCCAACTTAAATTGGATGCAAATAAGCCAGGTGTGGTCCCTATAAAAGTGGCAGCCTAGTCTCCATAGAGATGTTCACAGCTGGCAGGGTCTGGGAGGGCCACACACCAGCACCCATACCCAGACTCAAGTTTCAAAACCATTGAGGGAAACTACAGTCATGATGGTATCTCAGTAAAGAACAAATAGCAAAAATCCCATCTTTGCTGGAAACATCAAGCAAAAAAGAGAAACGAGGTATTTTTTTCTGAGCAGGACTGATGACCTGGGTCTGTGCAAAGCTAAATGAGAGGGGAGAGAGGGAAGGAGGGAGGGGGAGGAAGAAGGAGAGGAGAGAGAGAAGATGAGAGAAAGAGGGAGGGAGAAAGAGAGGGAGAGAGAGAGAGACAGGAATTTAACCTAAGTGTGCTAAATGCTCTGCATCTTTTTCAGAGTCCTGTCCTACCTGATTGGTCCCTTTTTCTCAGGTAAACATTCAGTTGTTCACAGCAGTGGCCCTCAGAGGGCATCACTTCCACACCACCATCACCTGGAAACTTCCAAAAGTTCCTGGCCCGACCCAGACCTAAGAATCCGGCTTGGGGGAGGTGGGGGACCACAGCCTCAGCTCTTCCCAAACCCTCAAGGTTTCGGCTCCTCCTGAAATGTGGGAAACACTGATCAATCCATGACTATTAGGAACTTTCCCCTTGTTTTATTAAGCCCAAGATAATGTAAAACAGGGCCAAGGATGTAGCCCAGTGGTAGGGCCCTTGCCTTGTACAGACGAGACTTTAGGTTCCCAGTGGTAGGGCCCTTGCCTTGTACAGACGAGACTTTAGGTTCAATTCCCACCCAAAAAAAAAAAAAATTGACATTAAAACATTATCTTTGGGGCCGGAGTGATAGCAGAGCGGTAGGGCATTTGCCTTGCACACAGGACACACCTAGGTTCAATTCCCATCATCCCATATGGTCCCCCGAGCCTGCTAGAGCCAGGAGTAATCCCTGAGCACCGCCGGATGTGGCCCCAAATCCAAACCAAATCAAACCAAAACAATACAAAACTAGAATACATTATCTTTATTTCCAGTAGTAATGTATTAACCTGATAGATATTGGTGTAATCTAGCAGATCCCCATAGTAAGCCTAATTAAAACACACTCCCTTTTTTTTTTTTTTTTTTTTTTTTTTTTGCTTTTTGGACCATACCTACCTGTGTTCAGGTGTTACTCCTAGCTCTGCACTCAGAAATTACTCCTAGTGGTGCTTGGGACCATATGGGGTGCTGGGGATTGAACATAGGTTGGCCACAGCAAGGCAAGTGCCTGCCTCACTGTATTATATCTCAGGCCTGGAAACTATGTTAAAAAAGAGCATATTTATCTATGCTGGCAGTGAGTCTGACAGATCTGCAGCCAGACATATGCTTGGTGTATTCATCTGCTCAGAACCAAGAGGGAACCAGAGAAAGGGGCCCTGGTACCCCACCCAACCACCCAGGCCCCCTCCTAGACCTGCCTTCCACTCCTTCCCCCTGGCTCAGAGCCATGCTACCCACAGCCACACCTGTCTTCTGTCCTCCCCTCTCTGTGCTCCATTAAATAGTTCAGTTCTATCCTTTCCTCAAGCTCTGGCTGCCTGGACAACCTCCTAGAAATCTAGCACAGAGCTGGTCCAGGGAAATGTCCATGAATCTGAAAAAGGAGCTGAGAGAAAACAGACACAGAAGCAGGAAGGAACTAAACTGGAGCCCCTCTAATTCTAAGGATCTATGACTCCCAGACTATGAAAACTGCTTTAAGAGCCTTGAACTGTTTAACATTTATGAAACATTCTTCCACATGACCCCATTTGATCCTAATACGACTTCAGGAAGCAGATCCTCCAGTGCCAAAAAGGCAAAGGGGGATCCAGCCGATGATCCTAATGCAAACACTCCACACTGAACCGAGCCTCGAATGGAACCTTTGAACACTGAGCAAACTGTTCTGATCCCATCATCATAGCTGCCAGCTGATCTGGAAAATAATTCAATTTCCACATCTAGCCGAGTAAAATAAGCAGAAAATTCAATCGAGCCATGAGAATTCAGTAAAGGTAGTGGAATAATCACAAGTTAGTCTTTTATACCAGCTTTGGCAAAGCAGAATCATTCTTCTATTCAGCAGCGTCAATATGACAAAATGTAGGTCGTAAAAAGCAAGAACAGAATGAAGGGGCAGGTGGCTGAGTCTGGCACACCACAGGTTTGAGAGTCCTCAAGGGCAGGAGCAAGAGCAGAGCTTGGCATAAAAGGTGATGCAAAAAAGTCACACCCTGGCCACGTTCATGTCTCTTCAAGCCAGTGTTCTGCATGGTGCCACTGACCCCAGTTCAATTCCCAACACCAGAAGGTTCCCTGAGTGTCATCAGGGACAGCCCTGGGGTGGGCCCAGTGTGGGTGGGCCCAATCAGGGTTGGCTGCATACAAGGCAAGTGCCTTCACTCCTGTACTATCTCTCTGGGCAAAAAAGTCACACCCTGGCCACGTTCATGTCTCTTCAAGCCAGTGTTCTGCATGGTGCCACTGACCCCAGTTCAATTCCCAACACCAAGAAGGTTCCCTGAGTGTCATCAGGGACAGCCCTGGGGTGGGCCCAGTGTGGGTGGGCCCAACCAGGGTTGGCTGCATACAAGGCAAGTGCCTTCACTCCTGTACTATCTCTCTGGTTTTTACCTAGCACTTTATTTTTATTGAAACAATTGTGATCTACAGAGTCCTTCAGAGTTAAATTTCAGATATAGTGAGTCAGGGACATTCCCACCACCAGTGTCAACCTCCCTCCACCAATGGACCCAGAGTGCATCCTATACCACCACCCTTTGCCCACTGGCCTGCCAGTATAACAGGCCCATTTAAGTTTAGTTGTTACGGTTTAAGTCCCTTGATTCTATTATCGTTAACTTTGGCTTGGATATTTAGCTCTGTCCTTATTTATTTCCCCACCAATGCATCTGAGACCACTTGGCCTCAACCACCTTTCTTTATTCCTTTCTTCTTAGTTTTGTAGAAAAATGAAGGAATATGTGGTAAAACAAAGTAATCTGTGTCCCAAGGTTCTCTGAAAAAAGGCAGGAGCCCTATTTATAAGGTAAGAAATAATAAAAAGTGGGCTAGAAAGATAGCACAGCAGTAAGGTGTTTGCCTTGCACGCAACTGACCCTGGACAGACATGGGTTTAAATCCTGGCATCCCATATGGTCCCCTGAGTCTACCAGGAGCAATTTCTGAGTGCAGAGCCAGGAGTAAACCCTGAGTACTGCCGGGTGTGACCCAAAAACCAAAAACCAAAAACCAAAAAAAAAAACAAAAACGGTGTGATGGCAGGTTGTTGTGTTTTTTTTTTTTGGGAGGGCACTTTAAAATCAGTTAACAGGGGTCAGAGCAGTAGTTACAGTGAGTATACCATTTGTCTTGCATACATCTAAATCAGGTTCAATCCCCAGCATCCCATATGGTCCCCCAAAACTGCCAGGAGTAATTTCTGAGTGCAGAGCTAAGAATAACCCCTGAACACTGCCAGGTGTGGCACAAAAAGCAAATAAACAAAAAATGGCAGTTAACAGATCTGACTTCCAAGGGTTCCTACATTGTTGTAGTAAAACTCAGCCTCATAGCAGGGTCCTGAGAAAGTGGCCAGGTTAAGGTGCTTCTTAGCAAACGTAGCATCATAGCAATATGGATATTTAATAAGTGTCTTTAACATGAGAACTGCTTGGGCTTTATAAAACTTACAATTTAACACAATAATTACAGGGAAGGGGTCAGAAAGAAAAAAAAGACTTCCTTTTTTGAACTGAGAATTGGAAGGACCAAACAAAACAAGTTGAGACTGCAAAGACAATGCAAAGAAAACTTCGATGAAATCAAATCAGCCCCTCCCAAAAGCCTGTGTTAAAATGATTGCAAACAAAGCAGCATATCTTGACCCTCGCCTTTAAATAAACCAAAGTCTAGCAAAAATAAATAAATAAAACAGTGCTGTGTCTTTTTCAAGGTGACCATCAGTAGTGCTAATTCTGCCTACTGTCATTGCAGCTGACACCAACACCAAACTATAGCAATTATTCTGCAGGAAGCCTACCTGCTCTTAGTGGGAAATATGCAGTTACTTCAACCTCCTTTGAACTTGCACACATTATAAAAACTTAAATAAAAATACAAGCAATGGGGCCGGTGAGGTGGCGCTAGGGGTAAGCACTAGCCAAGGAAGGACCACAGTTCAATCCCCCGGCATCCCATATGGTCCCCCCAAGCCAGGGGCAATTTCTGAGTGTTTTGCCAGGAGTAACCCCTGAGCATCAAATGAGTGTGGCCTGAAAAACCAAAAAAAAAAAAAAGAAAGAAAGAAAGAGAGGGAGGAAGGGAGGGAGGGAGGGAGGGAGGGAGGGAGGGAGGGAGGGAGGGAGGGAGGGAGGGAGGAAGGAAGGAAGGAAGGAAGGAAGGAAGGAAGGAAGGAAGGAAGGAAGGAAGGAAGGAAGGAAGGAAGGAAGGAAGGAAGGAAGGAAGGAAGGAAGGAAGGAAGGAAGGAAGGAAGGAAGGAAGGAAGGAAGAAAGAAAGAAAGAAAGAAAGAAAGAAAGAAAGAAAGAAAGAAAGAAAGAAAGAAAGAAAGAAAGAAAGAAAGAAAGAAAGAAAGAAAGAAAGAAAGAAAGAAAGAAAGAAAGAAAGAGAAAGAAAATACAAGCAACAATAACCACCAAAACTCCTAACTAACTGAATCAGCTACAGAATCTTATTTTGGAAGACAAAATCAAGTCAAACGTAGACATTGCTGTGAGTAGCATGTGCACTTTTATCTTTACTTGCCCGAAAGAGAGAACCATGGCACAGATTTGAAATTGGTTTCTGTCAAGAGGCATTTTTGTGTTTGGAAAAGGGAATTTGGGCAGACTGCCCTGGTACAGAGGCTATGAGGCAGGGGCACAATTCAATGAGGATCAGAAATAAAGATGAGTATGAGCACTGAACATATGAGCATCCTGAGCCTGTTTTCCTGCTTGCTGAGCACCACCCTGACCCACCCCACAACCCCGACCTGCTACCCATCACAGTCTGCTCCCTCTGCATATTCCAGGTCATGGCCTCTCTGGCAAGAACGTTCCTCCCCGACTTGAAGCTGAATGCCTTATTCTTCCTCAGCATCACAGGAGGTTAGTTATAAGCTTCTCTAACCAAGTTCTGTGTTTATCTGGGTCATGGGGGAGGTCACAGGTTATTATTGCTTTAGAGGGTATATATTCTATCAGGAAAGCTATTAGGAAAGAAAAAGATTCAGCAAAAAAAAAACTAGGAGCTCTTGTAAGAGCTCTGGTCTACCGCCTAGAAAAACAGTTGTATTATATATATATATATATATACACACACACATACATACACACATATATGTATGTATGTATATAACTTCATTGATGTTAGAGCCTTTATAAAATCACTTTTACTGTCTCAACCATAATGACACATTATGACCCCCCCACTTAATATCTAATAAGTTCTCTGGTATTGTTTTATATACATGATAAACAAGTCTACATGCATTCTATAATGCCACATGTCCTATGTGTGTTCTACATATATGCTACATGTTTTCTACCTATACGCTCATTCAACACTAAGGTGGGGATAAAAGGAACTTGGACACATACACACACAATTATGTTCTAACAAAATTTGAATACCTTTTAACATGCATAATTATATAAATTAAGGGGGATTTGTGTAACTAATCACTGTCAATTAGAAAGTCTTCCAAGTAAACATTTTAATTGTGTAGTGATTGGTTTAAAGTAAGAAAACGGGACCAGAGAGATAGCACAGCGTTAGGGCATTTGCCTTGCACACAGCCAACACAGGACGAACAGTGGTTCGAATCCCGGCATCCCATATGGTCCCCTGTGCCTGCCAGGAGCAATTTCTGAGCAGAGCCAGGAGTAACCCCTGAGCGCCACCAGGTGTGACCCCCCCAAAAAAAAAGTAAGAATATACTAAAATGCACAAATATGTACTCTTATAAATAGAGGTTTAGGAATCAAATCTAGGGCCTGGATCGATAGTACAGAGGAAGGACTCTTGCCTTGCATATGGCTGACCAGGCTTTGATCCCCAGAGTCCCTATGGTCCCCTGAGCCTGCCAGGGTTGATCCTTAAGCACAAAGCCAGGAATAACTCCTAAGCATAATCAAGGATGTTTCCCCTCATCAAAAGCAACCAAATCTAAGTTCCCATTTAAATCCCACTATCACTGACAGATAAATGAAGGGGCTAGGGAATGTTTCAAGTCTATTGTGGTCAGGTGTAGTATGGCCCCAAGTGTTTGCTAAAGGAAAGAAAATCCCCAATTCACATGTCTTCTTTTAGGATTCACAACGGGATAAATGAACATGGATTTTCCAGACTATCCACCCATGTCAGAAGTGGGTGGTTTTGCATAGACTGATAAACATAACAGCACCCTTGTCTGTCAGACCTAACCAGATCATAGAGTGCCCTAAGAGTGCTTGCAAAGCATCTATAAACAGTGAGAAAAACACATGCATCTAGAGAACAGACAGATTCAAGCCACTAAACACTATTTATTAGCTGCTTGCCTGAGCCCAGTCCTGGAGGTTCGCTAGTGAGTAAAAGAGCCAAGGGCTCAAGTCTCTTGGGAGTTTCCAATCTCATCGCTGATAAATAATGACCAAGGGTGATGAATGCTAGGAGGGAAAAGAACAAGCTACAACCAGGCCATCTATCAAAGAGCAGTTTTTTTCTGGGAAAATTGTTGTGCTCTGCAGAACGAGGCGGTGGGGAGGGCGGCCAGCACGTTGGCCCAGGAACCTATTCTAAACTAGACACACAGGAGCCGAGGAGGCAGGGGAGAGGCTTGCATGTGGGTCATGGTCCTGGGTCAGAGGGCTGTAGAGGTCATTTTAAGCAGAGGACTGGCATATCTTGTTGATGTGTCTGGTCAACACTCTGGTCTACATTAAACCGTGAGATGGAGACGACAATCACCCCACCAGGGTAACAGAGAGGACAGGCTGAGAAATAGGCAGAGCGCGCACACACACACACACACACACACACACACACACACACACACACACACACACACACACACACGTAGGGCCTGTGGGAACAACTTCCAGGTTCTGGTGTGAGTGAAGAAGGTGGTGCTATTTCTACCAGCTGGATTAGGACACACAGAGCTGCCAGCCAGGGCCCACAAGATGAGAAAGAAAAATCAATGTTTGGAAGAACTAGTCTAAAACTAAACTAGTCTTAATGCCTCTTAAAATGCCCGATTTACAAATCTGAGAAAAGCTATGATCATAAAAGATCAACTGCCCGCTTCAATATGCTGCAATTTGCCTGTGTAAATCTAGTTTTCCAACTTTCCCAAATGGTAAACAGTGTTCCTGCAGGCCAGGTGCTGTGGTCCCGCCACATGTTGAGAAAGAGCAAACCAAGAGCTCAGCAGACTTGGAAATTATGGCTGAGTTCTAACTATGGTTTGAATTTCTTATATCTTAATCAGAGGGAAACGGGCGTGAAGAGTCAAATTATCCTATTAAAACGAAAACAAGAGCAATATTTACCGTGCTTATATTTTGTAGAACCAATAAAATACCTTTCCCAAGAAAAAGTGTTTATTCCTGATGAGAAAAATGCAGGACTATAGAAACTAACCTTTCTTAAAGGCCCAGGTTACTAGGACAACAGACTTTACCCTCTGCACCCCAGCCTGCTGTTCCATCCAATTCCAGTCACCCCCACCTGTGAGATGGACAGTTGCTGGAATACAGCAACTTGTGGGTTGTCTGACAAGTCAGGATTTGGCTTTAAGCTAAAAGCCTGCCTAGCAAGTGTGAGATCCTGGATTCAATTCCTGACCGCTGCTTCCCTAAAACCTACTTTTGGGTCAGATTGGTCACTCAGAGCTCTGGATACATGCTCTATACACTTAAGGGCTGGCTCGGTTCCTCCCCTCCCCAGCCCCAAACACCAGAGGGTCCCCCGAACTAAAAACAACAAAAATTCTGATTTTAAAAATAGCCAGTGAAGCCAGAACAACAGCATAGCAGGGAGGGCATTTGCCTTGCATGCAGTTGACCCAGATTTTTATCTTCAGCATCCCATATAGACCCTGAGCCTGCCAGATGTAAATTCTTAGTGCAGAGCCAGGAGTGACCCCTGAGCATTTCTGGGTATAGCCTAAAATCAAAAACTGGGGGGCATGAATGTGCCAAAAGATAAAAATACAGATACTTTAATTTCATTTAATTATTTGAGTGACAATACTATATTGGGTCTCTCTTTAACTCCTTCCATATAAAACTGTACCAACAGGAGCCCTGAGAAAGTGTGTGTGTGTGGGGGCCTGGAGAAATAGCACAGCGGCGTTTGCCTTGCAAGCAGCCAATCCAGGACCAAAGGTGGTTGGTTCGAATCCTGGTGTCCCATATGGTCCCCCGTGCCTGCCAGGAGCTATTTCTGAGCAGACAGCCAGGAGTAACCCCTGAGCACCGCTGGGTGTGGCCCAAAAACCAAAAAAAAAAAAAAAAAGTGTGTGCAGCTCGTGCCAGAGAGAGAGAGGGAGAGAGAGAGAGAGAGAGAGGGAGGGAGAGGGAGAGAGGGGGAGAGAGAGAGAGAGAGAGAGAATCTATCTGGCCCCACTGCCATTGTGCAAGTGTCTTCTTTGCCAAGTCCCTCATCCCCTCCATTCCTGCCTGTGATCATGAACCCACTGCCTCCCCAAGAAACAGCCTACCCCGCTCTAGTACATTTTTCTTGTTTTGTTTGTTTTAGGGCCACACACAGCAGTGCTCAGGGGTTACTCCTGGCTCTGCACTCAGAAGTCACTCCTGGCAGGCTCGGGGGGACCATATGGGATGCCGAGATTCGAACCAGTGTCCGTCCTGTGTTGGCTGCATGCAAGACAAGCACCCTGCCACTGTACTATCACTCCAGCCCCTCTAGTACGTTTTTTTTTTGGGGGGGTCATACCCGGCGGTGTTCAGGGGTTATTCCTGGCAGGATTGGGGAACTACATGGGATGCAGGGTATCGAACCAGGGTTTGTCTGGGATTGGTCCCATGCAAGGCAAATGCCCTATCACTGTGCTATCACTCCAGCCCCTCTAGAATGTTTTGAAACCAGACTCAATCTTTGTCAGAGGTGAGTCCCCCCAGACTACTGCACAGATGCCTCATTCCCTCCAGGTACCAGGCAGGGAGCTCTGAGGCTGCTCAGTCACAGCTGCCCATAAGGAGTAGGTAGGTACTCACCCCAGGGGAGAGAGCTGGTTAGTGAACCACCTCTCCATTTTTAAAACACCTTCTCCATCCATGTGCCCAATTACTTTTTTGTTTCCACTGACTTCTATTATCTATCTAATTACTATTTTTACATTATCCCTAGGGTGAAGTTTAGAACCATTTAAAATTCCCCTATCTCCTTCCAGTTAAAACCTCAAGGTTAAAAATGACCAATGAGGTCATTAAAGATATAAGCAGAGATTCAACTTGGCACAATGTACTGGAAAGACAGGAGTTCAAGTTGAAGTCTAGGAAAAAGATGGGATAAAAACCCTCATTCCAGGCAGTGCCCACAGAGCTTCTAGGGCTCAGGGCAGGAAAAGTGGTGCCAAGAGAACAAGGAAAGCCATGCAGGAGCAGAACCATGCCCAGGGAAGTGCCAGACAGAAGGGCTCACTCTCCGTTCTCCCCTTCCAGAGATCCAGGGAGTCAGTGCTGTGATAGTAAAGCCAAGGCAGGTAAATTTGGGGTAAGAGCAGCAGCTGCAAAAATTTGCCCTTGGGCAATCTCTGATTGACTGTGCAGTGACTTCTCCCAAAAAATGATGCCACCTCATGGAATGAAGGCAGAAAAACCAGCCACTGGATGACCATGGACTGAAGCAAGTGCAGAACGGAGCCACAAGCTTCTCTCCTCACCACCATCTCCAAGACACCGGGCTAAACTCAGAAACATTTTGCAGAGACAAGAGAAACGGTAATTTCCTACAGGGCACAAAGCAAGGTGCTCCCTCTCTCTGTCTTTTATTCTGCTGCCAAGGACATAAACTGAAGGATTTCTTGCAAACTGCACCATCACCCCCAAACAAGACACCAAGTGACCTGATTCCTGAAAAGTAACACGAGGGTTAGCTGAGGGTCAAATACTTCCTTCAAGTAGAGTTTTCTCATTGGCTCTCCTTTTTCTTCAAGTATATCAGAGCCAGGTTTTACTATAAAAGATAGATCTTTAAGAATCCCTCCACCCCCCCACAAATAAAAGGCTAGGAAAGAGGCTTGAATGACTGCATTTTTATTTGCATGGCATGTGGGAGGAAATAAAAATACTCAAAGTATTACTTTGCTCCTACAAAGGCTATTTCTTTTGTGTGTGTGTGTGTGTGTGTGTGTGTGTGTGTGTGTGTGTGTGTGTGTGTGTGTTTGGGTCACACCCAGCAGTGCTCAGGGGTTATTCCTGGCTCCAGGCTCAGAAATTGCTCCTGGCAGGCACGGGAGACCATATGGGACGCCAGGATTCAAACCGATGACCTCCTGCATGAAAGGCAAACACCTTACCTCCATGCTATCTCTCCGGCCCCAAAGGCTATTTCTATGGTCCTTTGACTAATAGTTCTTTGGAAACCCATCAAACTCCTACCCCACCACTAAACAGACAGACAGCCCCAGTACCATCACACAGGCTGGCTAAAGGTCTCCATGCAAAAGAAAGAAAACACCAGCCAATATTCAAATGTTGCTCCAGTAAAAGAAAAGTTATAACTGAAAGAAAAAGAATTTTCCAAGATAGACCTTGAAAAAAAGAAAATCATTCCCTATCCTGTTGAGTGAATTCTCTCTGTCTGTCTCTCTTTGGCAACCCCCAATCCCTACCAGAAACATTTACTGACCATTCTCTGATGAATAAAGATAAAGAAAAACACAGTCCAGCCTGCTGATCATCAGGTATTTTATCTTTGTGAAAACTAAGAAGGTCTCGGGCTATTTCAATAACTCAGTAACATTCTTCTCAATGACTCATATCGCAATGCTAGAACAATTTTCCAGGAAACAGGCTAATTGCATTTAGATTCAGCACAAAATCGCAATCATTTCTTTCTTTCTCTCAAATTTAAGTTGGGATTAACACATATTATTTTTCTAATTCATCGTCAGAGTGCTCTATCACAGGATGGAGTGACAGCACAGCGGGGAGGACGATTGCCTTGCACACGGCCTACCTGAGTTTGATCCCCAGCATCTCATATGGTCCCCTGAGCACCGCCAGAAGTGATCTCTGATTACAGTGCTAGGAGTAACCTCTAAGCATCACCAAGTATGACCCCCCCCACTAAAGCCCCCCAAAATGGTTCTTCAACGCCATCTGCTGGGCACCAAGAGCGGTGCAAGTGAGCAGAAAGGACAGGACAATGTCCAATATTGCCGGAAAGGTTCCTGCTTAGCACCCATCAGAAACCCTAAATTCAGGCAAAGAAGGGAACCAATTCCAGTCACAGCATATCAAAGCTCAAATATTCCCAACACAGGCTGGGTGTGAGAGCTGGTATTCCTGTAGTCTCATCCTTGCCCTGTGGGGCTTTTCGTGGCTCGCTCAGCTCCACACTCCCTGGCTGCCCCAAAGGGGCTGTTCAAAGGGGATGAAGCAACAATCCAAGAAGGCCCACAGCCTTCCACATGTGTGTGGCCCGGGAGGAAGAGAAGGCTGCCCGAGGTAATGAGGATCTACTGCTTTCACCTTCTGTGTGGGGCGTGTGGACAACAAGAGAAAGCATGTAGGGGCGCTGCTGGTCAGAAAAGAACATGGGAGGTCTTTGTTCTTCCAAAGGGGCTCCTTCCCCCCTTTTGTGCTTCGCTTAATTCATGGCATCTGAGCTGCTCTTGAACTTGACAGGCTGAGAGAAAGAAAGGGAGAGGAGAGCGGCCAGCAGACACACAAAGAGAAGGGGAAAGGAGGGACATCAAAGAGAATTCACTGGAGAAAATTAATTCTCCTGCCAGTGTAGATGAAGTTGGGGGACTTTTAAGGAGTTAGGGTAGCATTGGGCATGGAAATACACTTAAAGTCCCGAAGCCAGTAACAAGTAATAAAGTGACAACGAAGAAACAAAATGGATTGTTTCCTTAAAAAAAGTTACAATTTCTTTTCTCTGCTACACTGTATATCTCAAAATGACAGTAAGCAACCAACATTCCCTTTTCAATGACTCCACAGAAGACTGAGTCTATTAGAAGGAACAGTAATTAAATGATTTTCCATGGAGGGGAGTTTATTTGTGTGGTCGAGGATGGGAAGGAGAGAGGCAAAGCTGCCAGCGCCCCCTGCAGGAAATTCAGGCCCACACTCTAAGCAGATTTCAAAACTTACTTTTAGGGAACACAAACCACTGACCATCGATACTTCTATTAAGTAGTCAAGAATTAAATTTTTTTCTTTTTTTTTTTTTTTTTTGGTTTTTGGGCCACACCCTGTGACGCTCAGGGGTTACTCCTGGCTATGCGCTCAGAAGTTGCACCTGGCTTCTTGGGGGACCATATAGGACGCCGGGGGATCGAACCGCAGTCCGTCCTAGGCTAGCGCAGGCAAGGCAGGCACCTTACCTCCAGCGCCACCGCCCGGCCCCTAAATTTTTTTCTTAAGCCGTGAATAACCCCTACGAATCACTGGCCAGTTTGAGGTTCTCATGGAATAGGAACAGCATTTCTGAAGGATCCTTGTGATGGGTTGTTATTAACACTAAAAGCAGCTTTATAACTTAGGTGTGCTGCGGAATTGGGAACCTATAAAACATACCTTCATAAGAAGACTATTGGGTGTGTCAGAAACAAAGCAGCTGATGGGACCAATGTCAGGCTCGTTATTTATTCCTCAGGGTGTCTCTTCTCTGCCTTACCAAGAGTACCTGCTCAATAACATCCCTCCCCTGTTTTAATCCAATTACACTTCAGTTCAACGTCTTCCATCACCCAACACTGTTGGGATGGACAAGTAATTTGTTTTTTGTTTTTGTTTTTTGTGCCACACTCGCAGTGCTCAGGGGTTACTCCTGACTTTGCACTCAAAAATTACTTCTGACAGGCTCAGGGGACCATAGGATGCTGGGGATCGAAGCTGAGTAGCTGGCTGTGTATAAGGCAAATGCTCTATCTTCTGTGCTATTGCCACCCTAGGAAGAGTAATTGTGACCAATTGTCCCTCCCACTCCTCCTTCCCCTCTCCCTCACCTTTCCTTTCCTCAGTAATAATACTGCAGGGACCAGACAGGCCAACCCAAGAAACTCCAACTCCCCTCCCCCAAGCACTGCCAGCAGTTTTGTCAAAAAAGAAATAGCACTGCATTTATGTATCTGTCTAAAGGTATCGAATTTCTGTGAATTAGTCACCCGACCTAGAATTTGAAGTGAAAGGGTTGAACCAACATGTTCAAACCAGCTATATTGCCAAATTGCACTGTGACTCTACCAAGTCACCTACTCACTGGGAAGAGCCTCAATTTCCCCTGACCCAAACTAGGACCTCTCCCACATTGGTCATTTCAACAGACAGCACTTGTTTTAAATCTTCCTCCAATTTTCGCAAATTACTTCAAGAAAAGTAAGTAATACATTATTCCTAGAAGATGAAAATCTTTTACAAGAATACTACTTTGAAGTCAGTATTACCTGGAGTCGTGTCTCAATTCGATCTGTTATTCTCCATGGCCATCCAACCCCACTATTCATCATGATGTTCAGAAAATACCAAAAATGTTTTAACCCCTTTCAGAAGAAAATGTAGTAACAGGGAGATGACTGAAAGGGTCAGTAGAAGGTGACAAAGGCAGGAGGGTCACATTCTCTGGACCATCCCCCATTTCCAGGTGCTGCTGCATATTCAGCTTTCCCAACAAGTCCCATAGCAGCCCAAAGGCCCCCAAGTCGGTGCCACAAGCCTTGCCACGGCCTCACAGATCCAAGTGCCCTTGCCAGTGGGCAGAGCTGCCTGACTGCAGGGTCCGGGGCACACAGCAAACTGAGCTCCATCCCAGCCAGGAAAAGAATCCCCAAGGGGCCCAGCCACCTGTGACAGGGGTCTCAAACTCAATTTACCTGGGGGCCGCAGGAGACAAAGTCGGGGTGATCCTTGAGTGCAAAGTCAGTAAGCCTTGAACATTGGGGGGTGTTACCCAAACAACTAAAACAAAACAAAACAAAAAAAAAATTCCTCTAGGACAGGGCCACAAAATGTTGTATGGAGGGCCGTTTGCGGCCCTCGGGCTGCGAGTTTGAGACCCCTGCGTTAGGGTGTTTGACCTGTAGCCACCTATAGCAGAGCAAAACTGCCTGTCACTGGCAGGTCTC
Organism: Suncus etruscus; assembly: GCF_024139225.1. NCBI lineage: Eukaryota > Metazoa > Chordata > Mammalia > Eulipotyphla > Soricidae > Suncus > Suncus etruscus. The sequence continues at coordinate 58,170,207 of NC_064854.1, read as the reverse complement.
TTCATACTGTGACAATGAATATTCACGTGTGAGTGTGGGCATGGTTTCTGAACCACAGACATGTGTATACTATGTGGACAACATTATACATATGAATAATAAAATCAAATTTCTCAACTCTCAGATGCTGCCTCGGGGCAAACTGCCAAACCTGCTGTCCTAGGTAACCTAGCTGGGGCACTGTCCTGAGGCTGATTCTAAGAGGACATGAAGATGTTAAGTTTTTCAAATATCCAATAAGAACTCAATGGAAAAAAAATAGCTCTACTAACCTTCACTGCAGTGCGGCTACCTTGAGTGAATAAAGCAACATCTACTCCAACTTTAAAAATGACAAAATCTTACCCTGATGTTATTAATAATGACACTGGTGGTAGATTAATAGAAAGAACACTAAATCTGTGAGGAAAAACAAGTTATTTTTAACCATTCTGAGAGATCCTGTTGACTTTCTCTCAAACTGATCCTGACTGCCTCGCCTCATTGCTGCTCTGGACATAGCCTTGATCCCATTCAGGATGGTATCTCAGGATCCAGTTTGGGACACTGTTATCTTGGCCCCTTTGAGATCCCTCAGCTGCTCTCTATCTGTCCATCCATCCATCATTCTCACGTTTGTGATTATCTCCTCTACACCAAACATTCTGAACATGGAAAAATCAGCTCATAGAAACCTCACAGATCCCTTTCTCGAGTGGCCGCTCCACCCTGGATCAGATCTGTCACAGGATGAGGCTGCCACATCCTTGTGCCCAGCCTGAGAATGAGCAAGTTTAAGGCCCAGCCCAAGGGGCTCCCAGAGCACTGCAGGCCCCAGCACAGTGAAGACTTGAAAGAGAAAGGAGGAGATAAGTGGTGAAGGATGGCTGTGGACAGACACAGTGAGTGCCCAGCCGGCCGTGGAGTCAGACACTGGGAGCATGCTACTTTGGCTCTCAGGAGCCAGGAAGCCACCAGAAGATATGCTGCACTGGAGCAGGCTCTCAGGTACTGCCAAAAACACCTGTTGAGTGGGCACTGAGCTCAGAGTCACAAGGTGGGCTAGGAGAGTTGGCTGCGGGCAAGGTGACATTGTCCCCAATAAACACTGGGCTGTGCCATTCTGCGATTTGAAAGCCCTTCGACCCCAGTTTTCTCCCCAGTGATTCCCCAAATCCTTCACACAATCTAAAAGCCTCACCTTACTCCGTTGTAGCTCAACTATGCTCTATCCCCACTGCCTATCCTCTGGCCTTTTCAAGCCTCACCCAGCTGTTAACCATAAACCAGACTAAAGGAGCACAAGTTCACTTCACCCACCAACACAGCACCTCTGGACCTGGCACGGCACCTGGCATGGATCAGTGGCTCTGCTGGAAGGAGCTAGAACTTGGTCAAGATCTTGGGACATAGCCTGGTGCTCCCCAGCTTCAACCTTCAAGCCCAAAGCCCACAGAGCCATGCCACAGGCCATGCCATGTGTGAAACCCAGCATCCCTTAGATGGGAGCCACATACAAGAATGGGTAAGGTGCCTAGAATTCATTGTGCAACCAATGGGTCGTGGTGGCCAGGCCTGGGAGGCATCAGGGCCTCTTGGTTGGCAGCTGCCAAACCTTAGAGAGCGAGAAGGGACAACATGAGTGTAAATGGTGCCTCAAGCAGTTTTGAACTTAACTGAAGATGACAGTGCAAATATGCCAGTTTCTTATGGCATCAGCAAAGATTCTTGGCATTATTATCCAATAACTAGTTTACCTTGTGTTAAGTCCTATTTGTACAGAAAAATAAAGTGATCCAACCATGAAAATTACTTTCATTTTCCCCTTCATCCATTACAATGCAATCAAATTAATCATCCAAAAGCATGACTCAGATCATATTACTGAAAAACAAAACAAAAAAAAAAAAAAAAAAAAAAAAAAAAACAACAAAAAAAAACCCTTGTGGCTCCCCACTGTCTACTGAATTAAACACCTTGGCCTGACACTCAAGATACCCCTGGCTCACCAGGTGCCAGGCACCCAGGGATCCTCAGCCAGGCCTGCTTGTGGGTTCTGCTCCAATGGATCCTGATTTGCTTTGTATCTGCACTACCATCAGGCCCAGATCATGAGGGAAGCGGCTTCTTTCCAGGACCTCTGACCCCGCAGCTTGTCCCTGCTCTTTCCCACCCAGGACTGGGCTCCCCAATCAATTACCAACAACTTCAGCACCACCACCCCTTTCTGAACCTAAGAAGGGCCCATCCACCTCTCCCCAAACCACTCTGAGGCTCTGCTCTATTTGCTCTCTTAGAGGCAGGCAGGGGCTACTTAGGGCTCCTTTTCTACTCCCTGCACATCTTTGATCAGAGTAGGCACTGAAACAATGTGTCCAATAAAACACAAAAATGTCTTAAGTTATATAAAATCTGTCCTGGGGCCAGAGCAATAGGACAACAGGCAAAGGACTGGCCTTGCAGAGAACTGACTCAGGTTCGATTCCTGGCATCCCATAGGGTCCCCTGAGCCCCATCAGAAGAGATACCTCAGCACAAACCAGGAAGTCAGCTCTGAACAATGTTGGTGTGTCAAAAAAAAAGAAAAGAAAAAGAAATCAAAATGTTGTCCTTATCACCACCTAATCTAAGTCCTGTCAGGTACAATAACATTCTAAATTACGAATGTGAAAAAGTACCAGGTCTCATTAACAAATGGGGTGGGGGGAGATAGAGTACAGTACATGGGAGGGCACTGTCCTTGCATATGGCTGGCCTTGCACACAGGCTGACCCAGATTGATCCCTGGCATCCTCTATGGTCCCTTCAAGCACAACCAAGAGTGATTCCTAAGTTCAGAGCCAGGAGTCAGCCCTGAATATGGCTGGATATAAACCAAAACAAAAACACAAAAAAAGATAAATGTCTTGTCTACATGATTCCTGGTACTACTTCTGACAAATCAACCATTTTAAGTTGTTTGCCTCAAATGAGGTTTAATAAAGCTTCTGCTTCACTTCTTGATAAGTTTCTCTTGAAGTAAAGCTACTAAATATTCTCAGCCTTGTGTATTTCCAACATTTCCAACTGAAAATCGATGTGGGGCTTTAAATGAAAGCACTTTTTCTTGGGGAAAGAGTTATAGCGCTGACAGTGGGCTGAGAGGCCTCCACTCCTCATCATTTGGACACGGGTATGGAGATGCACTATTGTGGCACTCTCCTGCACTTATATTCCCCACAGAAGACATAAAATAGAGTTGCGCCTCCAAAAAAGATGTTTTAAAGCCCTCTCTTACCCAGGCTCACGTGAATAGTTACCCGCGTTTTCTCTTTAAATCCGAGAAAACGAAGTGCGAGTGTCAAGTTTTAAAGTATGAAACCATCTGAAGCCTGAAGGGAGTAGGAGCTCCAATCCTCAGCACTCCCTGGTCTATAAAGAATAATCAGTGGCTCCCCACAGGACTCGGGACTCAGCTCCAGCTCACCTGCTTGACTTAATAACAATCTTCATACTCAGCAACAGATGTGTGGCCCAGTGGCCTCTGTTCTAAATGGAGCCAAATTAAAGGAGCCTAGGGAGACATTTTCCCCCAAGTCCAATCCACCCACAAGAAGGAGCTGCAGCACTCATACAGGACTCAACTCCCTGCAGCAACTCAGTTACAAAAGCCACGAAACCAAGATTTGTGCAGCAGCCACCCAGGTAGCTAGACCCTTCTAATTACAGAGACTTCAGTAGCACCTACCACCTAGCAGCTGCTAATGATCTTCTGGTGGCCTTTACCTCTAATATTACAAAGGCCTAGCGCACACTTAAAACCCTTGAGACTCATGGCAAGAAGTTTAAATGTATGTTTGACACAGGTGTTGATATTTCCATCATGTCTTCACAACACTGGCCCCATAACAGTGCTGGGCAAGAAATACCCTATGGCTTGAGGTAGTAGGTTCATTGCCCTCTTCCTCTGTCCAACAGAGTGCTAGGTGGCTAAAAAGTATTGGGCCAGAAGGACAGGTGACCACAGTCCACCATATGTAGCTACCGTAGTCCTGAATAGGGTTCAAGATCTACACAAATAGTAGCACTCAGTACACTATTCCTCCCCCAGCTCCCTCTCTGGCTCCTAATCCAGAGGTCATGCCTTCTTCATTGGGGCCCGCACCCCTCTGCATTCAGTGGAAATGTCACAATCAGGTGTGGATCCTGCAGTGGCCACCAAAGTAAAACAGAAGGCGCTAGTGGATCTGGTAGAGGAGCAACTTAAACTGGGACATATTGAAACCTCATTTCAAAATGGAATTCTCCTGTTTTTGTTATACAAAAGAAGTCAGGTAAATGGCAATTGTTAATTGACCTAAGGAATGTTAATTCTACCATGATTCCTACAGGTATCTTGCAACCTGCCCTTATGGTTATTCCTAAAGATTAACAACTGGTTGTAATAGACTTAAAAGACTGTTTTAACATATCCATACACCCCGAGGACCATAAATGCTTTACATTCTCAATTCCCTCTTTTAACAACCAAGTGCCCTTACATAGATTCCAGTGGGTTGTTTTACCTTGGGGAATGACCAATTCATCTATCATGTGTCAATATTTTGTTTATGTGGCTTTACACCCTGCTCATGCAAGGTTTATTATTCACTATATGGTTAATATATTGCTTGCATATTCTAATGACAGGGAGCTTCAGAAATTATGTGAGGATGTGATGACATGCTTGCCAGTGGCTGGTTTACAGGTTGCCACAAAGAAAATTCAGAAACTGCCCCTGTATGAATATTTGGGCTATGTTATGGAACAGTGCATCCTGATAAAATCTCCAGATTTTATCTCCAGAAAGATCTCAGAACTCATAATGATTTTCAAGATCTGCTTGGAGGGCCCGGAGAGATAGCACAGAGGTGTTCGCCTTGCAAGCAGCCGATCCAGGACCAAAGGTGGTTGGTTCAAATCCCGGTGTCCCATATGGTCCCCCGTGCCTGCCAGGAGCTATTTCTGAGCAGACAGCCAGGAGTAACCCCTGAGCGCAGCCGGGTATGACCCAAAACCAAAAAAAAAAAAAAAAAAAAAAAAAAAAGATCTGCTTGGAGACATTAATTAGATCTGGTTCTCCCTTGGAATTCTCAACTGTGAGCTCAGCAACATTTCACACCCTCAAAGGAAATCTGCCTTGGATAGTTCAAGGCAGTTAACATCTGAAGCTCTAAAGGATTTAGACTTTTTTTATGGACCTCCAAAAGTCCCTATCTTTCCAAGTTCACCCCGGGAAGACAAAGTATGGTTACTGCTCATTGCTATACCCCAATACCAACACTGCTATACCCAATTACCTGGCCCATTAATAGAATGAGTCTAGTTATACAACAAACAGCCCTGCACCCTTGTGCCATATATAGAGTTAATGTATGCATTAATTCAATGCGGTCGCATGCATTACCAGGTTATGATCCATATAACATGGTGAGTGACAGCATATGTGGTCATTCTCTTCCCTGGAATTGTCACTGTCTCCCTAAATGTCCATGTCCATGTGGTTCAGGATTTGCTTCAGCAATTACAAGCTCTCTTGTAAAAGTACTCTGAACCTATTTCTTTTTTTTTTTTTTTAATAATTTTTTTTGTTTTGTTTTTGTGGGTTTTGGGTCACACCCGGCAGTACTCAGGGGTTATTCCTGGCTCCATACTCAGAAATTGCTCCTGGCAGGCACGGGGACCATATGGGACGCCGGGATTCAAACTGAAGACATTCTGCCTGAAAGGCAAACGCCTTACCTCCATGCTATTTCTCCAGCCCCAATTTTTTTATTTTTAATTATGTGAACAATGATGCAAAGAAAGAGGACAAGGTAGTTACAGTGGAAGGACAATCACCCAAAAACAGAGTTCTCAGAAGAAATCCCCCTGCTGACACCTTAATTTTAAACTTATAAAGAAAGATAAAACAGAACCCATGTACAATTACTTTGTCCCTCAAGACCCCAGATTGTAGTACATTATAAAATTTCTTAGCGGCACACAAAGCAATCTAAAGCCATAAAATTTATGTAACTCCTTAAACTTGAAGACATAGTAGTTTTTTACATTTCATGCACATGCATATTAGTTTAAGTTAACCTCAAAGTTTAAGTGGATTTTTTTTAAGGTTTAGAGTCAAAGGAGCACAGTAAAAACGGTGTTAGAGTGGCAATTATCGTTTGCATAGGCCCACCAAAGTATGGGGGACATGTAAAGGAAAAGCCTTGGCCTAAATACAAGGAGGCCCTACCCATAAAGTTTCCTGACATAAGACCAATTCTAGGGTCCAGGCAAACTAGTTTGTCCAATCCAGGTCATTGTCTGTAGTGCCAATACAGTTTTATTTTTCACACAGTCTCTGTTGTTGGTATCATGTTTCTGTATTGAAGATCCTGGAATCTGTATATCCTACATTGAAGTCAGAATGGTGCAGAGTGTGTACCTATTTTCATTACTCATATTCAATCTCATTCTGGCCTCTCACAGCCGATGACACAAGAAATAAAACTGCTGATTGCCTAGCAGTGCCCATTTTTACATCACCTGTGGAAGAACATTAAGTCCCACACACATAAATGCCCACTGCCTTCATGTGCATTAATGCATTCCATGGAGGCAAGCCAGACAGATAGTCTTAGACATGTCTAGGTTACACTGTGCTTCACATGTAGCTGGAGCTACCCCCTGAAGTCTATAGACAAATGAATTATGGCAGATGGATGTTATGCATGTTAACCTTTTCCCAAACAATCCCTAATTTCATGTAGTAGTTGACACTAATTCTTATTTTATATGGGCTGTTCCTATCTGAAAGAGCTAAAGCTGTTTGTTCATTTTTACTATAATGTTTCTTTTTCTTTTTCTTTTTTTTTTGGGGGGGGGTCACACCTGGCGACATTCAGGAGTTACTCCTGGCTCTGTGCTCAAAAGTCACTCCTGGCAGGCTTGGGTCGGTCCTGTGTTGGCCACGTGCAAGGCAAACGCCTCATTGCTGTGCTATCTCTCTGGCCCCAATATAATGTTTTTCTTTGTAGTAACTGAGCCATGCAAAAAATTGACATTCTCCATACCATCAAAACTGGTAATGACTTGGCCTATACAAGTAAAACTTTTCAATGATTTTATAAAGAACAGCAAATCAAACATGTCACTTGCATCCCTTACAATTCTCAGGAACAAAAGGCATCGTTTAACATGCTCACAGAACCCTCAAAACTCAATTATTAAAATACAGAAAAGGAGGTATGCCAACGCTTGACTTCTTTATTCTTTTTTTTTTTGTTGTTTTTTGTTTTTTGTTTTTGGGCCACACCAGGTGGTGCTCATAGGGTTACTCCTAGCTATCTGCTCAGAAATAGCTCCTGGCAGGCACGGGGGGGACCATATGGGGATGCTAGGATTCCAAACCAACCACCTTAGGTCCTGCATTGGCTGCTTGCAAGGCAAATGCCTCTGTGCTATATCTCTGGTCCCGACTTCTTATTCTTAACATTATGTTCACAAAACCTTTTCCCATATGCTTAAATAAAGATATTAATTTTTTAAAAATACTTTTTAAATTTACCCCAAGAAGAGCCCCATACAGATGCCCAAAAGATACTTTCAAGAAGCTGTAGAGGCTGAGAAAACAGTCTAACTCACTATTTAGGGTTAAAACCTGACAAAGCAAATAATCTCCTCATTTGAGGAAAAGGATATGGTTATACTCTCTTCAGGTGGCAGCCTCACCAAAAAATTCAGTGTCCCATTATACCTCGTCAGAAGCAGAATTCTTACAAATGATGAAACCAAGCACAGCTTCTGCTGATTGGGATAAGGAACCCTTCCAAACCAAAGCAGCACAAACTCCTCTCCAGATCTAACATAGGCTATTTCAAGAGGAAGAGAAAAGGAAACCAACAGCAACTTCAGCGGATAATTGGGATATTAACAAACCAACATGTCACCCTAAAGCTCAGATTCAAAATTTCAGTCCTGTTTTGAGGGCAACTGCTCCAGTCTCAATGGACTTTGTAACTTAGGATACAACTTGTTACATGAACCCAATATTGCAGTGCCTGCGTGATGCTCCATGTTTGGGCTGATATCTCAAGTGAATTATTGCCAAATAATATTAACATGTTGAATCTATTGGGGCATAAAGTTAAAGTGGCCAGAAGAATTAGGCCTAATTATGAAAGCCCTTGTGGGCAGGACATTAAGGCATATTAGCCCCCAAATTTTAAGACAACCATCTAGCATGATCAATGACCCAATATACAGGAGATAGCCAACAAGATTCACATGAACTACTTCTATTTCTGATGAATAGTTTCCATGACGACCTGATAAATAAAGCAGGTAATCAGGAAAGATATAAAAAGGAAATGATAATGATCATCTCGACTTGAAAGCTGCAGAGCATACTTGGCAGAGACACGAGCCACTCAATGAGTTTGGCATTATTATACTTTTTCCAGGGTCAGTTCAAATCCACAGTCCAGTGCCTCACTTGTCACAAAAAGTCTTGGACAATTGAGACTTTTATGCATCTATCTCTGGACCACTTGCATCTACCAGTAAATGTACATTACAGAACTGCCTCAAGTTATTTTCCAAGAAGAAAAACTGACAGATAACAATAGGTTTTACGGTTAGTCACTGCAGTGCTCAGTGAGATTCTCTAAAAGTATAGATATTTGGAAATTGCTACCTGTACTTTTAATACATCTGAACTGCTTTTCCTATGAGGGCAGACAAAAGCAAATTACAGGCATACGTGGACATCCCCTTAGAAAATCTTGACTTGGGGGCCAGAGAGACAGCAGCGCTCAGGGGTTACTCCTGGCTCCACGCTCAGAAATTGCTCCTGGCAGGCACGGGGTATCATATAGGATGCCTGGGATTTGAACCAATGACCCTTCTGCATGAAAGGGCAAACGCCTTGCTAACTCTTCAGCCCAATAAAACAACTTTTTAACTCATAAAAAACTTCTTAAAAGTCGAGGTCGTCTTATATTCAGGTATATAGCATGCTGAAACTTACTCCAGCTTCAGAGATGAGTGATCCACCCCCCTCTTAACTGCTGCATCCCATCCAGATGTCAGGCATCATCACTCAGTCCTTTGCTTGTCCTGATTCATCTCTTAGGGCACCACAGAGGAGAGGAGTTACTGAGTGCTACATCTCATCCAGCTGCTGGGTATGCAGCTTTCTGGTGCTCAGTTCTCTGTTCAGCTTTTATGGGACACAGAGGAGGCGCTCTGTCTCCCTCTAGCTGTCCTATTAATCACTGCACCCCAGCCAGCTGCTCTTGGAGGAGCCCCCTCTCCCTGTTCTCAATGTAGATCATAATCAAGAAATCAGTCACTCACTACAAATGACAAATGTAAAATGACTGTTGGCACTCAAAAGTCTAGCTTTATTAAAACACTGTGTTGGAAAAAAAATACTGTGTTGGGCTACATCTTATTTTACCTAAAACAAAGGTTATCCCTGGTTTCTTTGTTTGTTTACAACTTGGTTTCACCCAAAACAAAAATCTCTTACTTGTATACCTGAGTGGGGTTTACTGCCCTACCCAAGGGGTGATCTCTGTACTCAATAAAAATGGTAGTTCTGGCAGGCAGGGAACTTGATGCTAGGTAGAAGACTGCCAGACTACCCGTGTTTCACCCTCAGTCTGGTCTGGATTGTTTCTTGTATGACCCCTGATTCAGACTCGTACACCCTGGGCATGGAAATAAGGTGCATGGGGGTAATTTTACAACTGGTTGCCAATACTGTTAACCTTTGAGGTTTTCTACTCTTTCTCTTACATTTTTTTAATTTCTATTTGGAGTACGTTTAAAAGAGAGGTAGTCTTATACTGTGAATATAGATCAAAACCCTATATATATATATATATTTGGTTTTTGGGTCACCACTGGCAGCGCTCAGGGATTACTCCTAACTCTATGCTCAGAAATCGCTCCTGGAAGGCTCGGGCACCATATGGGATGCTGGGATTTGAACCACTGTCCTTCTGCATGCAAGGCAAACAGTCCTACCTCCATGCTGTCTCTCCCAGCCCCTCAAACACTATATTTTAACAGGAAAAGTAGGGGGTCGTCTTATACGCCGGAAATATGGTAACTTGTTTTCTGTTTTAAATCACTATGGTGACCTGGACGGAGGCTAATTACACGGTATATTGTAAAATGCAGCAAGACAACACTGGTTTTAAGTTCAATTATCACAAATTTTCAGATAGCCCCACTTCTCTGAAATCCTTATATCCTCTTTTATACTTCAGTAGGATCTAAGAGCAGTAGATATTGCTACATAAATCAAGGCAGGTTATCAGCCTTGTCCTTAAATTGTTCTTTAAAAGAAGTCTGCAATAATGTTCTAATGAAAAGGAATTTAGATGCTATGGGTTCCCACTCTAGTGCTCATTATTAGAATATTTTGGCAACTTATTTCCAAATTAACTATGATTCCAAAATGTTCTAATGTTTTTATTCACAGAATTCTACAGGAAAAGAACTTGGATGCCCTGGACTCATATTATAGTGCTCATTGCTCTAAATTCTCATTACAATATTCATTATAATAATGCTTTAGAAATCTATAAAGGCTCCACTATCCCACTTAGGAAAAGTCTGGAGTAGGGATTGCAGCATAATCCAAACCAGGCTGAGAGGATGAATTACCACATGGTCAGGGTAGCTTTCTGCCTTGGAAAGAGAGGGGGGTAGTGGGGTATAGGATACAATTTTATTGAGTACAGAAACGTACCATGTACCACCACAAGGAGCTGCATCCACTTATCCCAAGAAAAAGTATAATCACATCTAAAAATATTATACAGACAACTTCATTCCCCAAATCGGGGTATGGGGGAAGAACCCCCCCCCTTGTGCTATAAATACCTTTTCTTCTTTAACTGATCCAACACAGAAAACTGTAATGACAGTTGGCTGAGAATCAGTTATCTATCAAAACCTCAAATCACTCTGATCCAGTGGTTCTCAAATAGTGGGCGGGCCCACGGGGGGGGGGGGGGTCGTAAGGCCTCCGTAAAGGGGGGGCACATTTGACCTTGGCAAACACTGTCATAAGAAGCTAAGCCCGTGTTTCTGCCTCTGTATGTCTCTGGAGCTGAGAGTTGCTGTGTCCTGCCTTCAACCCCTGCTTCGAAATCTATGCATTGCCAAAACGTGCTATTGTAGCCATTAATCTCGATATCACCTCTGATTAAAAAATCAGCTCAAATTATTTGATATATATATATTTGTTTTGCAGGTTAAAGTTTTTTTTTAATAAAGATACTATTTACCGTCGCACGGGGGGGGGGGCCGAAAATATTTTCTTCTTCCTAGGGGGGCATGACAGAAAATAATTGAGAAGCACTGCTCTAATCCCACAGCTTTCTAGATTTTCAGATTCAGAGGAAGGCACTTAACCTAAGTCCCTGGGTCTCAGGGCATACTGCTGTAAGGTAGAGGTGGGACACTCCAGGAGGACTAAAGTGAGCTAATTTATGTACAGCACATTGGACTGTCTGTCACATGAGCTAAAAACAAAATTAAAATGCTCGTGATTTCATACCCGCCCCGAACCTTTCTTAAACTAACGCTACCACCTGAGGTTTTCCATTGCAAGCATCAAACCTTCCTGTTGACTTATTTCTCCATCACAAAATCTGTTTTCAGATCCTTTTTTTTTGTTTGTTTGTTTTTGGGCCACACCCAGTGACGCTCAGGGGTTACTCCTGGCTATGTGCTCAGTTATTGCTCCTGGTTTGGGGGACCATCTGGGACACCAGGAATTGAACCAGGTCGTCCTGGATCTGCCATGTACAAGGCAAATGTCCTACTGCTGTGCTATCTCACCGATCCTGTTTTCAGATTTTTGTAACAGCATCCCTTCATCTGCCCAAGTCTTTCATTTTATTTTATTTATTTATTTTTGCGACATCATTATGTATACAGCCAGCAGGAGCTGAAGCAAGGAGATTTGACTGCTTCCTTTTAAGACAAAATACTTAGTTATTTCACCGGGTATCAGAAGACCATTTGGAGTCATGCCCAAGCATAGACAAATGGAAGACAACAGAGCAATGGTCTTGGGATTATTGCTTTGCACTAGCCAACTGGAAGTAGTGGGTCATGACAGAGAGCAAGGAGGCTCAGCGAACTGCTCTTGCCTGGCTGAAAATGTCTCTGTCCAACAAAAGTGCCAGCCCTAAACATGACACTTCCAAAGAGAAGGGCAGACTGGGGACTGTTGCAGAAAAGAAGTTTCACCCATATCCGGGAAATACTTAAGAAAGACATTCACGGAGCCGGAGAGATAGCATGGAGGTAGGGTGTTTGCCTTGCATGCAGAAGGACAGTGGTTCGAATCCTGGCATCCCATATGGTCCCCCAAGCCTGCCAGGAGCGATTTCTGAGCATAGCTGCTGGGTGTGACCCAAAAACCAAAAAAAAAAAAAAAAAAGACATTCACACATGTCCAAGAAAACATGAGCTTAAATAACAGCAGCTTTTGTTGGGAGACACTGGACCACATGAATAAAAGGGTAGGCAGGAATCAGCTCAACACCTTCTCAGAAAAGGCAGCAATCTGTTCTCTGACTGTTTCACAAGGTTAAGTCTTTCCCTTCTTTAACAATGAAACTATCCAGTATATTTAAAACACTCCTGAGTTAACTTGACACCATCCATCACACATAGTACTTGTTGCCTCAATTCTTTATTTTCCAAGACGCTTGAAGAAAGCACACATTTCCCAATTGCTTCTTACCTTTTTAGGGTATGGGGTTTGAACCATATGGTGCCAGGGATTGAGCCCAAGCGCCTATTTGCAGAGCATTTGCTCTGGGCTCTCAACCCGCCCTTCCCTCTTTTGCCCTTGCAGCACTGTCTGAGGGTGTCTGTGAAATGGGGGTCTTAAGGGTCTTCAACAGGTGCTAGGTGCTAGGTGCTGTGGGAGACCAGTTAATCATGTCATTTGATTATCACTGGGGGACACTGTCATTTCATAGTACTAAAATCCAAGAGATGAGGGGCCGGAGAGAGAGCATGTAGGTAAGGCATTTGCCTTGCATGCAGATGGATGATGGTTCAAATCCCAGCATCCCATATGGTCCCCGAGCCTGCCAGGAGTGATTTCTGAGCATAGAGCCAGGAGTAACCCCTGAGCACTGCAGGGTGTTACCCAAAAAACAAAAAACAAAAATCCAAGAGATGAATATTAAGATATTAAGTGTGGGGCTGCATATGCCGAATCCCAACCCGGAAAAGTGGGGCGGGGGGAGGAGGAGAGAGACAGATGTTTAGATAAAAATAAGTTATAAAACAACAAATACAAAAAAAAAATACAAAGAACCTAGAAAAAAATCTTTGTTTTGGGTCAAACCAAGTTGTAAACCAATAAATAAGAACATTAAGAATTAAGAAAGGAGAGATAGCACAGCAGCGTTTGCCTTGCAAGCAGCCGATCCAGGACCAAAGGTGGTTGGTTCGAATCCCGGTGTCCCATATGGTCCCCCGTGCCTGCCGGGAGCTATTTCTGAGCAGACAGCCAGGAATAACCCCTGAGTACTGCCGGGTGTGACCCAAAAACTAAAAAAAAAAAAAAAAAAAAAAAGAATTAAGAAATGGATGGGACCAGAGAGATAGCATGGAGATACGGTATTTGCCTTGCATACAGAAGAACAGTGGTTCAAATCCTGCATCCCATACGGTCCCCCAAGCCTTCCAAGGGCGATTTCTGAGCTTAGAGCCAGGAGTAAACCCTGAGCGCTGCCGGGAGTGGCCCAAAAAACAAAAACAAAAAAAAAAAATAGAATTAAGAAAGGGGGCCAGAAAGATACCACAGCAGTCGGGTGTTTGCCTTGCACGAGGCCAACCCACAGCAGCCGGGTGTTTACCTTGCACACAGCCAACCCAGGACAACAGTGGTTTGAATCACAGCATCCCATATGGTCCCCCATGCCTGCCAGGAGCGATTTCTGAGTGCAGAGCCAGGAATAACATAACCCCTGAGTGCAGCCACATATGACCCAAGAAACAAAAAGTGTTAGGGTTTGCTACTAACCCAGAACATACCCAAGTTCAATCCCCAGCAACCCATATGGTTCCCCTAGCCTGCCAGGAGTGAATTCTGAGCACAGAGCCAGGAGTAACCCCTGAGTGCTGCTGAATGTGACCCAAAACAACAAAAAAGAATTAAGAAAGGGGGCTGGAGTGACAACACAGTTGGTAGGGCATTTGCCTTGCATATGGACACCCCAACATCCTATATGGTTCCCTGAGCCTGCCAGGAGTAACTCCTGAGCACGGCTGAGTGTGGCCCCAAAACAAACAAATGAAAAAGAATTAAGGGGGGGCTGGAGATAGGGACATGCCCCCCCCACCTTGCACGCAAATAACAGGAATTGATCCCTGGTATCCCATGAGCACAGCCAAGTATGGGCCAAAAACAAAAGAAAAGTCCTTAGGGGTGGGAGGCTGGGTGTTGTGTTGCAAATCTGCATATGGCAAGCCATTATTAACAATACTGTAAACCACAAAATTACAGCCAGTTATATTTAGAAGAGCTAAGAAGATGTTAGAATAGTAAGAATAGGGCCCGGGCGGTGGCGCTAAAGGTAAGGTGCCTGCCTTGCCTGCGCTAGCCTTGGACGGACTGCGGTTCGATCCCCCGGTGTCCCATATGGTCCCCCAAGCCAGGAGCAACTTCTGAGCACATAGCCAGGAGTAACCCCTGAGCGTTACCGGGTGTGGCCCAAAAAACCAAAAAAAAAAAAGAATAGTAAGAATAGGGGCCGGCATGGTGGCTCTAGAGGTAAGGTACCTGCCTTGTCTGCACTAGCCTAGGACGGACCTAGGTTCGATCCCCCGACGTCCCATATGGTTCCCCAAGCCAGGCTCGATTTCTGAGCTCATAGCCAGGAGTAACCCCTGAGCATCACCGGGTGTGGCCCAAAAAAAAAAAAAAAAAAAAAGAATATAAGAATATTTGAGGAAACGTGTTTCATAGAGGCTAATATTTTCTGACCAACGTTGTGCCGCTTCCTCATATTTGTAGAGTAGTATGGCCAGAAGAACCTCCAATATTCTTTTTTTAATATTTATGACCATTTTTAATTCAGAAATAATAGTGTACAGCATAAAATTGGATATATTGTTTATAATATTTAGTTATAATTTGTTGTAAGAATTAAACTTTCTCTTTTATACTTTCTCACAGAACCTCCAATATTCTTAACAAAGCAGAATCCATCCATCTTTCCTTTTGTGACAAATTAGTTGTACATTATGTTCAAATGCCTTTTCCATCCATAATGCTAAATTAAAAGAATTCCCCTCTTGGCCAAGACTTAACTGAGTTGTCAACATTCTACATCTTCATCTCTCTAAACTTTTTTTGTGTACAATATGGGTAACAGCCTTGGCTTTCAATCCCCCCAGTGGAACCCCTGTATATCCTGTTAGCACTGGGGCCCTTACATGGCACTTATGGGCCCTTGCCAGGACTACTAATACTGTTGGCAGCCATTAGAGCCTGCATGAGAGGCTTACTTGGGGAGTGCAGCCTGGTGACAAGTTTGGCTTCCCCTCACCCTAGCATTTCCAGAACACACTAGAAGGAACTAGAGGGGGAAGGGTTGACACAGGGGTATCATGTTCATTGTGAAGCCACAGCTAAGGGTTGGGTTCCCTGAGGGCCTCCCTTTCAAGCTGTCTGTACCTTCGGCAAAGCAGGGACAGTGGCCACGAAGCCAGGCAACGGTTGAAAGAAGCAGGCGGTTCGCTCCAAATGGAGGAGTGAGAGAGGTAAGAGGGAGGGCGGCTCAGCCAGAATCCCCCAGTTGAATTGCAGCCCCCCCTTGAAATGGCCTTTCTGGAGGCTCCAGAGCCCCTCGTGCTCTCTCCAGGATGACAACTTTTCTCAGAGGTCAGTAGACATGACAACTGAGGATTAGATGGGACAGCAGAGGAGAAAAGGGTCTGGCCATACAACATGATCCTAACACACCACCAAGCTGGAATGTAGTACACTGGGTAGAGTGTCTGCCTCGCACAGACTAATCTGGGTTCAATCCCTGGACCAATGGGACCCCATTCTCCCCCGAACCCCCAAAAAAGGAAAAAGGATGGGCCCGGACGAAGATAGCACAGCGGCGTATGCCTTGCAAGCAGCTGATCCAGAACCAAAGGTGGTTGGGTTCGAATCCCGGTGTCCCCATATGGTCCCCCGTGCTGCCAGGAGCTATTTCTGAGCAGACTGCCAGGAGTACACCCTGAGCACTGCCGGTGTGCCAAAAAACCAAAAAAAAAAAAAAAAAAAGGAAAAAAGGAAACAAGGGAAACACTGTTTCCTGGATGCAGTTAACAACAGGGACATGCTAAGATGCATCAAGTGAGAACAACAGATAGCAGAAGCAGAGCAAGAGCACAGTGGGGTGAGAGTAATTGCCTTGCACACAGCTAACCTATATATGAACCTCCTGAGTCCACCAGTCAAGTCAGTCATCCTGAACACAGCCAGTGTGACTCCCCACCCCTAAAGAAAGATTTCAGATGGGTTGGTCCATAAGACACCCAACAGTCACCAAGGGGAGGCAGAGCTACAAGGGAAGACCCAGGAATTGCACGTGGGGAGTCCAGGCAACCTGCGCTCACAACTGGTCCTCGTGCCAAGAATGCAGGACAGTCCTCTATGGCCTTCCCAGGCCTTTCTGGCAGGTCTGAGTTGGCTCCCTCAGCTCAGCCTGCCCTGAATTCAGTCACCACATCCTCCTTTGCTATTTGTGCCACTAGTCTCACTCAACTAGATCAAGCGAGAGTCCTCGGCTTCAGTCCTGTACTCTGAGATCATCCCAGCAAATAAACTTTCTCTACCTCGGGTGACCCCCCTCAACTAAGTCAGAGCAGGCTTAGATTTTGGAACGACACACAGTACACTTAAATTTCTGGCCTCAGCAGTACCTCAGATGGTAGGTTAAAGCAGTATCTGTGCTTGGTCCCCAGCTAGTTGAGGCCCACAGACAAAGGGGCACCACCTGGTCCTTATAGTGCAGGCAGCTACCAAGATGCATCTGGAGTTTCGGGAGCAGGTAACGCTATCCAGGGCCAAAGGGCAATGGGACATGCTAGTTACAGAGAGGACATGCAGCAGAATGGAGAACATACGGGCAGAACAGAGGTGACATGCTGGGAGCAGCAGAATATGCATGAAAAGTCCTCCAAGAGCTCCTCTGGCAAGAGGGGACAACCCCACAGTAGTTGAAGTCACAGCTAGTTTTGAGAAACAGTAAATGATTTCAGACATATGCTAATCAAAATAATCTGGAGCTTGACAAGCCCACAAGTGTCTCTCAAGGCCACCAGGAAAGGAGACACTATAAATGAGGTTACAAATGCAAATGGCGAGGCAGGCAGGCAGGCGCCTGTGTATGCTGTGTGTTTGTGTGTGTGTGTGTGTGTGTGTGTGTTGTGTGGTGTGTGTGTGTGTGTGTTTGTGTGTGCCAACAGCTGCAAATGGCTCGAGTTGACAGATAAATTTTTTTTTTTTTTTTTTTTGGTTTTTGGGCCACACCCAGTGACGCTCAGGAATTACTCCTGGCTACTGCGCTCAGAAGTCGCTCCTGGCGTAGGGGACCATATGGGACACCAGAGGATCGAACCGCGGTCCATCCTAGGATAGCGCTGGCAAAGCAGACACCTTACCCTCTAGCATTACCACGCTGGCCCCAACAGATAATACTTTTTTTTTTTTTTTTTTTTTTTTTTTTGGTTTTTTGGGCCACACCCGGCAGTGCTCAGGGGTTACTCCTGGCTGTCTGCTCAGAAATAGCTCCTGGCAGGCACGGGGGACCATATGGGCCACTGGGATTCGAACCAACCACCTTTGGTCCTGATCGGCTGCTTGCAAGGCAAACACCGCTGTGCTATCTCTCGGGCCCCAACAGATAATTCTCAACATTACCCACGATGCTCAGGATTCGAGGTTACCGGGCTCAGTGAAGTTACACACCATAGGCGTTGAAACACATCTAACCAGTGTGTGCAAATGCTGGAAAGTCACAGCTGAGTCTTTTCAGAATTCATATTCTGAGCTTGAGCTCAGAGGTCACAAGTGATCCCTCACTATACAGTCCAGGGTGGGCACTACAGGGAAACCCAGATCCCCCCAGGAAAGACTCCAGCTGACCAGCCAAAGCCAAATGGGGCCAGAAATCCAGGGTAGTTCTACATGGTCCCTCACACTTCACTGTCCCCACAGCACGGTAAGGAGGAAGGACAATGCCACAGGTAAAAGAAAACGCATTGGTCTAGGAAACTTCCTGAGCCTCCATCAACATCCACTCAGTCTACTGCTGCTGGGGGCAAGCACCAGGCTAGAGGAGCATGTGGGGGGTCACTCATCAAGCAAAGGCCACATAAATGGTCTGACTAGAGCCGTTCTTCCAGCCCCCTCAGCCTCGTTGCTTGGGGGGCAGGGACAGGGGTGAAGGCACCAGTAGCATAGAGGCACAGGTGGGGGGGTGACCTAAGTAAGACACACACTGGCCACACACAGGAGGATGGGGAAGGCACAGGGAACTTTTCCTCCTGAGGTGGCTGCACACCACCAGGACGAGGGGAAGGTGTGGTTCCCCTTCTCTGAGCATTCTCACTTTGACTGTGGGTTGTCAAAGGTGTTGACCATGTCACAGTCCCCCCTGCAGTTGGGGTGGTATGGTGGGATGCAGCCCCATCACCACACAGGGGGCTCAATCATGGTATGTATCTACAATCACATTGACTTCACAGGAATTTCCCAGTTCTCAGAGAACTTCTATTTGGTTTGGTTCTGGTGCCACACCTGGCTGACTCAAGGGTTACTCCTGACTCTGCACTCAGGAAGTACTCCTGGCAGTGCTCAAGGAATCTTAAGGGATGCCAGGGATGTAACTGGGTTTGCTGCATACAAGACAAGTCCACTCCCCGATGTGCCATCACTCTGGCCGTCATTTCACAAGGATCAATGAGCAGCTAACACGTGAGCTCCCTCCCAGCTCCAAGAGTTCCCCCTTCCCTCAGCACTGCTCTGATACCTGTGTGTCCCCTTGGCTCTGAGGAACTGTAACCACATTCAGGACTCTGACGAAGCACAGGACAGAAGAACAGAATGAGAGTAAGCCTTGCCCCAGCCAGAGCACTGGGAATCCCCACCTCACAGAGCACATGGAAGGGCAGGGTCCCTCACAACTGTTCCCTGCAGGTGGCCCTGAGGAAGTACATGGCCACAGGGAGGGCGTTTCTAGGAAAGCTTCTGGCTCAATATAAAGTGGGGAATAATGAGACATACCAGAAAGGACCAAATGAGGTCACAGGCAACAAGCTTAGCTTAAATTTTAAAGTGCCATAAAAATGAAGATTAACATTATGCCAGAGCTAAGGACTTCATTCTTGCTTGTCATCAGACAAGGATGAAACCTAGCCTGTAAAATAAAATTAAATAACAAGAGTTCCAAGATAGAAGCAGCAGAGAAACACAACCCAAAAGGGGACAACCAGGCAGAGAGTAGCCACAGCATCACTGCTAATTTAAGTGTCCAAATCACCCGGGCTCACACCAATGTCACTTGATGTGAAATGAGCACTCAATCCAGCCATTCCTGTGTCTTTGAGAATAAGCACACATAACCAAGAGTCGGAAATGGCATTGTTGGGGCCGGAGCAATGGCGAAGCATTAGGTAGGGCGCTTGCCTTTCACTCAGCTGATCCAGCACAGACCTCGGTTGGATCCCCAGCATCCCATATGGTCCCCCGAGCCGGCTAGGAGCATATTTCTGAGCATAAAGACAGGAGTAACCCCTGAGCATCACCGGGTGTGGCCCCAAAACAAAAAGTAAAAAAATGGCATTGTTGCCCTGGCAAAACTGAGGCAGGAATTTCTCCCAAGGCCCTAACAGCACAGCAGCTGCCGGCTCCACCCCAGCAGCACTAGACCCACAGCCTAATGTGGCTACCAACAGTCCTCACTAGGAGTATCTATCTGTGCCTCCCAACTCAAGGAGTAACCTGTCAGTACACCCCATGCTTGATCCTTCCTGTCCTAGGTCCCTCTGCACACCCCTTGCCCCAGGACTCAACATACAAGCACGCATGCACTCACATACACACACGCCTCAGTCTGGTTCCCTGAGCATGGTCAAGAGCAACCTCCAAAGCAAAATAAAATCCTATCTGATCTAGTATTGAAGCTCAGAGCAGCAGCGATGAAGTAGTGGGAGAGAGGGCGAGCACTGTGTGGGCCCACCCACAGTTTCCAGCTCTCAGCTTATAACAGTTCTAAGATCCTACAAAGCTAGTCACTGAGAGAAAGTTGCTCACTTGAAGCCCAGAGAACTAGATGATGGCAGACACACTATGTCTAAGTCACTTATAGCCATAGGCTTAAGTGGCTGATGCTTCCTCCCTCACTTCGACCGCCCTGAAGCCTGAAGGCTGGCCTTTCTGGCTCAGGTAAACACGACAACTCCACAGTAGTCAGGCCTGCCTGCCCTGTCCTCTCCAGACACTGGGAGTAGAACAGGTATACCGAATCTCCTTGCTGTGAACTAAGGAATTTTTTTGTTTGTTTGTTTTTGGGCCACACCCGGCAGTGCTCAGGGGTTACTCCTGGCTGTCTGCTCAGAAATAGCTCCTGGCAGGCACGGGGGGGGGGGGGGGGGGGGGGGGGGGGGGGGGGGGGGGGGGGGGGGGGGGGGGGGGGGGGGGGGGGGGGGGGGGGGGGGGGGGGGGGGGGGGGGGGGGGGGGGGGGGGGGGGGGGGGGGGGGGGGGGGGGGGGGGTGGGGGGGGGGGGGGGGGGGGGGAATGACACCATATGGGACACCGGGATTCAAACCAACCACCTTAGGTCCTGGATCGGCTGCTTGCAAGGCAAACACCGCTGTGCTATCTCTCCGGGCCCGAACTAAGGAATTTTTAAATAACCCACTTTTTAAAAATTCATTCCAACATGCTAGCCTGCTTTCGGTATGAGTCAGCAAAAAAGAAAGGTTGGTGTTTTGTTGTTTCCCACTAAACAGACTATTAAGTGTACCATAAAACAAGAAACTGGGTGCTCATGGAGATTACAAAACCTGTCAGCACCGTTACTCTTAAGGACGGGTTCATCAGGACTGAATCTGGTTAACATGACAAAACATAAATGCTGCTCAGTTCCCAGCCATTCTGGTCTCTGTCACTGGTTACAGAAAGCTCACCAGTCCTCCCGTCCTAGAAGATGTGATGTTTATTCTTCTCCTGACTTTAGAGATCACTACCAGGATAGGGAAGCACAAGATAAGCCATGTGCACTGGCCAGGGTGTGGGGTGGCAGGAATTCGCACCCTGCCTTGCTGGCTGGGGGCTTTGCATGTGGCCCTGTTGGTTTTTTAAATTACTATGTTTTAACCTTTTTGCTAGAGAAACACCCTGTTTCCCTGATAACAACTCATCCTTTGTTGAGTCTTCTGTTTTTTATTACTAGTTCTGTTGTTTACTAATCAAGGCAAACCCAAAAAACTGAGTACTTGTTGAACTGGAGAAAGAAAAAAAAAAAACACCACAAAGTCAGCAAGCAGTATTGGGTACAAACAACATAACCCGTCTGGGTATTTGGGGAAATTAATATCCTCTAGGAAGAAAATCACACAGGAAAGCCTTACAAACTACAGGCATCTTAAGGAAAGAATTTGTTTAAATCAGAGGTTCTACAACTGGGGGTTGTACCAAGCTCTAAATAGACAAAATTCACCAGGCAATAAAAGGGCCACTGTGGTTTTATTTTTGTTTCCTTGTTCCTTTCAAAGGGACTCACAGACCATTTAGAACAGTTAAAACTATTTCAGTACAATGTAAAACCATTTAGAACACAGTTAAAACTATTTCAGCACAAAAATCAAACCCATCAATTCAGGAAGAAAGAAATGTTGACAAAGTTACTCAATTTATCTTTTCATCTTTATTCCAAGCATCCAGAAGGTGGGAAAAAGGACTGGAGAAGGAGATGGGAAACTGCCACGCTCTGTCAAACCGCAACTGTTCCTCTTCCAACCCTGGCTCCCCTCAAAAAGATTTTCTTCTCTTTTGGGGGTGGGACTCACTCAGCAGCGCCCATCCTGTGCTCTAGAGACCATTCGGTACAAGGAAGTGAACAGGGAGTTACCCGTGTGAGGCATGTGCTGATGAATGGATGCCTGTTGAGCATTTGTCCCTGTCATCATAAAAATTCATCACTTAACTTAGTCTTACACTAAGTTCTCACCAGCTGGGCAGTGCTTTCCTTTCCTTTTTACTTTACAATAAACCTTTCTGTATGATTAAAAATGCTAAAAAAAAAAAAAAGATTTATCACTTTAAATATCACAATAAAGAAATAAGAAAAATGCTTGGCCCACATAGTTTCCTAAAATCAAAAAGGAGGAAAGAATTCATTCCAGGGCCCGGAGAGATAGCACAGTGGCGTTTGCCTTGCAAGCAGCTGATCCAGGACCAAAGGTGGTTGGTTCGAATCCCGGTGTCCCATATGGTCCCCCGTGCCTGCCAAGAGCTATTTCTGAGCAGACAGCCAGGAGTAACCCCTGAGCGCTGCCGGGTGTGGCCCAAAAACCAAAAAAAAAAAAAAAAAAAAGAATTAATTCCAGAAGGCTACAGCTATTCCATTCAATTCCCTATTCTAAAGTCCAATTTTCAATTTCTTTCAAGAAATAAATCAAGCGTATTTGCTCAAGCACCTAAATTACAAGGAGGTCTGAGAAGAAACAGCAGAGTGATCCTACAAGCATATGTTTAGTCTGTGACTTATTCATTCTCTAAATAATAATTATTCTAAACAGTTTTAAAGGCAATTGCTTCCATTAGGAAAAAACACACTCCCTCTGAAAATTAGGCATCTAAGTCCTTAGGAATCACTGAAATGGGGTAATTGACCCAACACTGTGGGATACAAAGCAAATTAACAACAATCACAAGCCAGTATTTTGAAAGAAAATTAATTGGAATGGTGCTTGCAGGAAGACTATTAATGCACAAAGACTAAAGCATTTTCAACACAAAACTAAATAAACCCAGAAAAAGGAAATCATCACTAAGTCTTTCCATTACTAAAGAAACAGACAGTCGGGCCGGAGAGATAGCACATCAGCGTTTGCCTTGCAAGCAGCCGACCCAGGACCTAAGATGGTTGGTTCGAATCCTGGTGTCCCATATGGTCACCCGTGCCTGCCAGGAGCTATTTTCTGAGCAGATAGCCAGGAGTAACCCCTGAGCGCTGCCGGGTGTGGCCCAAAAACCAAAAAAAAGAAAAAAGAAAAGAAAGTCATGACAGTCATGAAGGTGTGTGATGAACGCTATAACCACAATATATACACACACATCTAAATTCCAGATAAAATAATAGACTCAAGAAACACCAACTATTACATATTTCATGTTTAATAGGGAACACCTAAGGAAAGACAGTTTTCAAACGTTCAACTATCATTTAAAACCATCTACCAAATATATTTTAAGCTTGTTTAAGAATCTTTGGTGGCTTGAAGAAAACAAACATACACATACACCATACAGGGGCCGGATGGCGCAGTGGTAGGGCGTTTTGCCTTGCACACAGCTGACCCAGGACAGAAAGTGGTTTGATCCCCCAGAGTTCCATATGGTTCCCCCAAGCCAAGAGCAATTTCTGAGCGCATGACCAAAGTAACCCCTGAGAGTCACTGGGTATGGCCCAAAATTAAAACAAACAAAAACAACAACAACAACAAAAAGCATGCAAGTTAACATTCTGAGCTGTAAAAATTTTTCCAAAATGTACAGATCAAATTTAACAAAAACTTCAACCTCAGCAGCAAAAAAAACACACACTTTTACTTCTGCTTCTTTGACCCATCAGCAGATCACTAGTAATTTAGAACTAACAGTGGAACCACCACACACCACTTCAATGCTGGATACAGTCGATGTTTGTTTTTTTTCCTTGACCTCCTGGGACTGTTGACAGCGACCAAAATGAAAGGAATGAGAAATGAGCTTGGGGAGTGAGCAGGGGACAATAATTTGTACAGTAATGGGTTGGAAGCAGAACAGTTCTTGGAGAAATTAGAAACATTTGGCCAGCTGTAGCATGAACTGCAGAGACGGAACTTCAAAAGCACCTTCTAATTGAATAAGGGGACAAGTTAAGAGAGAAGGGCTGCTGGGTTTTCTGGCAGAGTTGGGGGAAAGGTCACTTGAAATCCAAGTCGCGACAGGTTGGCCAGTCAGCGGCTTATTAAAAAGCTTACGCACTGACAGAGCCTGGAACCGACCACATTCCAGAGCATTCCAACCCTCACTCCCCCAGAAAATGACGTGAGGATGCAAAAAGCCTTACAGGAAAATCTATTATGTCAAGAATTCTATGTGGAATCACCACCTCATAGAGAAAGATCTTCAGTATCACTCATTAAAGTGAAAAATCTAAAATGTGTCCAGATGACTGTAATTTTTACCATGTAATTTATCCACTATAAATTTTTTTAATTATTTTTTAAAACTATTTGCCAAGCTTTATATTCTCCACTATATTCCGCCTTGTTTTAAACACTAGGAATTTCAATCTAAATTTCAAACAACTACCTGGCTCCTCCTTTTCTCTCTAACTTGGATTTATTCAAGTTAAAAAATGAAATTATTAGAAGGCTAATAATCACTTGAGCCTCAGCTTTGCTAATGTAGTTAAAAACAACAACAGGGCCTGAAGAGATAGCACAGCGGCCTTTGCCTTGCAAGCAGCCAATCCAGGACCAAAGGTGGTCGGTTCGAATCCCGGTATCCCATATGGTCCCCCCCTGCCTGCCAGGAGCTATTTCTGAGTAGACAGCCAGGAGTGACCCCTGAGCACTGCCGGGTGTGGCCCAAAAAACAAAAAACAACAACAACAACAAACAAAAACCAAGAACAGTTTCTTATTGACATTTGGGATCACAGCAACCTATCTAAAAATATGCAGGCACGTGTATCATTTCTATAATCATACTTATTTCAAGCTCCATCTCCCTTGGAGAACTGGCAGAATTGCATTTTTACAACAGTTTGGTAAGCCAACCAAAATATAAGGTCAGTTCACAACACTCATTCATTGTCAGGATGGTGAGATATGGAAAGGAGAAATTTGGTTTTGTAAAATGCAACATACTTTCTTTTTTTCTTTTTTTTTTTTTTTATTTTTTAAATCATCCAGAACCCAGAATCTGCAGCCTCGGTGGGGGTTAAATTGCAGCTATAGAGGAAATTGTCCTGAGATCAATGGTTTCCCTGGGAGGAGGCCTCATCCCGCTCCACTTCACCTCTTGGCAATCAATCAAATTAACTGCACCTTGTCCTCTGACCAATGACATCATCAGTTTGACCATATCTTGGGCCGAGGGTGCAGAAACATATGCTGGCTAAGGCATGAAATCCTATTACTGCTTTTGTCCACCCCACCTCATGCGGCAGGCCCCGAAGCGGTGCTCATACCTGAGCATTCTCATTGGAACTACACTCCCCCCCCCTCCCACTTTTCTTGGCTGCATTCAGGCTCTATTAGGCAGAAGAACAACTGGTGAACTGATTCACTTATTATGTGAATGGGGCTTGCTTTTAGCTCATCAACTGCAGGTTTTTATTACAAGTAAAACCAAAGATACCTAGCAAGCAAGTGGCCATCCAATGCCTAAGCACAAGTCAGAGGTCCTTCCGCAACTCTGCTCTGCCCTCAGAAAGGACTAACCTCAAGAAAGCACACAAAAAAGAAAGACAACTTTGCTGGGGGGACAAGAGGGGGTGTAGAAATCTGAAATATCTAAAAAAAAATCTCTTCCAAAGCACAAAAACTTAATTTGCTCTTCCCCAGCCCACACTTCTATGTGGACATAAAAGGTAAGTGCAATTATTCCATGTGTGGGGAGGGGACACAGAAGCCTGTGTGCATTTAGACCATTTTCACTGCGCGCGCACACACACACACACACACACACACACGCACGCGCACACACACGCACTCACACACACAAACACACATACACACAATTTGTTTTCAGATGCTCCAGTCTGAAACACAAACACATTGTTTTCAGGCACTTCGGTCTGAGATAAACACACACACATACACACACACACAATTTGTTTCAGAACACACACACACAATTTCTGTTTCAGACACACGCATACACATAAGTTGTTTCAGATACACACACAATTTCTGTTTCAGGCACACACACACACACAATTTCTGTTTCAGGCACACACACACACAATATTTCTGTTTCAGGTG
Source organism: Suncus etruscus (assembly GCF_024139225.1). Taxonomy (NCBI): domain Eukaryota; kingdom Metazoa; phylum Chordata; class Mammalia; order Eulipotyphla; family Soricidae; genus Suncus; species Suncus etruscus. Next base: position 58,143,921 of record NC_064854.1, on the reverse strand, counting down.
CTCCAGTCTGTTTCAAACACACACACACACACACACACACACACACAATTTCTGTTTCAGGTGCTCCAGTCTGAAAAGCAGCAAGTTTCTGAAAAGTAAAGCCCCAAATTCACAGCAGCCACATTTTCGATGAGAAGGCAGGGGCAAGATGGAGAAATCACAAAAGAGCCGTCCATTGAGATTTCTAAGGTGCCCGGCCATCTCCCGAACTCCAGGGATGTCGCCCCAACACCCCGACACCCCACTGCTTTTCCAGCCCTCCTTGGACAAGGCAGTTGGTTAGTTAGACTGGGGGGTGGTAAAGAATAAGAAGAGAGCTCTCTGCCCAACACGAAGTGATTTGACATTTGAGTCCTTAAAAGCAAAGGGAGCTTCAAAGTGGGGCGGGGGTCCCATCGCTGCCAGGGCCGAAGCTTCAGCTTTGGGTCCAACGCGTTACTGCAAACTGCAAGAAAAAGTCTTTTTGAGAGAAAACTAGCAGCGCGGCGCTGGTGGATGCCTGGCTCGGGGAGCTGCTCGGAGGCGGTGGAGGCCCCCGGAGTAGGGGGAGGCGCTGGGGGAAGGTGCAGGGGGCGCTTCGGGGGGTTATTTGTAAGCAGATCCGGAGGCCCCGGAGCCGCGGCCTAGGGCCCCGCAGGGCTCGGGCCTAGCTGGCCTTAGCGCTCTGCCCCGCTCCGCCCCACACACGGGCAGCGTCTGATCTGGAAGCCTTTGCAGATTGCCAAGAAGGAGGAGAGAAAAGGGAGGGAAGAAGAAGAAAAAAAAAAAAAAAAAGAATCATATCGAACCACAAAAGCACATGGGGCGAATGTAAAATATAAACACGGCGTTGGGCTGTGAGTGGCTGTTATTAAAGATCTGAATTACTAAACATGAGAGGCGGGGAAAGCCGGGCGGCCATTTCAATAATAGAAAACCTCCCCGAATTAGACATTATTCAAATGAGGCTCGCCCGGGGCTGGGAGGGAGGGAGAGAGAGAAGGAGGCGAGCGAGGTTTGGGGGCCCGCAGCAGCAACAGCAGCAGCAGCAGCAGCGCGCGGGCCTAAAGTCAGGGGTGCATGGGGCAATCAATACCCGTGGCAGGTCCCCGGACCCTTTGGCAACCGAGGAGGAAGAGGAGGAGAAAGAAGGATGGGGGGAGGGGGTGGACGATCCCCTACAACTTGTCAAGGGGGACCAGCTAGACGGCGAGGTCGGGGGGAGGCCTCCACGCTGCATCTTTGGGGGCGCCCCACTGGAGGGTTCACACCCCCCCACCCCTGAACTAGCATAGGCTCAGGCCAGCTGCGAGAGGCTTCGGGGGCGAGGGAGGAGAGGAGAGAGCTGGTGGCCACAAGGCACCCACTGCTCAGCCAGAGACGCCCCCTAACTCTGTGGGAGGGGGCAGCCTTGAGGGAGTGACCCGGGGGGGTCTCCCGAGCGGCGGGAACTTCACCCCCAGAGGGATCGGACGGAGAGACCCCACTCGACTCCAGCGCAGGCCCCAGGCACACAACTGGGGATGGGGGGCCCCCGAGCTGAGCTGCCCAGGCTCTCCCCAGGGGGTCCCGATCGGTGTGACAAGGCGGTGCGAGGTGTGTGCGATGGCGGGGCAGAGAGGGGTCCCCCCCGTGGAAACGGGACGCGCTCGGGGCCCGCCGCCGCCTCCCGGGCATTGTGCTCGCCGCCCCCCGGCACGCCGCGCCCCGCCGCTATGAATATGTAAAACGCCTTCATTGTCCTCGCGTGCGGCACCGGCCCCGCCGGCCCCGACCCGCTCGAGCGGGGTTCAGCCGGGCCGCCCGCCTGGCCGGCCAGCGGGACGGGACTGGGCCGGGGGTCCCACCCGTCGGGGGCCGGGGGTCCCCAGCTCGGGCTCCGTGTGGCCCGAGCCCGGCACCTCGGGGCGCCGTCCGAGTGGAAGCCGGCGCGCGGGGCCCGGGCCGGGCGGGGGCTGCCGCCAGCCGGGCTCCTGGGCCCCCCGCAGCCCCGCCGTTAATTAGAATAATCCTGAGTACTAATAAATTATGCTAAATCGCGCGCCGCGCGCGGCGGGGGGGGGCCCGCGGCGTGTGGGGGCCGAGCGGGAGCCGCGGCCGAGTATGAATATGAATATGTAAAAATGCCGTAATGATTACCTGCTGCTGCCGCCGCCGCCGCCGAACTCTCATCTTGACTCGCTGCTCCTCCGTCCGCCATTTTGAATATTTTAACCAAAAATCAGCCGAGCCGCTCGCTGAGCCCGCCCTCCCTCCGCGCCCGCCTCCCGCTTCCGCGCCCGCCCTCTCCGAGGCCCCGCTCTCGCGCTCTCTCGCGCGCCATTCCCCGGGCGCGCGCCAGGGGGCGCGCGAGGCTGGCCCGCCCCGCCGCGAAGCCACGCCCACCATCGCGGCGCCGCTCTGCGCACGCGCGGTGAGTTGCCCGACGCTCCGCACCTGTCAGTCACCGCCGGGACTTCCCAAGCTGGGGGGCGCCGCTGGGGTTCTGCGCATGCGCATTCGTTCTTTTTCTTTTTTTCCTTTACTCCCCCCCCCCCCGACTGAGTGAGTAGTTCACGGCGCAGGCGCGCGCCCCTCGGCCGGTGGTAACCGGGAAGTGCTCTTAGCAGAGCACTTAGCGGGTCTTTGGTTACTTTCTTTATCCCGTTTCTTCTCCTTCTCCGGAGAAGGACCTACGGGTAAGACGGGCGTCCAACCAGACGCAGGGGTCTCGTGGTGGTCACGCGTTTACAAACGCCTCCTGAGTGTTGGGCTTTTAAGGGGCAGGGGGCGGCACCCTGCTCGAGGTGACTTCCGGCGCGCGGGCAGGTAAGGGCGGAAGTGCCGGCCTCCGGGCAGGCCGCGGGCACCTGCTGAGCCCCGCGCGCGGCGCGTCCCGCTTCAAATTTGAATCCGACGGAATCCCCGCCCCCCACTCCTCACCGCCCCCCGAACCCGGGCGTGGGCCACGGAGGTTTTAATGAGCCGATTCGCCTCGCAGCTGGGGTGGCTCATTAAGTCGCTGGATTTCCGCCTCTGCCCTTCCCCGGGGGCTTCTCGCGCCGCCATCGCCCGAGGGCAACAAATCGGCGCTGGGCGAGGGAAGGTGCGGAGAGCAGCGCCCACAACCTCCAAATGCAACTACCCAGCGATGGAAACGTCGGCACCTGCTGGACCTTCTTCCCCTTAAATTAAAAAAGAAAAGAAACTATTTAAAAATTGGGCCCTGGATGTCACTATGTATCTAAAATGTTACTGTGAAAGATTTGTAATCCACTTTGGTCAAAATACAAATCATTAAATAATAGGGGTGCTATTTCTCTTTTGTGGCCTTTAGACTTTTGTTGCCCTAAAATTCCATTTTATTGGGAACTCATTTTCCACCTGGTCTTTCTTGACAGGGTTTTTTTTCCTACTTTAAACAGTTTCTAAATAAAATTCTGTATGTCAAAAATAAATAAAAATCATTATTAAAAAAAATTGGGCCCTGGAGCAATAGATAGTACAGCGGGTAGGCTGGCCCGGGCTCAATCCCCGACAATCCTATATGGTCCCCCATCACTGCCAGGAGTGATTCTTGAACGCAAAGCAAACCCCTGAGAACTGCCAGATGTGGTCAAAAAAAAAAACAAGAAATTTTAAAGGGTTTCCCATGCACCAATCAGCCTCCTTGTCCCCTTGCTCTTGAGATTTCATGCTTTAGTGGATCTCTCTGGAATGCCCGTAAGGTTCTGTTTTATTTATTTTGGGTTTTTTGGGTTATACCCGTATCTTCCCCGTGCAAGGCAAGTCCCCTCCTCACTGTACTATAGCTTCAACCCCTCTGTCTTTTTTTTAAGAATGGTTTAAGGTGTAAAAACAAATTCTTCGGGCCCGGAGAGATAGCACAGCAGTGTTTGCCTTGCAAGCAGCCGATCCAGGACCAAAGGTGGTTGGTTCGAATCCCGGTGTCCCATATGGTCCCCCGTGCCTGCCAGGAGCTATTTCTGAGCAGACAGCCAGGAGTAACACCTGAGCAACACTGGGTGTGGCCCAAAAAACAAAATCTTCATAAGTCAAGTTTCTCTCAAAGAAGAAAAAGTTAGCCCCAGGCAGACCTGTTCGGAGAGACCAGTTTTAATGGGGTAGAATGGCAGGTTCTGCGAGGAAGGAAAGCTGATCTTTGAAGGCTTAATCCTGGGTCCCAGCAGCCTCCTAGGATTCCTGGCACTGCCAGGACTGTTGGAGCAATTGTCAGTGACAGCCAATGAAAATGAGGCAGAATTGATTGGTTCGTGGTAATTAAGCTTTTCTGCCGGGCTGCAATCAAAAGATTGGGTGTCCCTATAATCTCATTATTCCAGGCCATACCAACCAACACGGTGCAAAGTGTAATCGTATTACAGTTCATCTAAAAAATGGTGGAAGTTCTATTCATCAAATGTCCAAAGCACAGGTATGTTAGGGCTTAAGGGTTTCAGCTTGGAAATCATCTGCACCAAGGAAAAACTCAAGGACCCTGATTTAAATTATTTCCTTTCCTTTTCATCTTTGTTTCTGAACTTTGGTTCCAAGAGGGAAATTAATGTGACTTTCAAAAAGCAATTGAAGTCAGCATATGTGCTGTGGTTCATTCTTGATTTTATTTTCGTGAAATGAATTTTTCTTCTCGGAAAAATTGCTGTAAAAAATAAAAGTCAAACGGCTTAACCTATTTTGGATCACTGATTTTTTTTTTTAATTAAAATCTGTGTGTGTGCCTCGGCATGTGCTAGACGTGACCTAGCCCAAGGCCAGCAAAGAATGAGATACTCTAAATATTTATGAATATATATAGTTATATGTTAGAACTTGTAAAAAATTATTTGAACCTGTTGTTTAGTAATAGATAAATGAGGCTTCATTACATGTGAGAAAAAGAAAAATGGTTTATTGAGTAAAAATAAAGCTCCAAGTCAGATCCAAAGGTTCCTTAAATGCTCATTTCCACACACTCCCTAAAGTTCTGTTTCTACCAGTTAGAAAACTAGAGTCCTGAGTTGGAAACAGGACATTGGGTAAAGCCCACAAGGCCTGGGAGCTGCCATAAAGTGTATGGGGGCTCCACGACCTCACCACTCAAGATTCACCAGGCCCACCTGGTGTCAAGAGTGAAGATAGTGCAGCCCTGACTTCAGTCCAGTCTCCCCATGACTCATTTGCTCCCACGGAGAAGAATTTCAGGAGTCAGAAGAGCAAAAATATTTAGGAAATGTAAGGAAGAAAGCGGGGTGGGGGGGGAGAGGGGGGACAGGGGCAGGGGACCCAGTGCCAGAGAGAGGAGAGTGTCTTAAAAGAATTGTACCTCCACCAAGTTTGAGTTCAATAGACTGTACCTCACAAAGTCAAATGAAAATAAAGAGGCACCAGCATAGTGAGTTGTGGACAACTTCAAGGCAAGAAGCAGACAGGGTGTCTCACTTCTCCCCAGCTGGTCTTTTAGGGAATTTCCAACTGCCTGCCCTGGGGTCTCGGGCATTTTCAAGGGAGGCCAATGACTTGCCTTTGCTGGGTCCTTGGTGGACAGAGGCAGTTCTCACTATAAAAAAGACATTTACCTAAAATCTATTGCCAGACACCCTATCTAGTGCACCCACATACATATACATACACATATACCTTGCTGAAAAAGTTATTTGCTGTATCAGAGTTGCAAGCCAAATCCCCGGGACCAGGCCACGAAACCACACATCTGATCCATCAGCCTGGGAAGCTCTTGATAGATGCCTGCAGCCACCATCTCTTGTGTCTCCTGCAGCAACAGAATTCAGCTAGGATGTGGCAGGTTGTAAAGCCTACCTGCTGCTTCCAGACGCCCAGATGCAGCCCAGGAAGGCTGTGTGGCTTTCAGTTTCCTGTCCAAAGAGATTCTGTTTCTAGAGCCAGCTGCTCTGGGAACCCCTGATTCACCCCAGTCGCCCTCAGCCCCTTCTCCTGCTCAGCCTCCTCAGACATACCCTCTCAGTGAGTGCTTCTTGACCATACAGCTGAAAATTCAACTGTAATTTAGCTCAATGTCCCTTTAAACTCTAGGGTCAAGACCCTGGCACTGGAGATCCATCATTCTTGTTCCATCATTCTTGTTCCCTAGCAAATCTCTTTCCTAGGAGCAGCCACTGGACTCAGATCATCCATCCACCTCCTGTGATAGTCCCAACGAGGAACCTCAGGCATGAGGTGCCAGTGCTGGATGCAAGTTTGGACAGAGCCTCACTTCCTTGGGATGAATCTTCCTGAGTCCTAAGGGACTTGCCCGAGGTCACCCTGTAAGGAACCATAAGCCAGTGGCTGAACCAAAGTCCTGACCCCATCTTCTTTCAACCTGTGTTTTGTGGGCCTACCGTTTGCTCCAGTCTCACTGCCATCTACCAAGTGCAGGGGCCTCTTTGCTCTGTCTCAGAAGCCTCTTCCCCTCTCACCACCTGCCTTCCAAGGCCCTGACTTCTCCTGACTCTCTGGACCCTTCTTCAAATGCTTTATCTGCACAAGCATCCTGCTTTCACTCACCAACCTGTTACAGCCTAACATCTGTTCCCATAGTTCTTCTGAACTTGGAAGTCACTAGTGCCGCCAACAGTCACATATGATGAGCTCTCTGCTTGTTGGGCCCCTCTCATCAAGCTGGCCCTGTGGACAGGACACTTCCTTCTTCCTGCAACCCATCTCTCAGACCCCCACTGTGTCAAGCCCTCCTCTCGTTCACTGGACTCCCTTCTTCCTCTCCTCCTCTCACGCCTCTCCAAGCTCTGGCCCCTTTCTCTCATCATTGCCAAGGCCTTTTATATGTCATTGAGCCCCACCATTTTTGGTTTTTCTGAAGACAACCCCCACATCTACACTGTTAGAGAACTGGCAGACAACAGAAAACAATTTTTTTTTTTTTTGGTTTTTGGGCCAAATCCGGTTACTCCTGGCTATGCACTCAGAAATCACTCCGACCTTGGGGGACCATATTGAACGCTGGGGATCGAACTGCGGTCCATCCTAGGCTAGCGCCAGCAAGGCAGAGAGAAGGAAGGAAGGAAGGAAGGAAAGAAGGAAGGAAGGAAGGAAGGAAGGAAGGAAGGAAGGAAGGAAGGAAGGAAGGAAGGAAGGAAGGAAGGAAGGAAGGAGGGAGGGAGGGAGGGAGGGAGGGAGGGAGGAAGGAAGGAAGGAAGGACGGAAGGAAGGAAAGAAGGAAGGAAGGAAGGAAGGAAGGAAAAAAGGAAGGAAGGAAGGAAGGAAGGAAGGAAGGAAGGAAGGAAGGAAGGAAGGAAGGAAGGAAGGAAGGAAGGAAGGAAGGAAGGAAGGGAGGGAGGGAGGGAGAGAGGGAGGGAGGGAGGGAGGGAGGAGAGGGAGGGAGGGAGGAAGGAAGGCACTTCTGGCAGGGTTGGGGGACCAGAAATTGAACACAGGTTGCCTGGATCGTCCACATGCAAGGCAAATGCCCTACTGCTTGCTGTGCTATCTCTCCGGCCAGACAATTTTGTAAAAGATAAAAGAGACATAGTTGCAAGGGATAAAGTGCTTGCTTTGCATGCAGCTGACTCAGGTTCAATCCCTGGGCACTATCAGGTGTGATCCCTGAGCACTGAGCAAGGAGTAGCCCTGAGAAATGTCAAAAACAAAAAGGGGTTGGAGCATTAGCACAACAGAAAGGTGTTTGACTTGCATGCAGCAGATCTGGGTTCAATCCCCAGTATGATCCCCTGAGTCTTCCAAGAGTAATTTCTGAGTGGAGAATCAATAACTCTTGAGCATCTCTGGTTGTGGCCCCCCTGCAAAAAATAGATTCAACATCACGGGATGTTGTGTATGTAAATATTTTGGGGGATTACTATGTTGCTCACCCTAATCTGATTAGGTGATTGTGCCTCTGCAAATTTCAGGTTACTGTTGATAAATGACCATTCTAACAACTGCTGAATTGTAGGGACTCCAACCTTCTCATTTTTTTCCATAAAAATTTGGTAGAAGTAACAATCTTGTACTTTTTGGCCTGCTGATCTTATTTTTAACAAAGGCTCTACTCTTAAAATATGATGAAACAGAATATTCAAGAATTCTTCAGGATCTTTTTCTTCAGATGTAAACCCTGATGCAGCCTCAACTTTTTCAAGTATTTTCCTCAGTTTCATAATTTTTGTTGCACACACATATCCATATATTCTCAAAGGATTAACAATTTCAGTTCTCAGTAATTCTTGAGTTTCGCTATAATATTCTACATCATTCTTTTCTTTTTCTTAGACACCCTGTGCTTAGGTTAGAAGTTTTTCTTTACATTTTCCTGTGATGCGCTTATGCAAACAGCCGCTCTTTTATTATTGACTAATTTTTCTTTTAATAATTGTAGACAATATTGTTTGTTTACTAAAAACAAAAGGGGGAATTGTTGTGTATGTAAATATTTTGGGGGATTACTATGTTGCTCACCCTAATCTGATTAGGTGATTGTGCCCTACCCTAGGGTGTGACCTGGAATTCTGCCCCCACCCTAGGGTAGGACCTGATTCTGCTTCCACCATTGGTTGGTATCTGATCCCACCATTGGGTGGGACCTGACTCTGGACTATAAGAGCAAGGGCCTGTGGAAGGCGAGGGGCTTTTGCTGGCTGGAACTGAATCGGAGTCTTTGGACTTCAGTTTTGTCCATCCGAATAAAGCAAATATTTCCACGAGCCTGATTGTCTGCGAGCTGTTTACCCGCCATTTCACCTCAGAACCGTGGGCTAGACAGGGTGGCAGACACGTGCTACGAGCTGGAAGAAAAGGGCCTCATTCTCCATCCCTCCATCAGTCAACCTCTTCAGGGGCTGTCCTGCTACAACGGGACAGCTGGGACAGCTGGGGTTAGAGGTAAAGATAGGAAAGTCTGAGTCATGAATTTGCTTATTAAATTCACTCTTGTTGCATGGTCATCAGAGGGACTGAGGTCTAGAGAAGTCTAGTAACCCACCTCCGAAGAGTCGCATAGTCCTAGGATTTGAAGTTGGGGCCACTCTACATGAGCCAGACCACCCCTGGCTCACGAGAGAGAAATAATCTAGACTTTCTTGAGGCCACAGGGGCTTGGGTGGCCCTTGACTTGCTCATCTATTTCAATTTATGCTGATATCTTCCTGGAATGGGATTCTATAATGCTAGAAATAGAAGATGTTTATTTGCTACAAAGATGAAAAAGCCAGGCTTCCTGTCCTCACCAGCTGAATGTTGCTCATGCCAGTTAGGAGTTCCAGTCTTATGCCTTTTAAGAAGTCTCTTTTCTGCTGGATATGTATCAAGGTTGGAGTCATCTTAAATGAGTTTGCTGGGAAGTCTAATGTGTGATGAATGGCCTCATGTCAAAACAACATGGATGATATTCTCCCTTGTAATGATGCTAATTGCTTGCACAAAACTATTTTGTTTCTTTTCTTCATACAAAATTCATGTTGGAACTTCATTGGGGCCCTAAACATTTTTTTTTCCATTACAAGTTGAATGCATGATTAAATTTCACCCACCACTGCATCATACTCTTTTTTTTTTTTTTTTTTTTGGTTTTTGGGCCACACCCGGCGATGCTCAGGGGTTACTCCTGGATCTCTGCTCAGAAATCACTCCTGGCAGGCACGGAGGACCATATGGGATAACGGGATTTGAACCACCATTGGTCCTGGGCCAGCGCTTGTAAGGCAAACGCACTACCGCTGTGCTATTTCGCGGCCCCTGCATCATACTCTTGAGGCTGTTTGTGCCACCTAATTAATTCAGAATATTAACTACAGTCTCCATAAATTGAATAGTGTGATGTGGATCTATGTGGGACAGAGGGTTATGTTTATTTCTTTCAGAGATCTTGCTCTGGGATCTCAAATTATGGGATTCTCTGACCTCACCCAAGAACTTAGTTTAGGGGAACACAGTCAAGTCCAAAATTTAACATGGACTCCAACAGATAAAATAACTCAAAAACTTACACTTCTAAATAAAAATTATTATTATAAAATTTTAGAGAACTCATAATGTTGCAAAGAGCATAGGTCATTGCAGCATGGTGTATTTTTAAAGAAAAAAATAGACAAAAATTGGAAACCACCCACATTAAAAAAAATTACACTTCTGGGCCAGGGAGAAAGCTCAAGGATGGAACACTAGATGTTGGGGTTCTATTCCCTGAACCAAAAACTCCCCCAAATGTTCATGGCGGCTCTCTTATCAACAAATGAGGTATAGCCCCTAAATGCCCCTGGGTGCAGTCCCAAATATAAATAAATCTTATATTTCATTCCTCCACAAATCTTCAGAAGTTGAGAGAGAGAAAGAGAGAGAGACAGAGAGAGAGAATGTTAGGGGAGAAAACAGCATTTTTAAGCAGAATTTTCAGGATTCATATGTCTTGGCTCTGAGACAGCTTAATTAAGTATAAAATGTAGAGGGTGATGGGAATAAAGTGGATTCTTGGAGACTGCCGAGAGAAAAGCAAATGTCTGTGTGGAGTCTGATAGCCATGGGAAAAAGAAAAATAGTAGGAGTGAGAAGACAGGGTGCAGAGTGCTTGAGTACAGTGTCACCCCCCAGCCTGATGCAAGCAAGGCAGGAGCTTTATTTTATTTTGGGGGGTTTCTTCTTGCAGGAGCCAGACCTGCGCTTGTCCCTTCAATCTTTGTTCAAAAAGCAATCAGAGCCCGAAGTCTTGTCAGTGAGGAGAGACCGAGGAACAGTCAGATTTATCTCTTATGCTGCTCAAGAAAGTAGCCGAGCAGACTGTGTTGTGGCTGCAAGAGCAAATGTTATCAGTCTTCTGGGGCTGTTTCAAACCTTTGGAACGGAGGCTTGTTTGGAATGATAGTAATAATTCAATAATGGGAATGAAGGTGGATTTTCCATATTAACCACTGAGCCCTCTTTCTTCGGCCTAAAAAATAAATCACGTTTCTATCTGATGCTCTGGTCTACCCTACTGGCCACTGTGCACAAATGAAGTCAAATAATCATAGCTCACCCCGAAAGTTCTCCTATGGAGCTGAAATAGTAGCACAGCTGTAGGATGTTTGCATTGTATACAGCTGATCCTGGATGGACCTCAGTTCAATCCCCGGTGTTCCATATGGTACCCTGAGCCTGCCAGAAGTAACCCCTGAGTGCTGTCAGGTGTGACCCCCTCCAAAAAAAACAAAGTTCTCCTATGACAGCACCCATATGATCATAGATCACCCTAGAGTTCTCCTTGGCATCAGGGAAGAGTATTAGCCAGTACCAGGAGGAATGTGGGGGATCATAAATTAAGGTGAGATGAAGCATATACTAACTCTGGGTGAGCCCTTAAACCAGCCTTTTAGATACTTCTTTACCTCTTTTATTCATCTTTTTTTTTTTTTTTTTTTTTTTTGGTTTTTGGGTCAAACCCGGCAGTGGTCAGGGGTTACTCGCAGCTCTATGCTCAGAAATCGCCCCTGGCAGGCTTGGGGGACCATATGAGATTCTGGGATTCGAACCACCGACCTTCTGATTGCAAGGCAAACAAATGCCTTACCTGCATGCTATCTCTCCGCCCCTACCTTTTTTATTCATCTTAAAAGGTACAATTCATCTGAGAAAAAAAATAAATAGCAAAACAATAATTTGCCTTTGACTGCTGCCCCACAAATCTTGCTCACACCGGAGCTTCTCTTCGAACTAAATTTACTGTGGCCCTAAACACAGTGAGTCAAGGATCTGCTTTGTTTATCCCTTTCACCCAGGACTGACTTCAGCTCTGCCAAGTTTCCTGGTAAAACCCAGGCAAGAATATTTTGAAGCCTACACTACCAAACTGGGTGCTACTCTTCAGTTGAGTCCCAAAAGAAGGACACTGAGTTTTTCAAACAGCTGGGGCATTGTTTCAGGCACTGTGTCTTTGGAGGGAATGGTAGAAAGACGGGACCCAGGGGCCGGAGCGGTGGCACAAGCGGTAGGGCATTTGCTTGCATGCACTAACCTAGGACGAACTGCGGTTTGAGCCCCCTGCGTCCCATATGATCCCCCAAGGCAGGGAGCAATTTCTGAGCGCATAGCCAGGAGTAACCCGGTGGGTGTGGCCCCCCAAAAAAGGAAAGAGGGGACCTGCCCCTTGTAACAAAAGGCAAGGGGACCTTTCCCATGTAACCTGCCCCATGATTAAATGGTTCTCTGTAAATGAGAGAATCAGATTCAGGGACCGGTGAGGTGGCGCGAGAGGTAAGGTGTCTGCCTTGCAAGCGCTCGTCAAGGAAGGACCGCGGTGGTGTCCCATATGGTCCTCCCAAGCCAGGGGCGACTTCGGAGCGCTTAGCCAGGAGTAACCCCTGAGCATCAAATGGGTGTGGCCAACCCCCCCCCCCCAAAAAAAGAATCAGATTCAATGCTGGAACAAGGCAACATTTGCCCACACAGTCCCGTTTACCCAAGAATCTGTTTTCTCCATGTAATCAGCAATGGGCTAAATCCAGAAAGGCAGAGAAACAACTAGAAAGGGCAAACAGGTGAGGATTTGGACGGGAAACAGAGATTGTTAAATTGAAGGTGTGGGCCGGAGTCAGAAGCTCGGCTGTAATTAGGACCCTCCTGTTCTTCAAGGTCAGACTGTAATCATCAAATCCTCTAATACTCCAGGCATTATTTCTCCACCACCAGGTGATGACACTCCCATCTATTCTTCCCGAGTCTTTCCTAATTTCCAGGTCATTTTGTCCTGATAATTTTCATTTCTTTTGAAGTCATTCTGTACTCACAGTCCTTATTTCTCTAAGAGATTAAACATTTAGAAAGCCTAGTTTCTTCATTTAGTGAGCCCTTGTAATGTAATGTGATGTTTTCTTATCATTTAAAAATGAGTTAAGGAACCAGAGCCACAGCACAGTGGTGAGGGCATTGCCTTGCATGTAGCCAACCCAGGTTTCATCCTTGGCATCCTACAAGGTACCCCAAAACCTGCCAGGAGCAATTTCTGAGAGCAAAGCACCAAGGGAGTAACTCCTGAGAGCCATGGGGTGTGGCCCTAAAACAAAACAAAACAAAAAATAGTAAGTTTCTCAGTGCCTATGTGAAAAGGGAGCCAAATAGCACACTCTAAGGGATTAACCAATAACTAGATAAAAGTTTAGATCGAAATCAGATCTCAGGTCAGACTCAAATCACTTGAAAGAAAATCTTGTCGTTGGCAGCTAAAATTAATTGAACATTCCCCAGCCATTCACCCTAGCCCCCATCCAGCCTCCCAGGTTTGGCCAAATATTTCTTGCAAAGGCAAGTAAGCAACTAACTCCCTTCATCTAATGAAATCAACTCAAGCTGCTACTATTATGAGACTTCAAAGCCATCTGGCCTCTATCTAGAATGTTCAAGAACACTCTGAATTCTTGCCATTTTAATCCTTTTAATAAAGACAATTTGTTAAATATATAACTAAATAGAAATTATTTTTATATTTATCACTGTGAAAATTTAGAAAATTAAACTCGCAAAAGAATATTTTTCAACAAAACATTAGATTGATTCTAACTTTTACTCAATCGGATAAATTGGACCGTCAGGTTAGCACTATGGCCCCAAGGATTATACCAAGAAAACAAAAACCTCTGGGTGATTTGGGTATAATCATCAAAAGATGTCCCATCCGATGAGGGAACATAGTCATTTTATTGATCCAAAAGGGGGAGCAATGACAGGGGAGCATCCCAAAAGGGGAAACTCAAAAACTGGGCTTTGAAGGATGAATAGAAGTTCCCTAAATGCCTCAGAGATGAACCCTAGTATTCCATGGTACTAACCTGTATGTGTTAATGGTTTATTGCTTAATTTTTCAAAAATTTCTAAGGGATTTCAAAGAGCAGAACTCTCTTGAACATCACAGCCCATGTGACAGCTTGGGGTGTTAAAGTCACAATCTGGGGATACTAGCCAAACAAACACTTCAAACCAGTGAGCATCTTCTGGGCAATGATGTTTGTTACTATTCAGAAGCATGTCTGGAATTTTAATTTTGGCTTAAAATATCCTTGAAGATGGTTTCTATTGGGAAGAGAATGTATAGACTGCAAATACATTTCTGCATATACTTTCCATGTTGAAAAACTGTTTTCTGATTTTTTATTTTTGGAGGGGGTACACCCAGTGATGCTCAGGGGTTACTCCTGGCTCTATGTTTAGGGATCACTCCTGGTAGTGTTTGGGAACCATATTGGATGCAGATTGGAGCCAGGTCAGCAATGCAAGTGCCCTTCCTGGCGTCCTTTCTCTCCAGCCCCTCGGATGTAATGTTTTGAACAAGAAGGATTTTCTTCTATTTTCTTAACCTAGAACAGACTCCACATTGCCGGATCAAATCTTCTTTCTGCGTGGGAGGAAAAGTTCTCAGGTTGGTGACCTGCGTGGACAGCCACTGGCGAGGTACTGTGGCAAATGCCCAGTTTCTCCATCCTTGGAGGGGAGGACCCCCTTGGAGATGTGAGCTGCATCTCTGCACTTAGGGTGAAGATGTGGCCAAGGTGCCCTTTATGACTGGCAGTTCCGGAGAGGTCTCACCATCCCAGCCCAGCTTTCCTAGGGCCAGGCTGTAAAAGCAGAGCCTGTGGCCCTGCCTGAATCCTGGGGTGTTTATGCACATCACCCCTCGAACCCAGGAGCACACCAGGTCACATAGCTGCCATATCTGTGGGGCTCCTCCTGTTGCCATGGCGACCCAGAGAAAAGAGCAGGGGTGGGAGGACCCTTTCCGGGCTCATCCCTTCCATTGTCCTTTCATCTCTGTGTTGCATCCAGGCTTTCCTCCAGCGGCAAACACCAGCCCCCCTTCCCCACCGTGGGGTTGCTGGGGGAGGGTGCCAGGACGCTCACCTCCAGGGCTGCTTGGGGTTGGAGGTGACAGATGCCACCCAGGAGGTAGCGATGGGGCTGCCTTCCGGGCTGGCTGTGCACGGCTGCCACCAGGAAAATGATGAGGTGAATTAAACTTTAATTGGATTTTTATTTGATTTCAGCACCCAATAAAGGGACAGCAATTTTCTGAGCCCTATCATGGGCTAGAGAGAGGCATCGAGAACATCTGTTTTATTAACAGCTGCGCCCAGGAAACGCATCCGGATTGGCAGAGGGCAGCGTCTTCCACACACCTGCCCACCTCGCCCTGCACCCTGAGAAACGGTGTTTTCTTGCAGCAATATTCCCTGCCCACCTCTGAGAAGAGTCCCCAACACCTGGCCCCAAGGAAAACCCTCACAGAGCAATTGAGGGATACAGGGCTGGGGGAGCATGAAGAGGTTAGGGAGCAGCAATTCCTTGACCCTTGACCTCTATACTGTTCTCATCCCTAGGATCAGTTTCTACTTGCAGCACACGCCTGGATTCTATTCTGGGCAGCCGGAAACACGGCTCAGGGGCCAGAGGGCACAAAGGAGAAATAGCAGAAACCACCCTGCAGCCTCCTAGTCCCGCTCCCCGATAAGAGGGAAAGTCCTTCCCAGGGCAGAGGCCAGTGGAACAAAAAGCAACTCCTGGGCTGTCACATGAGCATTTGTAACCCAGAGCTGAAACAATAGCCTTGCAGAGAAAGGGCTTTGAAAGTGTGTGTGTGTGTGTGTCTGTGTGTGTCTGTGTGTCTGTGTATCTGTCTGTGTGTCTGTGTGTGAACATGTGTATATGTGTCTGTATGTGTGCGTGTCTGCGAATATGTGACTGAGTCTGAGTGTGTGACTGCATATGTGTGTGTTTGAGCGTGTGCATGTGTGACAGGCAAGACCCTTAGATAAGACACCTCACTAATGTGACATGGGGCCACAAAAGGGGTGATTGTGCTTAGACACAGGCCTTGAGGAAGACCTCACCGTGCCCCAAAGCTCAGGGGCTCTGGTGTGACAGAAGGAACTTTGTTGGGCCTGAGAAATGCTGGACAGGCTCTGGCTGTCCCTGCCTCTTCCCTCCTCAAAAAATGGTCCTGTGCCAGCACCCCCTGCTGGGCAGATTTGACAAGGCCTTTGCAGGCAACTCTGAATACCAAACCTGAGAGTTCAAGCTCTGCTCAAAACAACTGTTGTGCTTATCTTGGGTTCAAGGTGTCCGTTTTGGGAGCTATTGTTTTCTGAGTCTCTGAAGTCTTTTTGTTTTTGTTTTTGTTTTTGGGTCACACCCGGCAGCTCTCAGGGGTTACTCCTGGCTCTATACTCAGAAATCGACCCTGGCAGGCACAGGGGACCATATGGGATGCTGGGATTCGAACCACCGTCCTTCAGCATGAAAGGCGAACGCCTTACCTTCATGCTATCTCTCCAGCCCCACCAAGTCTCTCAAGTCTTGATTTGCCAGCGGTGCCCAGATAAGAAATGTGTGGGAAAGAATTCTCACTGACTGGGTCTATCCAGGGTGCCAGGTAGGCACACAGGGCCACAGCTGCAGCATTGGAAGCCCAGACTACAGCATCCTGCCCTGCTGTGGTGCTGAGCACCCCCCAAGGGGGCCTTTTGTGTTACCAGGCACCAACCACCCTATGGGGACCCACCTCCACATATCTCCTCCTCTCTTGTCACACTCATCTCAGGATATTTGTCTTGTCCTGTCCTTCTCTGCTCCTCGCACTTTACAAGACTGATCTGCCTGGGCCACGGGGCGAGGGGGACACACGGTTATCTGTGCACATGATTTTCAAGGTACCCAGGGAGGCTGGATCCTGACCATGTGGAGAATGAGGAAGCAAAGCGCAAGTAGAACCAAGGGCCGAGTGTAAGCCCAGATTCATTTAATGAGGGTCCAGGGGTGAGAAAAAAGCCAGGACTTGGGGTAGATGGCACAGAACAGGGGGTTCTAGGTAGGGGGGGACACTGGAATGACCTTACCCCAAGTCCCCCCTCCAGGTTGATGAGCACCAAGCCAGGAGTTTAGCAACAAAGCTGGGAGGGTTTTGGGACCACCAAAGATGATACCACTGACCCTCCCTGCCCTCAATCTTCCTTGTGTCTCTGTCCTCCAAACTTCAGTGTGCGCCCCACTCCCAGCTAACCCCTAATCCTTCCTCCTCCTCTGTAGCCGTGTCCAGGTTTCTTCCTGCTTCCGCCTCCAGGCTGCGATGATGGCTTCATCATCGGTTTCCTCCTCCTCCTGTTCCTCCTCTTTTTCTTCCTCCCTCCTGGTACTCTGCCGCCGCTGGTGATGCCTCCTGGACGCAAATCTCTGGTCCTCGCTCTGTTCCCACCGCTTGCTCTCTTCCTCCTCCCCAGCCCGTGCAAAACTCTGGGTGAAACTTCTCCGGGCCCCAAACTTTGCTGAATGCTCCTGGGAGAACTCCTCACTGGCGCTGGCCCAGATGGGCTGTCCAGACCTTAGCTCTGGGGACTCCTCCCCTTCCGAGGCTTCAGGGGTCTGGTGGAAGAAGTAGGGTTCGGGGCTGCTCTCACGGGAGCTGGCCGCCTCGCTGAGCACCCACTTGGAGAAAGTGTGGCTCTGAGCTCCTTCGGACCTGGATGTGGCCTCCCGCCGGCAGGTGGTCCTGACGGAGCGACCGTCAGCCTCACAGTAGCTGGATCTGTCGGTATCCTCAGCCTGGGACTGGGAGAACTTATAATTGGACGATGTGGACTGTGTCTCCCGGAACAGCGATGACCTGCTGGACTTGCCTTGGGAGCTTCCCGAAAAATCACTGAATGGTGGCAGTGGAAGCGATGACTTGCTCTTGGTGCCCAGGTCCCTGAGCCACTGGTTCACACTTGTCCCCATTTCTCTTTGGGAAGAGCTGCTGGAGGATCGTGGGAAGCTCCCTATGGCACTGTCAGTGTCCCCGTCCCCACTGTCCCCGGCGTCCCCCGCATCTGCCGCATCCTGTGCCTTCTTCTTTTTCTTGAACAGGGAGCTGCGTTTGCAGCCTGAAGCCACTTTCTCCAGCTCATATTTGGACATTTTCTCCCTCAGCTCTTCCTGCTGCTCCTGCTCCTTGCGGCCCAGTGCCCGAAGGTCCACATCATCAGCAAAGAGGCTGTAGAAGGGCTTGCTGGTGGGCTGGCCCTGGGCCTTGGAGCTGGCCGAGGCTGTGTCCGTGGAGACAGAGGACAGCACGGAGCCTGTGTCCCATTGGGGTCGGCCTGGGCAGGGGGGCCGGGGGCAGCTGGCCAGGGAGGAGCCACTGAGCACCGACTGGGCATCCTCTCCAGCCTGCGAGCCAGGCCGGGAGCCTAGGAGCCACTCATTCTGCTTCTGGGCCAGCGTCTCGCTCACCACACTGGCAATCCAGCTCTGGATGCTGGCGAGGGAGACGGTGTCCCCAGGCCCCACCTGCAGGCTGGGTAGTGGTGTTCCTCTGTCACCACCACTGCTGCAGCTCTGGGAGCTGAGAACAGACACCGTGTCCCCGTCATTGGTGGTGGCAGTGCGGAAGGCAGACAGGGGGAGGGTACCCCCGGGCCCCAGGCTGACCCCTTGACCACTGCCCAGGGACTGGCTCTCTTCCAGGTTCTGCCGGCTCCTCTCCAGCAGCTCCAGCCGCCGCTGCCTCTTCTTGGCCGAGGCCACATCCTCAGCCTGGCCCAGCTCTGCCACCTCGGCCGGCCTCTCGCCACCTACTTTCTTCTGCTGCTTCAGCTTCCAGGCCTGATAGGCCGACAGGGTGCTGGGACTGGGTGCCTGGGCCCGCGCCACATCCACCTCACCTTCACCCTCACCCTCACCGGCCTCCGCATCCTTCTTGTGGAAGCCAAACTGGATCCTTTTGATCTTCCACCTCTCCAGAGGTGTCAGCTTGTCCCTATTCCTGCTGCAGAAGCTGCTCAGCGAGCTGGGCTCGGAGCACATACTGGCCCTGTCCTCGCTGCCTGACCCCACACGGCTCCCAGCCTCCCAGGCCGTCTCCTCCTGCTGGTTCCAGGAGTCCCAGGTGCTGCTCAAGGACTCCGAGTCACATCGGGGCCTCCATCTGGGCTGGGACTTGCTTGTCTCCAGCCGCTGCATTTGCACCCCAAGCTCGTGGCTATTGGTACTCTCGGTGCTGCTCTGCTCACGCAGAGTGAGGCGGCGGCGGCGGCGGGTCCTCAATGTGGAGCCTTTGGAGCCTTCCAGCACCTCCTCTTCCTCCTCCTCCTCCTGTTCCTCCTCCCGGCCCCACCTGTGGCGCCCCTGGGCCTGGTACCGCTCATTGCGACTCTGCCACTCACGGATGATATGCTCCACTCCATCCTCCCTGACCTCCTCCTCCTCCTCCACTTTCTCCCAATCCTGGGGCTCAGTGGAGGGTTCCTGCTGGGGGTTCCTGCCCTGTGCCCAGCCCTCCTCCTCTTCCTCCTCGTCACCCCCGAGGGCCCGGGTGGCACGGGACAGGCCACTTAGCTGACTGCCCGCATCGTCCACCTCCTGCACCGTGAGTACCCGCACACCGGTGCCTGCTGTGCTCCCCGAGTCCTCCTCATCGCGCTCGTCCAGCAGTTGCTCTTGGAGCTGGCGCAGCTGGTGCAAGAAGCCGTCATTGGGGAGCACGGGCCGCCGCCTGCGCATGGTCAGCAGCGCGTCCAGGACCGACAGGCCATGGAAGATCATAAGGTAGGCAGCAACCAGCACTGCTGAGCGGCTCACGCCCATCTCACTGCTCACCAGCACCTTCCCTGCAGGCAGACACTGTGCTCAGGCTCGGGGACCAGAGACCCCGAGTGGCCCCCAGGACAGAACCCCACTGTGGGCAGCATGACTGGGAGAAGACAGATGGGAAATGGTACAAGGCCCCGAGTTATGGCCCCAGCTCCAGCGGGTGAGGCCAGGATACCCCCAAGATTATCTGGAGGAGCCCTACACCCAGCCCGTGCCCAGAATGACAAAGGGAAAAGCCAGGAGGGAAAGAAGGAGGTTGATGGGTGATGTTTCCAGAAAGGATCTCTGTCTCTCTCTGTCTCTCTCTGTCTCTATCTCTCTCTCTATCTCTCTCTCTGTCTCTCTCTCTCTCTCACACACACACACACACACACACACACACACATACACACATGTACTTACACTCACTCATATACACACTCTTCTGTTTGTTTTTGGGGGGCCACAGCCGGAGGTGGTGAGGGGTTACTCCTGGCTCTGTGCTAAGGAATCACTCCTGGCAGGCTCAGGGGATTATATGGGATGCCAGAAATTGAACCTGGTTGACTACCACACTTATACTCTTTTTTTTGTTTGTTTTTTTTTGTTTCTTTGTTTTTTGGGGCCACACCCGGTGGTGCTCAGAGGTTACTCCTGGCTGTCTGCTCAGAAATAGCTCCTGGCAGGCACGGGGGACCATATGGGACACTGGGATTCGAACCAACCACCTTTGGTCCTGGATCGGCTACTTGCAAGGCAAACGCCGCTGTGCTATCTCTCCAGGCCCCACACTTATACTCTTACACTCACACATATTCACACACTTCTCCCTCCGCACAAGAGGGGCCCCACAACAGCCGCCGTACCCTTGTAGGTCAGCAGCGCGTCGTCGAGGAACTCTGCGGCCTTCCGGAAGTGCTGGGCAATGTCCACTTCGGGGAAGTCATCCAGCTCCAGCCCCAAGTACTGCACCTCCAGGCCCGTGTAGAACTCGGGGCCCGTGTACACGCCAGTGCCATGTGCGGCATTCAAGATGTGGGTGATTCCCAGCCTCTTCAGTCGCCCCTTGTTCACAGCCACGCTCCTGGGGTGGGGAGGCAGAGTCAGAGCCAGAGGAGGTCTCATAAAGATGGGTTGTGGGGGTTTGCTCCTGAGGATCCTG
Organism: Suncus etruscus; assembly: GCF_024139225.1. NCBI lineage: Eukaryota > Metazoa > Chordata > Mammalia > Eulipotyphla > Soricidae > Suncus > Suncus etruscus. The sequence goes on along the minus strand of NC_064854.1, from coordinate 58,123,265 downwards.
ATCACATGCAAATAGCCACGGACTGGGACACAGAGGGAGAGAGAAGGTACGTGGGCAGGGCCGGGCAAGGGGAGGGCAGTACAAGAGAATCCTCACTGCTCCACACCCCAGATGTGTCTTTGAAAACCCCTCAGCTACCTTGGGGCTGTAGCCACAGGACAGTGGGGAAGGCACCTGTCTTACATGCAGCTGACCTGGGTTCTATTCCCCAATATAGCTATAGGGTCCCCTGAGCACAAAGAGTAGTGATCTCCTGAACACAGAGACAGGAGTCAGCTTGAGCCCTGCTTGAATGTGACCCCATAAAAAAAAATCAACGAGATTCAAGTCTCCGAATGTCCCCATGTGCCTGGGATGGATGTCATGGGCTGGATGGGGCAGTGGACCACGCGTGCTGAAGCTACTGTGAGAGCTGGATGCGACGTGGCTCCCCCAGACTCACTTCTCAGCAATGAAGACACCAGGCCACACCTCGTCCACCTCATTGCGGGGTGCCTGGCACCGGTCATGCGTGAGCGCACGCTGCAGGTCCAGGACACAGGGTGTGTGATGCGGGCCGCGTGCATCTAGCTTCTGGCGCATGCGGTTGTACAGATCTTCCACCAGGAGCTGCTCAGCCGACTCCAGCAGCCCTGGCCACTCGGTCTCGGCCCCAGGCACCCTCGTAGGCAGCTCTGGGGGGGGGGGGGGCATGGGCAGGCAGCACTCAGTGGAAGGGAATGGAGGGGGTAGGACCAGCCAGAATAGACATTCAGGGTCCCTAGTTCAGGGGGCTGCACCATCCTGGATGGATCAGCAGCAGCAAAATTCTCAAAATGGAGGCCAGTCAGCATCTTTCCCATTTGTTCTGCCAACAGCTGCCCCAGGGGAATCTTCTGCACCCCGAATGACCCCTGCACAGAAGCTGCTCCAATCACTGGCCTCAGGAACCCTGTTCTTTGGATGCCTCTACACCCAGACCTCCACACCCGGCCATCATTCTGATGTGTCCCCCCCACTCCCCGACTCATTCCCCGGCCGATGGCAAAGGGTTTTGTGATATCCCTTAGGAAATCATGGGGAAGGGGCTTTGGGACAACTGGTAAAGCGAGCCAGGCTCCAAGTGAATTTAGTTTCAGCTCCACCTTCCCCCACTTTATCAAATTGGGGTGGGGTGTTGGGATGCTTCCTTTGTACAAGAGGAGGGTCAGAAAGAGTGAAAGGGAGCGAGGAGGGAAGGAGGCCCTGGGCTGGAGCCACACACACACACCCTGCCTGCACCAGCTCTGACCTTTCACAGGATGAAGGGTCTACCCCGTCCCTCCAAATCCCAAAATCATGCCACCCCTATACTGTCCCCTCTCAGAATTCACCTCCAAAGACTTTATGCACAGATTCCTGGTTTGTTTAAATCTGGAAAGAGTGATTCAATCCCCAGCACTCGTCTGATCCCTCCACCCTTACTCCTCATCAGGCCAGTAAAATAAGCCCCCTCGGACCCCAGCCAGGCAGGTGAAGTGGAAAACCAGACGAGAGTGGAACTGTCCTCTGGTGGTCAGCTGGTGTACTGCTCCCCCCACATCACCCACTCCCCTGCCCTCTGGCTCTCCTGGGACCCGCAGACCTTCCTGGATGATCTGTTTGGCAGCCACGGCTGAGGAGAGATGGATGGGCTCCATAAAAATGCTCTCGGTATCTGCATCAGAGACCACTGAGTACCTGTAAGAGGGGGAGTTCATCAGGGGGACGTTCTGGGTGGCACCTGAATCGAGGTTCCGGCCTTGTTGACAGCCACAATGGTTAACCCTGGATGCAAAAATGCATCCCCACTGCAAAATTACTTCAAGGCCTGGGCCTGGGCTTGTGGGCCTCGGCTCTTCCCACCCTTTGCTCTTACAATCCCAGATCTACCAGTCCAATGCCTGGGAGACAAGCGCCAATTTGGTCAGCTTACAAGGTTTAAACTCAAGTGCCATCTTCTCTTGAAAGCCTCCTCGGATTTTTCTAAGTTCAGCCATTTCTTTTTGTGGACCACTCCATATCCCCCACCGGTCATTCTAACCCCAGCCCTGACCACCACAGACTGGGTGCCCAGTTGCTCCTTGCTAGAGCCATGCCCTGGGGAAAGTTGGAAGTGAGTAGGTTGGAGACGTGAGTACTGGGTGTGGGGCTGAGTGCATACTGACCGGCTGGGGGACGGGCTCCGCAGGTACCGAGCCTGCACCGCCCTCACACCGTTGTCCTCCTCATGAGGGACTACCTGCTCCTCTTCTCGGGACCCACCAGTTGCCATGACAGCCTGATGGAGGAGGAAGAGGCAGTGAGAATGTGAGGGAGGGGCCAGCCATAGCCCTAAATGGGAAGAAGGGATCCACAGGGAGGGCCATGTGTTTAGCCCATGCTCATGGCCAGGCCACTGACGCATGCTTAGCACACATAACATGTACACATATATACACACATGAACACGTGCCCAAAATTGCTTACATACATTCGTGGCTGGACCAGACAATGCTTAAACACATGCTTACATGTATACTCTTATGCTTATACATATTCTTATTACATACACTTATATTCATATATAAACATATATATATATATATATACATAAACTCTACAAGTGTACCTGCCCACACATGCTGACATACATACATACATCCATAAACTGGTCTTTGCCAGATGAGACCAAACCAGCTTCTCTCTGTGTCTCTGAGGCCTGTAGCTTGTCCCCTCCTACCAGCCCAGTCACCCGTACCCCAGGACCAGGTGAGGGACTGGGGCACCCCCACCCCCACTGCCTTGCCTTACCTTCTTCTCTGTCTGCCTCGGGCCTGTAGGGTGGTGAGGGGTGGCGATGAAGGACAATGAGGGACGATGAGGGGACAGTGAAGGCAGCGTGTTCCCAACTCTGACTCTCTCTCTCACTGGGTCCCCAGGGCTGGGTTAGTTGTAACCAGAAACCATCCTTCTGGGCTAAATTTAGCACTGGCCTGCTGGCCAGGGAGGAATGCAGTTGGGGACCCAGACCCCAAGGCCAGCCATGCTTAACCCCTGCCCTGCCAGGCAGCTCTCCCATAAGATAGGGTGCATCTTGGGATGTGAGGTAGGCCTTGCGAGTCTCAGGAGACCTGTTCACCGTCCATGTGTACTGGCAGGTTCAGAGAGCCAACTTGGCCTTGGTTTCTCCCTGCTGTCAAAATTAGTTTGGGAAGGCCAGAGCGATAGTACAGTAGGGAGGGTATTTGCCTTGCACAAGGCTTACCTAGATTTGATCTCCAGCATCCCATATGGTCCCCTGAACCTGCCAGAAGTAATTCCTGAGCACAGAGCCAGGAGTACCATTAAGTGTGACCCGAAAAATACCAAAAACACAAGAGGAGTTGTAGGGGATCTTGGGGTTCTGAGATGGGCTCACATGCAGACAGCCTTGGGTGGGGGGCCCTGCTGTGTGCAGGGTGACGCCCCTCCCTAGTGCTAGAACATTCCCTGAACTCCATCAAACCACCGTTACCTCCCTTGTGCTGTACAGGACACTGAAGCAGAGATAAGGAGGTCCCCCAGCCCATACCTGGATGGGAATCTTAACCCTGCCCCCAACCCAGGGCTTCACTCCTGGTCACAGTCAGGCACCCCACCACTGAATGAGCTCACTGGGTGCTGGAGTGAGGCATAGACTGAAAATAGCTCCAGCCACAGGCGCCAGGCCTTGAGAGGGGGTGGGGAGTGGGAGGGCATAGTCTAGTTTCGTGGGCAGGTCCAGACAAGGGCTGGGACAAAAGGCCGCTGATCGGTCACCCCCAAATTCCCCAAGACCCACCTGGGACTCACAGCCCGAGTCACTGTGTGGCTCCTCTGTCCAGACTGGGCTAAGAGGGCACCCTGCACCCTGAGAGAAGACCTGATCTGAATTTGGAGGACACAGTTCTGGTCACCCCCGGCCCCCATTTCATGTCCCGTGTTCTTTCCTGGATTCTCTTTTGGGGATATCTGAGCCCCACAACTGCTCAGTGTCTGTCCAGTGGCCTGTGCTTTGCCTGGGCCCAGCACCCCAACACTCTCGGGTGCCAGAGAACAGAGTCTGGGGTGCGGCAGGGTGAAGAGGAGAGGGAACACACCTACCCAAGGGTGACATCCTTTATAGGAACTCCGTGTCTTTTTATTATGGGGCGCTGCCCAGGACTTTACCCCCCAACTGCCAGGAAAGGGGCGCCCTCTGCAACCTTGGGGAGGAGTCAGAGTCCATCCCATTGGGGCGCTCACCTGCCAGTCGGACTGCTGCAGGGCAGGGCAGGGTGGCCGGAAGGGACAGCTCAGGCTTTGCCTGCTAGAGACCCACAGAGCACAGGGCCGGGCCATGGAGGGGCCAGAGAAGCTGGGTCTGTGCTTGTTCTGGGCGGGTGAGTCTGGGGTCCGGGGGTGGATTGAATGCAGGGGACCCAGATCCCCAGAGTCAGGGGCGGGGGTGGGTGGGTGGGCAGCCATTCTGGATGGTCTGTGGGCTCAAGCCCCAAACTCTACACCTGTGTCAGATGCCATAGGGGTAGGTGAGTGACACAGGCAAAGAATCTGACATGCAGGTAAGGGGCAACAGCCTGGGTTGTGGGGGTTCTGAGTGGGTGTCCCTGGGCACCCCAGAGTTCAAACCTCTACCTCTAAGTGGGAAACTAAGGCAGAGGCCCTTGTGGTCTACCCTTCACCTTACATGGGGACAGAAGAATCGATCGTCTAGAACCGTCTGAAGATGTGGGGCCGGAAGATACTGTTTCCTGCAGGGTTGGGGCTGGAAGATGTTGTTTCCTGCAGGGTCTGGTCCGGCGCCGCTTCCAACAGTCTAGGGGTGAAGTGCCCCAGAAACGGACTCTGGGGCAGGGGCTGTGGAGGAGTTTCAGGGTACTGGAGGACCTTCTGCTTCTATCCTTGCAGCCTGCCTGGTTGGGACATTTGCACATAGGTGCCAGACCCACCCATTTGCTCACGGCCTTTCTAGGTGTGTTAGGAGTTGCCAGAGATGGACCCTCCAGGGCTGTGGGTCTACTCTGAGCTCTGCCTGCCCCCCCCCCCCATGTTCTAAGACCATTTTGTTCCCCTGACATTTTTCTACTTGCCCTGTCCTTGATCCTGGGTAAGCTTTGCCCCTCGTTGCTGGAAGCTACTTCCTTAAGTAGCCGTGGGAGCCAGAAGAATCTTCTAGAAGGAAAATCAGTTCTGACTGTTGCCCTGCCCAGGGCTCTCAGTCACTAGGGCAAGGAGAGTCCAAGACTCTGGCCACTTCATGGGTTTTTTTTTTGGGGGGGGGGAGCCACACCCAGCGACTCTGAGGGGCTACTCCTGATTCCACTCAGAAATTGCTCCTGGCAGGCTCCAGAGACCATATGGGATGCCAGGGATTGAACCTGTGTGCAAGGCAAAAGCCCTACCACTGTGCTATCACTCTGGTCCCCCACTTTGTGGGTTTAACAGGCTGTACTGGGGCCTCCCCATGTCTGGACCCTGGGGTGGCCATGGAGTGGGGAGTGGGAAATGAAGTCACATCAGGGCTCTGCACTGCTATCTGCACATGGCCCTTAGCATCACCCTGAGTCCTGGGGGGAATCCCATTCTGCCCTCTCCCCTGTTGTCCCCAAGGCCACCAACGCCTGTCAGCCTTGACCTTTGGGCCACCACCTCCAATGGCATGAGTCAGGGCTCCCAAAACCTATACACAGAGTTGGAGATTGCAAGATTAGACTGATCCACATGCGTATAACATGTGTGCACATAATGACATACATACACATGTATGCACAGATACAGGCATGTCCAGCTTTGGTTCACCTACTCTCCCATTCTCCCCCCGCACCATCACCTTCCTACCCTCCCGCTTGGTCTTGTGCTGGGCTGGTCCCTCCAGCCACCCCCCCCACCCCAGACTGTGGTGAAATCCCCCAACTCTCCTCAGGGTCCCGGCAGTACATGGGGGTGTGGGGCTGGGCGACAGCATTTAATCACTGCCCAGTGTCCTCCCTGAAGACCCACTGTTCTCTTTTTTCCTCCTCCCCCTCCCCTTCCTCCTCCCAACCACCTCAAGGCATCAAGCCAGCCCTGCCTCATAGAGCAGCCCCTCAGGCAAAAGGGACTCTCTCCACTCTCATCCAGGGCTCCCTGTAAGCTCCACTGCACCATCTTGGGCCCCTCAGCTGAACTGGGGGGTGGGGGGGTCACCAGCAGCACAGGGGTATGTGATGGTGAATCCTGCCCCTCTTTCAAATTCTCTGTGACATGCATCTGTACCCAGAGTACTCCTCAGAGCTCCTCTTCCCCCATTAGGACTGGGCTGTGCCCTGAGGAGGGAGTCAAGAGCTGTTTTGGGGACACCCCGAGTGAGGCTTCACTCACATGCCAGGTCTGGAGTATACCAATCGATCTCTTATTAGATGGCAGCATTCCTACTGTATCTTATTTTGGGGTGACATCTAGTGGTGCTCAGAGCTGTCTCCTGGCCTTGCACCCAGGAATTACTCCTGGCAGGCTCAGATCAACTCTGGTTGGCCGTGTGCAAAGCAAGTGTCTTCCCACTGTGCTATTGCCCTGGTCACTTAGTCCCCGCTATGAGCCGAGGCTCAGAGCAGGGCAGCACTGGGGTGGGCAATGGGATGGGAGGTCACAGGTTCCCCACTCCTGTTCCCCACAGTATGGGCTGCAGTGGGTGCCATCGAAGTGCAAAGCCCTCCTGAGGTGCTGCGGGCAGCACGAGGGAAGAATGTGACACTCCCCTGCAGCTATGAGACCACAGCTCCCGACCGGCAGGGTGTCATCCGGTGGGACAAGCTCCTCAAGACACACACGGTAGGTGGGGGACTCCGAGGACCTTCCCAGGATCCCACCAGGGGCAGGTCCTGGTCTCAAGCTGTGGTTGGATTCCACCTATGGGCCTTTGAAGGTACCCCTGGGGGCCCAGATGATCAATGCTGGGGACCCGTTAGGCCACTGTTTGGGGTCACTCCTGACCATGCTTAGGGCTGACTCCTAGCTCTGCACTTAAGAATCATTCCTGATGGTGCTTAAGGGACCCTAAGGGATGCTGGGGATGGAACCCAGGTCAGCTGCTTGCAAAGCAAAAGTCCTCCCCGCTGTGCTATCACTGGTTCCTCCATCGTCATTTTTTTTAGTTTTGGGGTCACACCCGGCAGTGTTCAGGGGTTACTCCTGGTTCCATGCTCAAAAATCACTCCTGGCAGGCTCAGGGGACCATATGGGATGTCGGGATTCGAACCAATGACCTTCTGCATGAAAGGCAAACGCCTTACCTCCATGCTATCTCTCCAGCCCACCATCGTCATTTTTAACATTAGTTCTACAAAGACTTTCCATAAAAAAATGTTACACTTGTTTAAAAAAATACCCACAATAATTAAAAACAAATGGATGTTTAGAATATTGTGTGGTGCATTGTTGGTACCAGTAAAATCAACATTTGGGACAACTAAAGGTTTCTCATTGGTCCCAAAAGGATGTTCCTAAAACAGAATCCTTGGTGCAGACACTAAATGGAAGAATGAGGGGTGTGAAAAAGGCTGGGTGTCAAGGGGAACCAGGACCCAGGAGAGACTTTCCTGGACAAGGAAATAGTGGCACCAAGGGCTGGTGATGCCAGGAGTGATCCCTGACATCCCCAAACTAGTAATAATAATAAAATTAGAGGCTGACGTGGTGGCACTAGAGGTAAGGTGTCTGCCTTGCTAGTGCTAGCCTAGGACGGACCGTGGTTCGATCCCCTCGGCGTCCCATATAGTCCCCCAAGCCAGGAGCAACTTCTGAGCGAATAGCCAGGAGTAACCCCTGAGTGTCACCAGGTGTGGCACAAAAAAAAACAAAAACAAAATTAAAAAATAAATAAAAATAATGGGCCGGAAAGGGACCGAGAGATAGCATAGCAGGAAGGCATTTGCCTTGCATGCAGCCGACCCTGGACAGACATGAGTTTGATTTATGGCATCCTATATGGTCACCCGAGCCTGCCAGGAGCAATTTCTGAGCATAGAGCCAGGAGTAACCCCTAAGTGCCACCAGGTGTGCTCCCCATACAAAAACAAACAAAAAACAAAAAAACAAACAGGCTGGGTAGATAGCACAGTGGTAGGGCATTTGCCTTGAACGCTGCTGACCCAAGATGGTCCCGACATCCCATATGGTCCTCAGCCTCCCAGGGGCGATTTCTGAACCCAGAGCCAGGAATAACCCTTGAGCACTGCCAGGTATGGCCCAAAAAAAAAAATACATTAATAAATAAATAATAAAATAAGATGATGATGGAGGAAGTGAAGAGGCAGAACAGCAGGAGGGCACTTACCTTGCATGTGGTTGACCCTGCATGGGTTTGATCCTGGCATTGCTGAGTGCTACCCAACCACCACTGACAATGACACTGGGGCCAAAGTGCCAATGGGACCCTGACACCCCAGAGGCACCCATGTCCGTGACACACCACAGTCTCCACTGGGTCGAACTATGGAGCCCCCTGCCCCCCCCATACCCTAGCCCTTCTCCCTTCGGACCACCAATGCCCTGGGCCAGGAAAAACCTAGGGACTTGGTTCCCCTTGCAGGAGACGGTGATTATCTGGAAATTCGGGAGCGAGGACCCCATCTATGGTGAGAACTACCAGGATCGGGTGAATGTCTCACCCAATGTCGAGGTGTCGGATGCATCCATCACCATCAAGGGCCTGACCATGACTGACAATGGCACCTATGAGTGTTCCGTCTCACTCTTGTCCGACCTGTACGGCACGTCACAAGCCCGTGTCCGCCTCCTGGTGCTAGGTGAGGAAAGAGTGGCAATGCTCCAAGCCCCATGCCTGCCTCTTCTTCCTCCTGGTGGCAGCCCTGTCCCGGTCACCTCCATGTCCAGACCCCACCCTCCCTCCCCTGATGACAGCCCTGGGCTGCACCACTACTTACTGGAGACACAGAAAGTGCTAGAAAAACCTAGGAGTGAGGCCATGGGACAGGCTTTGCTCTGGAGCCGAGGCCCAAGTGCCTGTAGCTCGGGTCTCCAGTGGGTCCGGCCCAGTCCCCGATGCCAGCTGGAACAGGTGTTAACATAACTGTGTGCACCTGGAACCCCCAGTTACAGTCCAATGGGACATTGAGGGAAATTCTAGGGGCCAGGATGCTTAGAGGTAACTACTAGACATGGAAAGGGGACACCGTAAAAATATCCTGTCCAAATGTCTTTGCTGATGGGATATTCACAGGTAGAAGGTCTAATTGACAAGGGATGCACTCAGATCGAGTAAACTGAGGCCCTGGGTCCGGGGTACCCCCTGATCAGACCTGCCCTCAACCTTACCTGGCTGGCGTGCAGGGGTTTCCTCTGTGGACTCTGGCACCCTCTCGTGTTCACCGCTGCTATTGCAGCTCACTGAACATTTGGGGGAGTTTCTCGCAAGCCCAAACCAAGCCCACTGCACCCCGCTTCAGAGGTCTCACAAGCCCAGAAGGGTCCTGGCCCCAAAGGGCTGTGCTCCAGGAACAGAGACCGGGAGCCTAAGAAGCTGCTGTGAGTAGGGAGCACTATCCCCATTTTGCAGAAGGGAGCTGGGAGCTAAGAGGTCTCCCAAAAATGCAGAGGAGTCTGGGGGGGGGTCAGGATGGGGAACCCTGTCACTGATGTGGCGCCTCAGAGGGCCTCTGTTTCCCTATTTCTACAGTGATTGCACCCAGGATAGCTTTGGCGATTGAGGGCCACTGTCTGTGCTGCCCCAGGAGAGGAGCTGGAGCCTACACGTGTGTGTGTGTGTGTGGGGGGGGGGGGTAATCGCTCAAATTACATCCTGCTAGGGTCTTCACGGAGGTGCTTAAATGGGGGAAAGAGGGCACGATGGACTTTTCTGGGTCCATGTACCTTGTGCATTGGCATGTGGGTGTGTGTCTGAGAGAATGTGTGATTGCGTGCATGCACGTGTCCATGTAAGATTGTGGTGATGTCTGTGTGAATATATATGCCCATGCGAGTGTAAGTATGAGTTTGCGAGAGCGTTTGTCTATCTGTATGAGTGTGTCCATAGGAATGTGTCTCTGTATGTCTGTGAATGTGTCTTTGTGTGTATGTATGTGAGACACCCCACTCAGACCTCCTCTTTGGCCCGCGCCCATCCTAGTGGCCCCATCCAAGCCTGTATGCAGCATTCAGGGAGAGACTGTGATCGGGAACAACATCCAGCTGAGCTGCCAGTCCGAGGAGGGGTCCCCGGCACCCCAGTACAGCTGGAGGAGCTATGACTCCCAGAACCACGAGCGGCCACTAGTGCCACCAGGTAAACAGGGGTGCTTCCAGTGAGGCAGGGAGAGGCCCTCGAGGGGTCTGTCCTGGCACCACAAGGTCCCCCGAACATCACTGAGCTCAGCCTAGAGCATCCCCAGGTGTGGGGGGAAATCTCTCCTAACAGTCTGTGCAGTCCCCATCTGGACCACAAGATAGCGCCAGCAGAACAGAAACCTGAATTTTAGTCATTTCTCCCTATTTGGTGGGAGGGGCTGGGCATCTGCAAGGCTAGAATCATCCAGCTATTGGGGAAGATACCTGGGCCACCTGGGCTCACATCTGCATCTAGGCCCTGTGTACTTCAGGCCCTACAATGTCTGTTTCAGCTATACTTTGAGAGCTGCTCTTTCCAAGAGAAAATGGGGGTAGTGGAAACCGGACAGGTGCACTGAGGGAGCTGGCATTCATAGGCAGGAGCTGGGGGACTCACGAGTCCTGGTCAAACTCCAATGTATGGGAAGCCCCCCACCACAGACCAGTGTCCCAGGGTCCAAGGCAGCACCCAGAGCTCCCAAGGTGCCTTTTGTTTGTGCAAAGGTCCAGTTAGTCTAGAAACACCAGGTGCTCACCATGCCTCCCACCCATCTACTTCCACCATGGGCCTCGAGCTCCACCATGCACCCTGTGGAGCTCTTTAACACACCTATAGAGAGACACAGGCATGGGGGAGTCACTGCTCAAGTCTCCAGATCCCAGGCACTATGGGCATCTATGGGGTGTCTCCCTCAGGCACAGGGCAGACGCTGGCTCTGAAGAACATCTCCATGGACATGTCAGGCTACTTCATATGCACAGCTAGGAATGAGGTGGGCGAGGAGCAGTGCAACATCACGCTGGCTGTGACTCCCCGTGAGTGGGGCCCCAAGGGTCTGGGCAAATACTGGGGTCATCTTCTGGTGGTGCATTGGGGGTAGTCAGGGCCCCACCACACTGTAGCCTGTGTTCAGGGTCTCTCAGGGCTGCTTCCCATGGCAGAAAGGGAAACTTCCTGAGCTGCTTGGGGCAGCAGCAAACATAGGCTGTGCTGGGCGAGGGGCCATGTCCCCCCAAATCCTGGGCTTGGCCTCTGCCCGGGAGAGCTCCCTCTGGCCTTTCTCCCTGGGCGGGCAAGGTCTGGATCTTCTCTTGGAGGCTCACAAGCTGCACCCCGCCACAGCCTCCATGAACGTGGCCCTATATGCGGGCATTGCGGGGGGTGTGGTGGCTGCGCTGCTCATCCTTGGGATCATCATCTACTGCTGCTGCTTCAGGAACCAGGACAGGGACAAGGACGCCCAGGACGCCAGGCCGTGAGTGTCGCAGCACGTGGTTCTCCCCGCCACTCCAAACCCTGACCCTTGGGTCCCCTGAGCCCCTGCTGTGTGCCCCAACCCCACAGGAATCGGACCATCTACCGGGAGCCTCCAGAGCAGATGCGTGAACTGTCCCGGGGGCGGGAGGACGATGAGCCTGTGTTCTCGGACTAGAGCAGCTGGAGGCACACATCCCCTGACCCAGCCGACTGCTGACTTGCTCTGGGCTGGGTCCCCCCCCCCCACGCCTGTCCCCCACCTCAGCTGCTGAGGACTTGGCCTGGTCTGCCCTGGCCCAAGGGCTCTGAGCCTGGCATAAGTGACCCTGCACTGTCCCCCATCACCCTAGCCACAATTGTCATCCTGCAAAGCTGCAGGCAGAGCCTGGGACCTTGTGACCACCCGTCAGCTTATGGCCCTGTGTCCTCAAATACTTTGTTGCTAGAGCCACAAAAGGGCAGATAAGGGGTAGGGGCACCCCATCTCTACTCCCAAAACCTGGGCAGAGTGGGGTGCATTCAACTGTGGGTTCTGTTAGGAACCCCACAATGCACCCCCAGACTGACCCAACCCCAACCCTGAGTCATAGTGCCTTCCTGCACCTGGGAAAGAGGAGTCCAGTATCTTATGTTGGCTACCCCCTCGCCAACTGGGCCTCTCTCCCTACACAGAGTTCCTGGGGAACTCCCCACAGCTCCCCAGGCCAGCACAGCTGGATTTGGGGGCCTGTGTCTCATGTCTTTTGGGCTGCAAAGGATTTGGGGATCACAGGGATCCCTCAGGGTCAGAACAGGTGAGCTGGCCATAGCCCTGGGCCTGAGCTGTGGAACCTGCTTGATGCACTCTGCTCTCAAGATGTGGTGGCTCTTAATAACAGTGCAGCTTTTCACAGATGAGCCCTAAGATGGGGGGTGGGGGTTTGACATCAGGTCTGACCCAAGTCTCCTACCTGCAGCACCCAATGCACTGGGCCTGAGGATCCCCACAGGTCTCAGTGAAGACAGTGAATGGGGCAAGTCACCACATTGGGCCCCCTTGGTCACGGGAACCCCAGGGGCTGTCCAGAGCACCTTATACCCATCTTGGTGTTCTGACACACACATGCCCATGAGGAGGTAATTGTGCAAACACGGCAAAATGTGAGGAATGAGAAGGAAATAAAACACTTGAAATGCTTCACTCTGACCAGATTTGGGGCTCAAGGTTTGGGGATCCCATCTTCCTGAGGTATCCCTAAGGTGTCCACACAATAGGTGATCAGCCTGGTGGCTTTGGCAGGAGACAGCACCATCTGGGGCATGAGGACTCATATATCCAACACAGGGACTGGACCTGGGAACACAGGCAGGGAGGATCTTGGAATTGGTGTGTCCAAAGGCCAGGAGTGGGGGTGGGGGCCGTGCCTTGGCTTGCGCTGGGGAGACAGTGATGCCAATGCCAGAGAACAGGGAGCTGCATGGTGGAAAGGTGTGTTCCCACAGAAGAGCAGAGCGTCTCCATGGAGACCCAGATACCCAGAACCTCACAGTGAGGGAGGCTGGGGAACTCCTGACCTCCATGGAGCCTCTGGGGGAGAGACAAGGGAGGAAGTGGTGGGGAGCAATGAGGGGCGAGGAGACCCCACTGGGCCTCTGTCTGAAGGCTCAGGGGGAGGTGTATACACAAGGCATGCCCCAGACCCCCCACGTTCAAGGGAGCCAAAGACCTGCCTGAGAAAGAGAAGGGCTGGAGATAGGCAGAAACTAACGGAATCTTGTGGGGGCCTGGTGCTGGGAGATGAAGGTTTGGGGGTAACAGGAGAGGAGAAACACCATATCCAGGAACAAGTGCAATAACCTCTGAGTCACAGTTGTCCCCCACTCCCACCCCACCCCCTGGGCTCTGCTGGCCCTAGATGGTCCACACAGACATACGCAGAGTGAGGCCTAGGGCCAAGCAGAAACAAGTACAGGCCACAGGGACCCGAAAATCAAGTCAGACCCTGTGACTTTGTCATTATGGACCACACAACTGGCAGCAGGTGGCAGAGACAGGACAAGAGTTAAGGCATTTGCCATACACAAGGCTAAAGCCCTACGCGCTATGCTACTGCTTCAGCCCCAAAGTCATAGCTCTTTGTCCCCAGAAGCACCCTAGCTGCTACCTTATCACACTATACTCCCAGGCAGCAGTGAAGGGAAAAGTGACATGGGGCTGGCAGGGTAGGGCAGTGGTAGACAATGGAAACACATAGGGAATGGGGAAGTCATGGGAAGTGGGGAGTCGCTGAAAATGCTCACATGGGTCTGGCAAAGGGCTGTGATCTAACTGCACACAAGACTTCTAAAGCTCAATGAGAAAAGGAATCAACAGAGAATGACCAGGGCTTCAGGTTTCCCTATTCCCTGTGACCCAAGTAACTACCTCAGCCAAAATTCTGCGATTTTTAAAACTAGACTCACCAAAAGAACTATTTGAAAAGTTTTTAACTTTTTGTTTTGGGCCACACCCCATGGTACTCAGGGATTACTCCTGGCTCTGTGCTCAGAAATCACTCCTGGCAGGCTCGGGCGACTATATGGGATACCGGGAATTGAACCCTGGTTCATTCAAGGCAAACACCCTACTGCTGTGCTCTTTTTTTTTTTTTTTTTTTTTGGTTTTTGGGCCACACCTGGCGATGCTCAGGGGTTACTCCTGGCTATCTACTCAGAAATAGCTCCTGGCAGGCACAGGGGACCATATGGGACACCGGGATTCGAACCAACCACCTTTGGTCCTGGATCGGCTGCTTGCAAGGCAAATGTCGCTGTGCTATCTCTCCGGGCCCTGTGCTATCTCTTTGACCCTCAGATTTTAACTACTGTATTTTCCAGCGTATAAGACGACTTTTGAAACAAAAAAGAGTCAACCGAAAATCGAGGGTCGTCTTACATGCCGAGTATATCCCGCTAAACAAAAATTATCTGAATATTGCCACAAAACGAATTTTCCAACTCGATCCTGCACTAATCACTGCAAGGCTGCTCGAACCGCCTCTCTAACTCAGCCAATCCAAGCAGGCTTTTTATGCATGCAAATTAGACAATGTTCTGGACCCAAATCTTCACTGTAAAAAGCCTGTTCAGATTGGCCAGAGTCAGAGAGGAAGTCTATTACAGTATAACCTTTGAACTTTTGCTTGTTGTGATTGGCTCACTGTGGTACATACAGTTGCAGCACAGGAACGTTCTGTCTGATACAGTGAATATAGGCCTAAACCAATGTTTTAACTACAAAATTAGGGGGTCGTATTATACGCCAGAAAATACGGTATTTTTTTAACTTTTGTTTTTTTGGGGCCACATCCATTGACGCTCAGGGGTTACACCTGGCTATGCGCTCAAAAATCACTCCTGGCTTGAAGGACCATATGGGACGTCAGGGGAATGAACCACTGTCCATCCTAGGTTAGCTGTGTGCAACACAGCTGCACTCAGGGTATACTCCTGGCTCTGAGCTCAGAAATCATCACTGGCAGGCTCGAGGGACCATCATGGATGCTGGGAATCAAACTGGGATCTGTCCTGTGTTGGTCAGGTGCAAGGCAAATGCCCTACCTCTATGCTATCTCTCTGGCCCCACGAGGTAACATTTTTGTACTTAATCTTAACTCAGTTAACTGGGTTCTTCTTTCACTGTGCTTTTGAGTGTCTAATTACAAAATTCCCACACTTTTGAAGTCACAGCAACTGAATCACAGAAAAAGAGTGTACTGGCCTTGCTTGCAGCTGCCAACCGTATCATGTCCCCCACCACCAATAGGAGCCCTCCCTGTGCAGATCGCCAGGAGCAAAGCCTGAGATTCCAAGTTGGGGAAAGGCAAATATGATGCAGCCAGAGTCGGGGCTCTTCTGTGAAACCCCCAGAAGGGCAGAGAGGTGCCCAGGAAAGAGAGAAGTACCAAATCCTTCTCCAACCACAATCACTTTAATCTCGAAAGCAACTTCCATACAGATGCGCTCTCGTGGGGTGCTGCAGGCTGTGGACGTAGCCGGTCTGCATGTTGACACCAAACTGAAAAGGTAAGCAGAACCCAGACAGGCTGTGTCAGGAGTAGGATGAAAAAGGTCTGTAGCCACCCTCTCGGGGTGTGTAGGCAGGGAGAGAACCCTCAAAGCCGGCCCCAGAGATGCTCTGCAGCAAGCGTGTGATCCCACGGCCACGGCCGCTGCTTCTGCTGCTGCTGCTCGGGCTTGAGAGTCTCACCCCTGATGGAAAATCACCTGGATATTGAAGAGAGACAAGAGGAGAAATGAGTCATTTTTGCCACGTCTGTAGGGAGCCAGTGCTCCCCACAGGACCCCAAAACCACAATTAAGTGCAGCATGAGAACGGCGTGCAGAGCTTTCTGGTCTGAAATTGCCAGGGAGGCTGTGAATTTTGCCAACTTTCCCATCTTGCTGAAGGCATCAGCTCATCAAAGCAACAAAGCTCTTGCTGCTTCAAGAATCTACAGATATGATCGGATCCCAACTGCTACAAGTGTGTGTGCAACAGATCCTTCTTTTCTTTTCTTTTGCTTGTTTTTGGGCCATACCCAGTGGTGATCAGGGGTTACTCCTGGCTCAGCACTCAGGAACCACATAAGGGATGCTGAAGATACAACCTGGGACAACTTGCACAAGGCAAGCACCCTATCCACTGTGCTATCACTCTGGCCCAAGACTTATTTTTCTAAGAGGATTTAGAGTGCGGGTTACACACACTGCAGTCTGCGCTAAAGCCACACATGGTGCAACCAGCATACATAGATAATGAAATGTAAAGTCCTTACCAGTGGGTGTGTTCGCTCTTGACTCCTGACTCGAAGAGCTGAAGAGACAGGGTCCTTGACTCTCACACCTTAGCTTCTACAAGGAACGGGAAAACGGAAATGTTTCTTATTGACAATGGGGTTGTCTGCTTCTATTTTCAATTGCTATTGCTTTTTTAAACAAATGGCTTTATTATGTTTTTAAATATTTTGGGAGGCCATACCTGACAGTGCTCAGGTGTTACTCCTGGCTCAACACTCAAATCACTCCTGGTAAAGGGACCATATGGGATGCTGGGATGGAACCCGGGTTGGCCACGTGGAAGGCAAACATTCTCTCTGATGTGCTATCACTCTAGCCCACCCAATTGCGATTTTTATTTATTTTTGGACCACACACTTGACAGCACTCAGAGGTTGCTCCTGGCTCTGCACTCAGAAATCACTCCTGCTCGGGTCAGGGGACCATATGGGGTGCCAGCCACATGCAAGGCAAAGTCCCTACCCCTATACTATCACTCCAAACCCCCCCCAATTGCTATGTTAAAGGACGCAAACACCCGATTTTTGAAGGTGTGGTTGACTGTGTATATTTGTTTGTGAAAGGGAGTGGGGGGCGAGTTCTGAGGGAAGTTGCAGGGTTAAAAATGACAGAGGTTGGGCCCGGAGAGACAGCACAGCGGTGTTTGCCTTGCAAGCAGCCGATCCAGGACCAAAGGTGGTTGGTTCGAATCCCGGTGTCCCATATGGTCCCCTGTGCCTGCCAGGAGCTATTTCTGAGCAGACAGCCAGGAGTAACCCAAAAACCAAAAAAAAAAAATGACAGAGGTTTCTGACAAGCAAAAGCCCAGTGGGATAGGAGGGGGAAATAACTGGAGCCCTGTCCGAGTCTGAGACCAGGACTATAGAAAGCTATGCTCTAGGTCAGAATAGACATCACTCCAGTGGAACCAGGATGGCCAGAGAGGCTGCTGGGAGAGCATTACACTGCCTTCATCAAACTCTGATCTGGGTCTGCCTCTTATATGCATGCACCCAGAGTGGGCTTCATACAGAGACTAATTGTTGACTTGGATTTTCTGACAACTTAAATAGAGTTGGAACCAAATACCGGGAAGGAAGAGGCTCTTTGGCTTCAAAGGTGAGGAGGTCATTACTGGCCCAACAGAGCCAGACAGGGACACAAGCCTGGAACCTGGCAGCCCTTACCTGGTAACGTCCTGCATCTAACACAACCATCTTGGGGGTCACGCTGTTGCTGGTCTCATAATCCTGGAGTGGGACATGTGCCTCTGTCAGATGGATTCCAAAGAGAGTGGCCAGAGAGTTACTGATGCAGTACCTGGAAGGGGAGGGGGGAGTCACAGGACCCTCACACCAATGTATCTGGGCAAGTCATGGTTTCAAACATCAAACAAACAAGGCCCAGGGCCATAGTACAGTGACGAGGGAGCTTGATTTGCACAAAGCCAACCCAGGTGCTAGTCCCATGTGGTCCAACCAAACCCTGCCAGCAGTGATCCCTGAGCACAGATCCAGGAGTAAACTCTGAGCACTGTCTGGTATGGCTGAGAAAAAAAAATTAAATAGAATATCTAATAGACAACCAACTGCTCCACTTCGGAAAAGAAGATTAAAACAAACAGCTTCTAGCACTGGGAGTGGGAAAGGAGGAGGAAGATTATCAAAATTATCAAAAATTTAAGGCAAGGAGAGAAACACATCAAAAACAGGGCCACATGGGATCGGAGAGATAGCACAGCACAGGGCACATGGCCAACACAGGACAGACCCTAGTTCAATTCCCAGCATCCCATATGGTCCCCCGAGCCTGCCAGGGGGATTTCTGAGCACAGAGCCAGGAGTAATCCCTGAGCACTACCGCCAAAGCCACCACCGGGTATAATCCCCAACCCCCGCCCCCCAAAAAAAAAACTCAGGCCACAAGAATCCATCGATATAGGGACAGAAGCTGAGGTGTGAGGTGCTTTCCTTAAATGTAAACTGACTTAGGCTCAATCCCAAGCACACTATATGGTCCCCTGAGCACCACCAGGGGTGGTCTCCAAACCAAGAAACAAAGGAAAGAGTGAGACAATGTAACACTAACTACCCCTCCCCAAAATCAACTCTGGCAGTGGCAGAGCTGCAGTGGCTTCCACACAGTGAGAGCAAAGGTCACACTCTGAGCTGTGTGAAGCAGCTCAGGAGGAGCTTCCCTGACCACAGCAGTAAAGTAACTCCATAGAAAATGCCCCATTTGCATATTTGGGGTGGGGAGTGGGGGGCTGTGGGAGTTTTAAAGAAAAAAAAAAAAAAAAAAGAAAATGCCCCATTTGCAGCTGTAGAAGCTCTGTTGGCCTCAGCTGCTCAGGAGGCGAACACTGGCTGAGCAGTGACAGGCCAGTTCAGTTCATGATGGGTGCAGAGCAGTTCAAGGCCAAGTCTGAGCACCAGTGGTCCTGGGACATGCCCCCAGGCCTCCTGTGAGAAAGACTTAATAACGTCCAAGTTCCAGAACAGGGGCCAAGTTGCAGCACTCATACCCCAATACTACAGCAACAAGATCAAAACACCCAAGGCTTGACTAAGAACTTGGGAGAGGTCCTTTCTCCAACTTACGCAATTTTCTTGCAAACAGCTAATGCACAGAAGAGAATGTCGTTTTCTTCATGCCACTTGCACCTGTGGCAATAAATAAATAAATAAACAAACTTTGCTCTAAAGGAGCACTACCTAAAGGGTTGTTTGTTTTAGGCCAGAAAAAAAACAAGTGATGGTATTTAAGGATCACTCCTGGAGGTTACTGGTCAGCCAGATACCACTGTCCTATGGTTCTGACCCATACCTAAGAGGTTTTCTTTTTTCTTTTTTCTTTTTTTTGGTTTTTGAGCCACACCTGGTGGCACTCAGGGGCTACTCCTGGCTCTGTACTCAGAAATCATTCCTGGTCCGCACGGGGGACCATATGGGATACTGGGATTTGAACTACCATCAGTCCTGGGTTGGCCGCTTGCAAGGCAAACACCCTACCACTAGTGGTGCTATCTCCCCAGCCCAGTTTTCTTTTCTTTTCTTTTCTTTTCTTTTTTTTAATATATCTAGTTTCTTACCTAGTTAAAATAATTTCGGGAAAAAGGGTGATTCTAAAATTAAAGCTTCCAGGGCCAGAGTGGTAGCAGAATGGCAGGGCATTTGCCTTGCATGCGATTGACCCAGGACGAATGCAGGTTTGATCCCTGGCATCCCATATGGCCCCCAAGCTAAGAGCAATTTTTGAGCGCAGAGCCAGGAATAACCCCTAAACGCCACCAGGTGTGATCCAAAAAGCCCCCTCAAAAAACCCACAAAACCAAAGCTTCCATGGAACACACCCTCAACAATCCCCAAATGAGTCCCCTCTGCTTGTGGGAACTACAGATTCAAAGGAAGGTTCCTCTTGTGTCCACAGCCCAAATCCACTATGACAGAAATCTCCACCCAGTTCAAAGCTTAGCAAACTGTGAATGCAGGAACAGACCAAATAGTTCACCGTCAAACTGAACCAGTTCTGTTGTGAACAAAACTGCAGGCCACTCACTGCCCCAAAGTTAGGCTCCCTATTTCCAGCCATCCTTGGCCCCCAGCACCTGGCACCTCACCAATTCCCATGACTGTAACCTGACAGGTGAAAAGCTTGGGGAGGATCAAATTCCAGCCTTGATCATAACCAAACTGTAATCCCACAGCATGACAAGATCACCTCAAAAGTTCTGATCTGCCTCTGAACTTTTATCTGTTAAGGTTAATATAATAAAAAGGGCAGGCACCTTCTGCAAAGTAACGCCTGGCTCTTGAGCAAGCTCAAAGATAAAAAGATGCCCACTACTCTTCCCATGTAGTTTGGTCTACTAGTGGTCAGCAACCTGCGGCTCGAGAGCCACATGTAGCTCTTTACACTTCTAATTTAGCTCTTCTGTGTGGCCGCTCCAGGAGTCAGTCCTCTGCTCCTAGCCTCTGTCTGTGCGTGCCCTGTGTGGCTCTCAAAATAAATTTCAATCCTGGTTTTGGCGAGATCTGTCTCAGTTGAAAAAAAAGGTTGGCGACCACTGGTCTAGGCTGATCCCTCTCGGGTCTTCTCAAAACATAGGGGGCAGACTTCCCTTTCTGTATGAACCAACATCACACCAATATCTCTGACAGAAATGGCCCACCTCCATGACTTAACCTTCTCAAACTGCCAAGCCACCTAATTTGTTTCAGGTCTACAGACCCTGGACCATGGACTGCAAGCTGTCTTAAGACACCTCAAAATTTCTAAGAGTCAGCCAAGTAGGTTCATAGGAAATCTGATGAGAAGTTACTAGAATTCTCCCAAGCTCAGTGAGCAACAAAGAAGCTTAAATAGCACCAATCACAGCCCAGTAAATCCTCAGATACTGACTTTAGTTACTCCACAGAGAGAGACAACAATTATTTCAAACTGAGCCTTGTGAATCTTGTTCTGATAGTTCCACTGGTCTTTGTATTGTAACAAACAATAGGAAGTAAGTTTGTTTGTACTTGAAAGGGAGACAGGCTGGGGTTGTGGGTGAGAAATTAGGAACACTGTTGGTGGAACTAGTGCTAAAACATTGAATGCCTGAAACAACTGTATTATGAATAACTAACTTGGTAAGTCAAGGTGTTATATTAAAAAAATTTTTTTGAGAATGCCCTTTCCAAAAAAAAAAAAAGGAAATAAAATGATCTACCTAAGTCATCATAACATATTTCCTTCATCAGTACAGAAATTCTAAGTGCTAAAGACCTGCACCTGCTTTGGGGGCATTTCGGCTTTCAGAAGCAGACGAAGATGAACCACCATTAATCATTACCAAAATCTTACATTCCAGGACACTAACCCCAAGGTTTCCCTAGGAGACACTGTCAAAACCAAGAGCAACCCCCAAGTTCCTCCAGGTAGGACCTTCGGCCCACAAAGCCACACCAACCTTGTGTTGCTAGAATAATCCCACATGGCCACATCCAAGAGGCTCCGGACCCAGGTCTTCGAGGGCTCCTTGTGGTATTTCTGCTGATAGATCCCAACTACAAGATCCTCAACAGTGAGAAGTTCCAGGTCTTGTCTGATCTCTTCCACCAGAAACCAGAAAAACATGGAGGTCAATGAGTACAGGAACACAGATGTGCACAGGTATACGGATGCAGTACAGCAGAAACACAGACATACATAGGACTGAGGGGTACACAGGACTGACTCACCCAAGGTCTTCGCCATATGCTTCAAGCACCAGTTGACTCTGGCCCTGTCATCAGACTGCAGGATAGAAATTGCTTCCATTTACTGGAAATTCTCTGCTGTTACTTTTACTTGGGGGGGGGGGGTTGGTTTTATTTTTTTTTTATTTTATTTTTTTTTTTGGTCACACCCGCAGCACCGCTCAGGGTTGGTTACTCCTAGCTCTTCGCTCAGAAATCGCTCCTGGCAGGCTCGGGGGACCATATGGGATGCCGGGATTTGAACCACCATCCTTCTGCATACAAGGCAAATGCCCTACCTCCATGCTATCTATCTCTCTGGCCCGGGAGGGGGGTTGGGGGGCTATACCCAGAAATGCTCAATGGTTACTTCTGGCTCTGCGTTCAGGAATCACTCCTGGAGGTGCTCAGGGTACCTACCATATGGGATGCCGATGATCAAACCCGAGTTTTCTGTGTGCAAGACAAGTGTACTCCCCGTTGTGCTACTGCTCTGACCCCAAATAGAATGTTTTTATCTACAGGTACACAGGAGAACCTCCCTCCTAGGGTGCCTTCTTTTACTCCCAAGAACCTAAACACAGGAACTTTCTCAGAAGCCTTACCTTACAGTAAACAGGCGGCCACTTCCCCGGGAAGGGATGAATAAAGCGATAGAGGTTCTGTAGCACAGATGCCTGGTCATGACCAGATTCAAAGTTGGAAATAGGAATCTTGTGGCTACCATCACCTGAGGGGAGAGAGAGGACGTAGGA
The DNA here is from genome assembly GCF_024139225.1 of Suncus etruscus. NCBI lineage: Eukaryota > Metazoa > Chordata > Mammalia > Eulipotyphla > Soricidae > Suncus > Suncus etruscus. The sequence continues at coordinate 58,100,916 of NC_064854.1, read as the reverse complement.
GGAAGAGGGGTTCCACCACCCACCACCTCCAAAGTCAAAAAATATGTATGCCATGATGGAGCCTGCCAGGTGAGTGCCTGCATGTTGTCCTGTCTCCCACTCCCTTCTTTCTTTTTCTCCCTCTCCCTCTCCCTCTCTCTCTCTCTCTGGAACAGGAATTCCTGTAAGTGACTAACTATGGGCAATCTGATCCAGCTAAAACACACTTTCGGACCTGGCCAGGCCAAGCAGATGACCTCAAGATGACCACAAAACACACATGCAAAAATAAGCCCCCCAGGAGCCAGAGTAGTAATATGCTGGTTAAGGCACTTGCCTTGCATGAGGCCGACCCAGGTTTGATCCCTGGCATCTTATATGACCCCTGAGAACCACCGGGAGTCATTTCTGAGTACAGACCCAGGAGTAACTCCTGAGCACTGCAGGGTGTGACCCCAAAAATAAAAGAAAAAAAACATTGTTAATCCTGACACACAGCAGAATGACTCTTCTTGAGTGTCAAGGTCACCCTCCTCAACACACAGCCATGCTGAAAATGGTTGAACACAAGACAGGATAAAGTAATACTGCATGCACTGGACACTCCATCTCTGGCTACTTACTTGCAGCCTGACAATGAAAGCGAAATCCTCGAGGAATTTCACCTAGAAAGACCAAATAGAGTTTGACTGGGAGCGGTAGCTGCCCAGAGCCGTTGAATGAGATGCATGAAGGTGTGGGGGAGACACAGAGGGGCACCCGCCAGGCTCCTCACCAGGACTGATGAAGCTGTGGAAGATCGCTGTGATCCCGTCCTGCAGGGAATACTTGACACAGCCAATTTCGCAGGGCAGGAAGCGTTGCTCACAGTGCGGGGGCAGTTCGCCATGGCTGAAAATGTTCAAGAAGTAAAAAATTCTTCCCAGGAGCGCTGCCAATAAAGCAGAAGACGAGGTTATGGCATGAGCATTTCCAATGCACTCAGGCACCAAGAGCAAGAGTTCCCGACAGTCTCCTCTAGTGCTTCTGAAACTTCTGTTCCTGAAGGGTACAATTGAAGGAGAGCAAACACATCAGCTAGATCAGACGCAACCCATCCAAGCTGGAACACAGCACTAATCTTGGGTGAACACGTTACCCTTCATACCTCACAAAGCAACACAGTTGTGAATCTGCAGCCAGACCTCCACTCTACAGGAGGCCAAACTTTCAAGGATGATTTCAATACTGTCACCCTGATTCAACAAGTGTGAAGATTTGGGAAATGTAGCCAAAGTAGAATTAGGGGAGAAAAACTCTGAAGTAAACTATAACTACTTTAGCTCTATCTTTTACTTCTCATCTATTTCTCTCTCCCCTCTCTCTCTCCCTCCCTCCCCCTCCCCCTCTTTCTCTCTCCCTCTCACTCAATCACAAACGTACCCATTTTCTAGAAAACCTACCTAAACACTTTTAACTTTCTCTCTCCCTCCCTCCCCTCTCCCCTCTTCCCCTTTCTCTCCCTCTCACTCAATCAAACTTACTCATTTTCTAGAAAACATACCTAAACACTTAACTCTCTCTTTCTCTCTCCCTCTCACTCAATCACAAACTTACCCATTTTCTAGAAAACCTACCTAAACACTTTTAACTCTGAAAAGTAAGTGGTTGAACGAAGACCAGTTTTTGTTAGAAAGAAAAAGTCAGGGCCAGAGAGATAGCATGGAGGTTAAGGCATTTGCCTTGCATGCAGAAGGATGGTGGTTCGAATCCCAGCATCCCATATGGTCCCCCGAGTCTGCCAGGAGCAATTTCTGAGCAGAAACCCAGGAGTAACTCCTGAGTGCTGCCGGGTGTGATCCCCCCCCCCCCAAAAAAAAAAAGAAAAGAAAAAAATAGTCAAGAGTTTATTCCAGGGACCAGAGTGATAACACAGCCGTAGGGCAATTGCCTTGCACACGGCCAACTCAGGTTCGATCTCCAGCATCCCATATGGTCCCCTGAGAGCCTGCCAAGAACAATTTCTGAGCGCAGAGCCAGGAGTAACCCAAGTGGCATTGGGTACGGCCCAAACACAAAGTTTATTCCATTAATCACAAAGTACCTGCTCTTTTCTCAAGGCTTCCGCTAGAATTTGAACTCCTGTATTCATCACTGAAGATGCAGGGTCCAAAGGAAGCAAAATCGACCTATCTAGAGTATCCCCGAGGGTACAAGGCCCCTAATCTAGCTGAACCCCACCTCTAAGGAGGACTCTACCTTGTTCACTTTTCAGAGACAAGGTTGACATATCCGGGGGTGAGAAGTTCAGCCTGGGCGTGAGCATACATGGCTTCCGCAGTGGCGTGCAGACGGGTTTCTGAGGGAGAGAGAGAGAAGGGACATGGTGTGGCCCAGTGCCCCAGAACTACTGGCTCCTGTCCATAAACCAGAGTCAACCCCTCACTCCTAGGCCTTGGACACAGAGATATCAGTGCCACATGCTGCCAGGGAGCATGTGGGGGACCGACATCCCCCAGTATTATTGAGCCTCCCAAAATCCACACCCTACTTTTTACTCCAAAAACACAGCAACTAAGAAACTGTCGTCTGCCTACACCTCTCCATGGTGACAAAATTGGCCAGTTCACTCAGGTTGTCTGTTGTGCCTATGTTCTTTGTGATTTCTTCAAGAGGAAGAAAGCTCAAAGAAACTCATGGTCCATGGTACAGACGTGCATTACCTGTTTACCTCAAAAGATGTGTCTACATGGGCCTACACGGTTTGGGTGCCAGCAGTAATTGCCAAGTCAGCTCAGGGTGCCTTAGTTTCCTTCCAGACCAATAGATCCATTAATGACTGCACCAACACTAATCTAACTGTGACTTCAAAGCACACCAACAGCCAACCGGGAAATCTACTATGTTCTAGATCAAAAGACAGGAGCCAAAGAAACAGAACACGGAGCTAGAGTGATGGCACAGTGGGTAGGGAGTTAGCCTTCTACCTGGCCAGCCCAGGTTCCCTCCCCAGCACTCCATTTGAGCCCCACCAGAAGTTAATCCCTGAGCCGAGAATCGGGAGTAAATTCAGAGCACCAGAAGGTGTGAAACAAAAGCCAGAAAGGACAAAAAAAAAAAAAAAGAGAGAGAGAGAGAGAGAGAGAGAGAGATTGTGACAACCAACTTAAGCATTGCAGACTTGTTTGCTCACTAACAGCATCTCAACTTCTCCTCCTGAGCCACCAAATACCAAATAAACACCAGATTTATGGGACCACTAAACATCAACCTCATCAAGTACTGCTCAGTACAAATCCTTCTGATGAGCTCCTGTTCAAACCATTTCTCACCACAAACAGCCGGCAGGGCTCTCTCTGTCCATACTGTACTGACAATTCAGGAATAGACCTACTTTAGGAGAGAAAAGATAGGCCAACCCACCATCTCCTTGCTACTAAGCAAAGTGCTAAGACAACACTATTCTGGTCTCTTGTGGAAAACAAACTGGGACCCTGGGAGGAGGGGCCCCCTAGAATGACCACTTCCTCAGATGCTGTTCTGTTGGGGATTTCTGTACAAGAAAAGGAAGCAGGGGCTGGACTCCGGGAAGCCCTGGATCAAAACCTCCAAACGCCCTACCCAGGGCTGCTTCCTCCTCCTCGAGGCCCTGGAAGGCTCTAGAAAGATATAGGAGGAAGGACCCTGAGAAGCACGATGAAAGATCATGGTTTATTGGCTGCAACTTCTGGCAGAATTTGTTTCTGGAAATGAGTTCGTGTGAGCACTGGTGGGGGGTGGGGAGCCTGACATGTTTCTTTTCTTAGACCTGCCTTGAAGAAACTTTGTTTCAAAGAAAAGATTTTGGAGGACAAGAGAGATCGCATGGAGGTAGGGCATTTGCCTTGCATGGGAAGGCGATGGTTGGAATCCCGGCATCCCACATGGTCCCCCCCCCCCCCCCCGAGCCTGCTAGGAGCGATTTCTGAGCATAGAGCCAGGAGTAACCCCTGAGCTCTGCTGGGTGTGACCCAAAAACCAAAAAAAAAAGGATTTTGGAGGAGGGTATTTTTGCACTAATCCAACCTTCCCCCTGCCGGGGTGGGGTTCCCCTAGACACCATCATCCCCATTCACCCCATTTCTGAGCCAGGCTCGGGGTGACCAACTTACTGGCTTCTCCAAAGGCGCAGCAGAGTCCCTGCCCTGGGCTGCTCTCCACTCGCGGGCCATCTCTGCGTACTTCTCCTTCTCCTCCTCACTCAGGAGCTTCGGATCGAGCAGGTCAGGCCCAGGAAGGGTTGGGGTTGGTTTGGCCTGGGCCCTGGGGCTCCCCCTCATCCCAGCAGCAAATGCTTGAAGCCCCTGAGCCCCCCCCCCACAGCCTCACCCTCTTATCAGACCAACTGCCTCCCCCCACGCTGGGATGGAGCCCCCCAACCCCCCTGCCTGCCTGGGCCTCCTCCCTCCATCCAGCCTCACCGCCCAGTCGGTGGAGCAGTAGGGGATGGCGTCGGCCACGCGGGCCACAGGCAGGCCTCGCCGCCGGAGCTCGGGTATCTTCTCCTGCACGAAGAAATAGTAGGCATTTCTGCTGGCCTTGCGGTTCGGCATGGCGAGGGCCGCCAACACCACAGGCTTCGTGCGCCGCCGGCCACGGGCTCAGCCACCACCACCAACACCAGCTACCACCGCTGCCACCGCCGCCTCTGGCGTCCTCGCCCCCGCTCCCGCTCTTAGTAACCGAGGCTGCTGTGCTGCGCCTGCGCGTGCCCGCCTTGCCACGCTCAGCCAATCAGGGCGCTCTGCAGAGTCACATGACAGAAAAACAGTGTGAGACCGGAAGGGGCTCCCACACATGGGTTGTGGGGGTGGGGAGGAAGGCAGGCTAAAAGGTGCTAGGTTTTCCCATTGGCTCAGGCCTGGCCACGTGGTATATGGGTGCACTGCGTGTGGGAGGGGCTTATGTGGTCACGTGGTACGGACAAGGCCGTGGACGTGTGAGGTGACTTGAATGTACGGCTAGGCGGCCTGGTCACGTAGTATGGGCATACTTGTGGGCACGCACACAGCAGGGCCTAGTCATGGGGCTGGCCTGGTCACGTGAGGCGGGTGAGGAAACGCGTGGGTGGGCGTGGTCACAAAGGCGTCGTTTCTGTACATTGTTGTGTAATATGCTTCAATTGAAGGTGGAATGAACAGGGGTGTGATTAATTCAAGGGGGATTATTTTAATCCGACACCCCAAAGACCTTGCCCTCCCTCAAGTTAACATGCTTCTCATGAGGACTGTAGGTGGAGAGATGACCAAAAATGAGCCCTTCAACCAATTTTTTTCTAAGATAAATTGGAGGCCAGGGATCGAACCCAGAGCCTTACACATGAGAGGGTGCTGCTATGTGCCTGAGCCAGTTGTTAAGTGTTAGAGTGTTAGGTAGGAAATCCTACCAGTAGGTCAAATTGATTCATCTCTCTCACTTTTTTTTTTTTTTTTTTGGTTATTAGCTATACCTGGCGGTGCTCAGTGGGTTACTCCTGGCTCTGCACTCCAAAATGGTTCCTGGCAGACTTAGGGAACTATATGGAATATCAGGGATTGAACCCAGGTCTGTCCTGGATCAGCAGCATGCAAGGCAAATACCCTACCGCTGTGCTCTCTCCTCGACCCCTCTCTCATATTTTTTTTTATTGTTTTGGGGCCACACCTAGTGGTGCTCAAGGGCTCACTTAGGGATCTGTGCTCAGGGAGTGCTTGTGTGGTGCTGGAGATCGAACCCTGGTCAGTCACATGTAAGGCAATCATTTTAATCACTGTATTATTGCTCCTGTTCTCCCTCTCAGTTTCCTATCAGACCATTTCAAGTCTCACCTCTGGAAGCTGAATGGAATATCTCTTGTCTCCACATTTCTCCCTCATGTGGTCTCTGCTTTCTGTAGCCTGGAACATAGTTATAATGTTAAACATAGTTTAAAATAACCTCAACTATCTTTCCTTATCTGTTCTATGATCTATGTCGTTCCTGGGTCTGCTTCTAAAGAAGAATTTTTCTTATTCCGAACTAGGCTATCCTGCCTCTTTGCAAGCTCGCTGACCCTGGAATGAAAGGGGCAGCTTTCACCCTCCTGAAGAGTGCTGGGTATTTTCAGGTTCTTATAAATACCCTTGAGCTTTGTTCTAGGACTGCATCCTGTCACTTTGAAGTCATGAGACTGGCTGGGGTTCCTTTTTCGGACTGGCTTTGGGCCTCGTTATTCCACATCATGGAGCCACCTCTCTCTGCTGCTAGACCCCCCTCGAAGCACCTGGCAGCCCGTGGCAGTTTGGCTATTTCTGGCTCCTGTATTTTCTGAGGACTGTCCCTTGCAGGGCGTTCTTTCTCCCTGCCGGCGTGGAGTTACTCCCACATGCTCTCATCAAAAGGCAGCTGGCTCTTCCAGCAAGCCCTCAGCAGATTTCTAGAACCTTCTCTGTGTTCTTCCCATTTTCCTGAACTCTGTTCTTCCAGCTCTATCCAGTGGCTTCTGTAGAAGTCCCCCATTGTATTTCCCCAGCCCAGGGAAATCATGGGATCTGCTCAAGTCCATGCTGTGTTTCAGATTCTCTCTGCAGACAGCAGCATGGGGCAGACATAGCCCACTCACCACATCTGCTCCCAATCTTGCAGAGATTAGCCACTGGGACTCTATTTTTTTGTTTGTTTTTGTTTTGGGGTCACACCTGGTGGCACTCAGGGGTTACTCCTGGAAGGCTCAGGAGACCATATGGGAATCGAACCCAGGTCCATCCTGGGTCAGCAGGCAAATGCCTTCCTTACCGCTCTGCTATCTTTCCGGCTCCAGTCAGGGCGGGCGACTCTTGAGGTCTGCAAACACTGTTGCTTATCACAGACCATTTTATTATTTTATTTTATTTTTTGGGGGGTCACACCCGGTGACACTCAGGGGTTGCTCTGCTCACAAGTGTTTCTGGCAGGCTTGGGGGACTATATGGGTTGTCAGAATTCGAACCTGGGTCTGTCCTGTGTTGGCCAGGTGCAAGGGCTATCACTTACAGATGTGCCATATCTCCGGCCCCAGCCAGGGGGACTCTTGAGGTCTGCAAACAATGTTGCTTATATCCGAACACTCCCCTCCCGCCCCCCCCACCCCCACTCCACCCCCACCCCCATCATTGGGGCTGTTGAACAAATACATTTCTCCTTTTCCCATCTTGACCAAGACTGCTTTTTTTTTTTTCCTTGTTGTTCATTCTTTCAAGCATTAGAGAATCAGGGCACACAGGCCGCTTAAAGAGGCAATATTTAAAGTGAAAAAGGATGCAAAGGCACAGAGTTTGTCTAATGAAGAGGTGAGAGAAGAATTTTGCTAACAGAGGAAACAACTCAAGGAAGGTCTGACAATAAAACACCTGAGCACCTCGAGAACAGGCTGGCTGGGTGGGGTGGTTGACTCTGGTCTGTGGAGAGGAGCCAGCTGAGAGTGGATCAAGGAGCGCAGCCTAGCGGCCAGGGATTACATGAAGTACAGGGTGATTACTAAAGGGTTTTTGGTTTTTAACCGTGTCATAATAATAGGGTTTACAGGGAAGAGGAGCCCTTGGCTCTGTGCTTGGGGATCATCCTAGCTGGGCTCAGGAAACCTGTGGAGTGCTGGTGATAGAACCCAGATGGGCCATCTGCAAGGCCAGGGCCCTACCTTTGTTCTGTCTCTCCAGACCCTCCTCTCCTTGAGCCAATTGGATTTGTTTCCAATTATCTCTTACATTTTTCTCTTTTTTTTTTTTCTTTTTATTGAAGACAAAGATACAAAGAAATGACAAGGTGAAGTTACAGTGGGAAGGCAATCACCCATAAACAGAATTCTCAAAAGAAATCCCCTTGCTGACACCTTGATTTTAAATTTACAGCCAAAAATAACATTAAGAAAAATAAAATAAAACACATGCACATTTACTTTGTCCCTCAAGTTCTCAGATTGTAGTACACTACCACATTTCTTAGCAGTACACAAAGCAATCTAAAGCCACAAAATCTATGTAACTCCTTTAACATTAAAGGTGATAGCATTGTTGACACAGTTGATCATAATACATCGTTTCATCACGGATGAGTCAAAGGAGCACATCAAAGATGGTCTATGCCAGAGCAGTGGTAGGGTCTTCCCTGGTAGAGGATTGCTTTCAGGTGATGTAGTACACAACTGTGGTTGTTCTGTAGATGGCATCCCTGGTTCAAGGGTAAATGGACAATGCCCGTTTTTCTGAGGCCTGAGCCAGGTCTTTATGACAATGTTCAGGGTGTAAGGTCCCACTGCATTACAAAATTTGTGTGTTCCCATCTCTATTAGATAAAAATGTGTTTGTATTTAATTTCCCATTTTAATGTGCCTATGCAAAGGAAGAAGAATGCCACATGGCATGGTTGGTGCTTATGGAGACACTAGAACAAGTCCAACAATCCCGTTGACTTAGTTCTAACATAAACTTTAAATGGAGGGACACTTAACAGACTTCCTTATTTAACAAATAAAGAGAATGACAGAGAAAACAAATATATAGAGGGGAAATTTTGAAATAATTGGGTGGGGTGTTAAATTCAGTGAAAAATTTTGGTCTATGATTGACCTGTACGGTATTGAAGACAAAATGGGTAAATGGGGGGAAATAATGGTTGGGACTGAGGCAGTAAAGGACTAGAAATAAACTTTTTAGGGCAGTGTCAAGGTCAGAATATAAGATGGATATGAAAATATATGTATACAATACTATTAATATATGTTGTATATATATATGTTTTTAAAATGGAGACCAGTGAGAAAAAATTGCCAGTGACTGTCCCAACACAAACCTGTGCTGTATCAGCCCGCCCTCTACCGCATGTGTCTCTCCTAGTGTAGGGAGAGGGAGGGAAAAAGCCTGAGGACCCCTATAGAGTCCACCGGGCCGGCAACCAGGGAAGGCTTGGAGTCCAGGGGAGAAAGAGGGGGACGACTGGGGGCCTGCCAAGCCTCCCAGCAACCCCCAAGCTAGGGAGAAGGCCTACAGCATGGGGCATCTCCAAACCCCATGCCTGGCAAGAGCTGGCCTCCAGAATCAAAGAGGGAAATGGAAGCCAGATATCTGCCTGCCCTCCTGCCCCTCCTCCTCCCCTCTAGAGTAGGGAGGGGGGAAGCCTGAGGACCCCTATAGAGTCCACCTGACACCACTTCTGGCCACCTGGACCGGCACCCAGGGAAGGCCTGGAGTCCAGGGGAGAAAGAGGGAGACGGCTGGGGGCCTGCCAAGCCTCCCAGTACCCCCCAAGCTAGGGAGAAAGCCTACGGCATGGGGGCTCATCTCTTAAAATTTATATTATCAAGTTCTCCCTCTCTGAGAAGATTCAACTCTCAATTAAAAATTCCTGACAAGGGGCCGGGTAGGTGGCGCTGGAGGTAAGGTGTCTGCCTTGCAAGCGCTAGCCAAGGAAGGACCGCGGCGGTTCGATCCCCCGGCGTCCCATATAGTCCCCCCAAGCCAGGGGCGATTTCTGAGCACATAGCCAGGAGTAACCCTTGAGCGTCAAACGGGTGTGGCCCAAAAACAAAACAAAACAAAACAAAACAAAAAATTCCTGACAAGAACTGGGTGCTGAAAGGGGATGGGATAAAGTGACATGTCAAAAAAGAACAGAGAGAGAGAGAGCGCGCAAAATGATATTGACATTGATGGTGGGAAACGCGCACTGGTGAAGGTTGTTGTACATTTTAGGACTATAACGCAATCATGAACAACTTCATCTGTGGGAAAAATAACCTGTATTATGAACAACTTTGTAACCACAGTGTTTAAATAAAAAAAATCCAGAAGGTGGCAGGTGCAGCTAAAGAGTGCATGGGGTGATGGGGATGAGGTGAAGATGAGGTGAAGGGGGTGAGGTGAAGGGGGTGAAGTGAAGGGGTGAAGTGAAGGAGGTGAGGTGAAGGGGGTGAAGTGAAGGGGTGAGGTGAAGGGGGTGAAGAGAAGGGGGTAGGGTGAAGGGGTGAGGTAAAGGGGATAGGTTGAAGGGGTATGGTGAAGAGGTGAGGTGAAAAAGGTGAGGTGAAGGGGTGAGTTGAATGGGGTGAGATGAAGAGGGTGAAGTGAAGAGGATGAAGTGAAGGAAATGAGGTGAAGGGATGAGGTGAAGAAGTGAGATGAAGGGGACAAAGTAAAGGGGTGAAGTGAAGAAGGTGAGGTGAAGGGGATGAGGTGAAGGGGTGATGTGAAGGGGTAAGTGAAGGGTGTGAGGTCAAGGGGTGAGGTCAAGGGGTGAGATCAGGGGATGAGGTGAAGGGGTGATGCGAAGGAGTGAGTGAAGGGTGTGAGGTCAAGGGGTGAGGTCAAGGGGTGAGATCAGGGGATGAGGTGAAGGAAATGAGGTGAAGGGAATGAGGTAAAGGGAAGTGAATGGGGTGAGGTAAAGGGAATGAGATGAAGGGGTGGGGTGAAGGGTTGAGGTGTGCACAGAATGGGGTGAAGGGGCAAGCAGGAACACGAACTGAAATGTCTATTATCCACCGGCTGATACTGCCAAGTGGGCAGCCAGAACCTGGACTCAGAAGACTCTGGAAGGAAGCCACTTGGAGACTGTGTTTAAACTCAAGGAGATGGATGAGATCACCTCCTCCTCGGAGAGAGATGCAGGAGGAGAGTGTTTTCAGGCGGAGAAGGATGTGCTTCACAGCCTGTGAAGAAGAGAGCCTCTCGTGGCCAGAGCGAACTACAACACAGGAATAAACTGAACAGAACAAAGCCTGTAATGCGACAGGGGAAAAGCAGCCAAGCCAACAGATGCGGAGAGGACTCGGGTCTGTGCAGGCAGCCGAGCTGCAGGCCCACAGAGAACAGTCAGAGGAGTCCTGATGGCAGCAATGAAATTTCAGCAAACCTAGGGAGAGGGAGCAAAAGAGAACCAAGCCTGGCAAAGAGTGTCCCAAGACAGAGGGACACGTGTTGGGACCCCCCAATGCAAGTCTGGGGCAGCTTGAGGTGGGCGAGGGGCAAGAGAGAATGTTAGAAGGGAGCTAAGATCAAGGTCTTTGCATACGGAGCTCGCAAGGACACGGGAGGCATATGAAGCCATCGGAGACAGGCTGGCAGTGTCTCAGAGAGCAAGTCTGAGGCATAAGTTTCAGCTGAGAAGTTTTCTGAAAAAGAGTAGGTTACAGCATTCTTGGAGCATGTTCCAACTGCCCTCATGCAGGTTGTCCCCCATTTCTGGTTGAAGAGAGGCCATTCAGATGGTCTTGGCCACATTCTCTGATCTGTGTGATCATGGTCATCCTGAAGCTGAGTTAGCACAGGGGGAAGGTGGCTGACAACCTTAGTTCTCTTTTCTGGCATCCCAGACAGTCGCCTGAGCACCACAGGAGTGACCCCTGAGCACAGAGCCATGAGGCAGTGCTGAGCACCTCAGGGTGTGATCCCCAAACCAATCAACAATAATAAAAGCCACAGCCAGAGTCATGAAAAACTTATGCCATTGACCTCTCCATCAATTTGGAGTCAAGCACCAGGACTAACTCATCTCCATGTCTGTCCCCATATGCAGCAGGGGGATTAGATGAGCCCCCTGCCTAGGCCACACATCCCAGAGGAGCTCTGGCCACTGGCCACCATGTCAGCCCTACTGGAACATTTATTTTAAACTCTCAGCATTTACAGCCCAAGGAAGTTACCAGCCTGCTCCTATGTCAAAGCACATGGGGCCTCTCTGACCTGTCCAGCATGGCCCAAGGGTGCCCACATGCTCCCTATCATTCTCCAGGACTCACCCTGGCCCCTTCCATATACCCAGGGGACACATACAGCCTCTTACAGGGCCATAGGCTCTGCCAAAATCTCCCACTAGCATTAATTTCCCCTTCCCTGAAGCTGCTCATTCCCATGGTCCGGTAAGCAGCTCCTAGGCCATAGAGGTTTCCATTCATGACTTAATCCCTCCTTCTCCCTGTGGCCAAAATCACAGTCTGGACCACAGATCTAATATTGTGGTTCTGAGCTAGCCCAGGAGGGGTTCTTTGCCCGACTCCCCAGAATTGACAGGGCATCAGTCTCTGACCACATTGCAAGTCTGTCCTTGCCAAAAGCAGGCAACTTTGCAAAGTTCTTCCTGTGGCTTCTGCCTCTTTCATTGCTGCTGCTAGAAATTTGTGTTGAAGACTCAGCCCGGGGCTTATGTTGGCATGAAGATATTCCTGACAGAGTGATAGCACAGTGGGGAAAGCACTTGCCTTGCACGTAGCTGACCCTAGCATCCCATAAGGTCTCGCAAGCCCACCAGGAATAATTCCTAAATGCAGAGCTAGGAGTAACCCCTGAGCACTTTCAGGTGTGGCCCCCAAACAAAATAAATTCTGACCTGACCCATGCTTTCAAACGTCATGGATCTCTCCCCCATGTTGTTAGCTCTCCATGTCACAATGTCACTGCCAGATGTGGCAACAACACAACTGTAAATTCTTGAACTTAAGGTGACTCATTCATTGTTGGATTCCTACTTAACCCTAAATTTCTAGACAACACGGTATCTAGAATATAGGGGGTGTTTCATAAATGTATGTGGAGGGGCTAGAGAGATAACACAGCAGGTGGGCATTGCCTGTACTTAGCAACCCAGGTTTAATCCCCAGAATCCCATAGTGTCCCTAAGCACAACCAGGAGTGATTCCTGAGTGCAAAGAAAGGAGAAACCCTTGTGCACTGACAGGTCTCACCCCCAAACAACAAGTTAAAAAATAAATGTGTATGGAGTAAAATTAATGACTTTCAGAAAGAGGAGAAAGGAAGAAAAGAATGAGGAACTAGATATAGTAACTTAGACAAACAAATGGTGAGTTCTCTTTGGGGAAGATGAACAACAGAACTGCGTAACAGGAGCTGAAGTGACAGGATAGCATTAGGGCACTTGCCTTGTACACAACCAACCTGGGTTCCAGGCCCAGTAACACATAGAGTCCCGTAAATTGTTCCCTAAATGACCCTAAGCACAGAAGCAGAAGTCAGCCCTGAGCACAGCCAGGGCCCAAATCCTGTTCCCCGAACACTTCCATGAGATCCTCAATCCCCAAATTTCATGCTTTGGGAAGGCTGTGATGCTCCCACACAAGCATGGGAGACCCACAAATGATCTTTCTCCTATCTGAGCAGTTTCCTGACAGGACCCTTCATGTGCTGAGGGGGGGCATAGACAGGACTCATTTATTTTCAAACAATCCCATCCTGTTGCCTTTGAACAAACAGGACAAACCCGTCTCCCTACAAATCAAGACAAAGTGAGTCTTATCATAGCCGGGTACAGTGTCTGTTCAGAACTTCTTGTCCTGATGCCGCACCCTGGCCTGCCCACTTCTGTAAGTGAGGTCCATGGAAGCTTGGTCTAACTCTCATCCCTCCCTGGAATTCTGTTTTTCATCCACACCAGAGAAGAAGATTCTAGAAGGTGTGGGTTTCAAGAAGCACCCTTCACTCACTCTTGCCCAAAGCCTTGCTGAAAAGCACAAAGTCCTGTTCTGTCTCTCCATTCCCCACTCCCCCCCCCCCCCGCACCTCTCTTCATGACTTTTCTGATTCCTCAAGGACATTAATGTCAGAACAAAAACAGGAACAGGCAAAAGTCCGGATGCTACTGCTGAGGGAGAAACAGCCTTACTTCATCCTTGGCTCTGAAAGTTCCAGAGAAATTATAGGCTGAGTGATCAGTCAAGATGGGCTGCCAGGCATCCAAGGCTCAAAGCAAACCTGATTAACTACTCCCAGTCAGACACCAGAATCTTTGAGGGCTAGATGGAACTGGCTCCAGAGACTCCCCCAAAGTATCCACTGCCCCTTCTTCCTGCCTGAGTGAGTAGTGGTCCAGCTGGATCTTTTGCCCATCAATCCCTTCCACATGGTAGAAATATTACAGCACAAGAAGTGAGGAAAGAAGAACATCGAGGAGTGACAGTTCTGCCTGGAGATCATCTGATTCTTTTATATTTTTCTCTGTTACTTATTAATATGGGGGTGGGATAGGGATCACACAGCAGTACTCAGAACTCACTCCTGGCTCTGTGCTCAGAGGGTCCTTCCTTCCTGGTGGTACTCAGAGAACCATGCACAAGCCCAGGATGGAATCTGGGTTGGCACCATGCAAGGCAATTGCTTTACTATGTCTTTGCCCCGCCTTTGTCTCTTTATTTTTGTTTTTGGGCCACACTCAGTGGTACTTTCCCAGGGGTACTCAAGGTACTACTGGCTCTACACTCAGAAATCACTCCTGGTGGACTTGGGGGACACTCTGGGATGCCAATATTGGACCTGGGTTGGCCATGTGCAAGGAAAACTTCCTACCTGCTGTTCTATCTCCTTTTTTGGGAAAAGGCACACCTGGAGGCACTCAGGGGTTACTTGTGGCAGGCTTATGGGACCATATGGAATGCTGGAGATTGAACCCAGATTGACCACATTCGAGGCAAAGGCCCTTCCCACTGTGCTATCACTCCAGCTCTCCTCTGGCACTTTTTGTTTTGGGGCCATACCCAGTGGTGCTCAGGGGTCACTCCTGGCAGGCTCAGGAGACCATATGGGATGCCAGAGATCAAACCCAGGTCTGCCATGTGCAAGGCAAACACACTACCTACTGTACTATAGCTCAGGCACCATCTTCTAGCTTTTTAAAATACATTTTCCATCTTTGAGAATATAACATCACCTGCTGGATATATAATATCACCGAATATAACATCACCTGCTGTGTTCTCTAGGTATATTCCTTGGCGGGGGAAAGCCTCATCAACTAGCTGACACTAGCTGGTCTCTGTGATCCAGGCAAGTTCCTCACCTCTGGGAAGGTCCCCAAGCATGCCATAACTCCGGGCGATGGATGTGCTCAATATAGCGAGGGTCTAGTCTTGGGATGGGGCAGGCAGACATGTCAGCTCAGACGCCACCACCCTGCAGTTGGCTTGGGACCTAGACAGCAACTTTTGGGGGGAGGGAATCTGCTTCCAGTCCCTGGAATGATAGCACACACATACACCCAATCTTGCCCTTAGGATAAACTCACCTCTAACTTAGCAATGCTGCATTATTAATTTTTTTTGGCTCCATACCCTTCCCATTTGCATTTCCTTCCTCTCAAGCCTCCTCCTAATGAAACCATTTCTTCCTCCACATGTAAGGAGTGCCAGATCAGAACCGTTCCCCAAAGAGAAGAGCTGGCGTTTGCAATTTCTTTTTCTTTTCTTCTTTCTGATTTGTGTGTGTGTGTGTGTGTGTGTGTGTGTGTGTATTTTTGTTTGCTTTGCTTTTGGATTTTTGGATTCCACCCAGCGATGCTCAGGACTTACTCCTGGCTCTTCACTCAGGGATCACTCCTGATGCTGCTCAGGGAACCCTGTGGGGTGTCAGGGATCAAACCCAAGTTGGTCACGTGCAAAACAAGCACCTTCCCCACTGTCCTATCACCTCAGATTTTGCATCTTCTTTATTAGGGTGCTACTCCCCAAAAGGAGCCCTCCCTGGCTCCTTGCTTTCTCTTGAAAATGCCCCTGTTCTCTTCTTGGCATTATGGCATTAGTCTGGATGACAGGGCTTACTGAGACCCCTTCCAGATGAGACTGCATCAGGGGAGGGAACCTGTCCTTATAGCCTGTGGGGTTTTAGCACAGGCCTCCTGCACGTTTGAAAAACACAGGCTACATTTCTCACTTGTCAGTCTCTCAACACAGACAACTTTCCTACTCACAACAAACAGATTCATTAAAAGAAGAAAAAAGAGGGGCCAGAGCCATAGCACAGTGATTAGGGCATTTACCTTGCACATGAACTACCCGGGTTAGATCCCCTGCATCCGATATGGTGCCCTGAGCCTGCCAGGAATGCAGGAATGATTTCTGAGTGCAGAGATAGGATGCAGAGATAGGATTAACCCATGAATGCTACCCAGTGTGGCCCCAAACCCGAAACAAAAGTGGGGGAGAAGGAAAGGAAAAGAAAAAGAACCCATAGGAATGCACCCTGCAGTCAGTCTGTGACATGGGGCAGCTGGCCTGAGAATTCTGGTGTAATTCATTCTATTTACAGGGGCTCATCCTCAAGAGAGGAGAAAATTGCGTCTCAGAAGAGCTTTACCGCCCCCAGTTCTGAGCTACCGCCAGGACCCTAGCAGGTGCAGAAGGGGAACAGGAGCAGAGACTGTGCGGTCCAGCAAGCCCGACCCCTGAATTCTTGAGCTCTGGCTAGGGACAAGCCTTGGAGCAAAATCATGCCAAGTGTCCACTTGGTGGTTCTGCCCTCTCTCTCTGCACAGCGCCCCCAGACCCTCCCATGAGTGCCCACCACTACCCCGGCCTGCAGTCTGGCTCTGTGCCCCTGGCGGGAGCCCGCGCACACGGGGTATACTTCCCGCCCGTGACCCGAAACTTTGCGGGGCGGGCGAGCTCCCCCGCGCGGCGGCCGTGGGAAGGGCGCAGCCGACGCCGACGCGCGCGGGGCTCCCAGGCACCGCTGCGGGCGCGCTCTGCCCGGCCCCGCCTGCGCCCAGGACGCGCGGGGCCCGGGGCGTGCGGAGTGCAGCCCGGCGCGGTTAAGCTGGGTTCAGCTCGGCTCTCCTGGCGTCTGGTTCGCGGCGCTGCCCGGGAAGTTGGCGGAGATGGAGTGGCGGGTGCGGGCGTGCGTGGCTCTGTGCTGGCTAACAGGTAGGAGGAACCCACGTCTGCTCCCGCACGAACTTTCCCTGTACGCCGGGCACTGGTGAGAGAGACCCTCTAACCCACAACCTGCATTCCCCCCAGAGGGGTTTGCAAAGGCTGCTTTGCATGGATGGGGTGCGTGTGCGTGTGCGTGTGCGTGTGTGTGTGTGTGTGTGTGTGAGAGAGAGAGAGAGAGAGAGAGAGAGAGAGAGAGAGAGAGAGAGAGAGAGAGAGAGAGAGATGGGGAACCCCCCCCCCAGCCCAATGACACAAGTGACACCGCTTGACATGTAGCTGGTGGACCCATTCTTTCCGGGGTGCTCAAGCTCCCTGCTTTGCTGCTTCTTCAGCCCTGAGTTGCTGCCTGGGAAAACCTGGGGGAAACGCTGAGGAGCCCAAGAATAGGAGTGCATGCAGTTAGGGGCTCCCCATTCCTCCGGAGATCGCCCTGGGGAAAAAGACTGATAGGGCCAGACTGGACTCAGAACAGCGGGGTGCGGGGAGCGCCCCATTGATCTTTCGCTGGGACTGTTTGGACCCCCCACTTTTGGAGGAGAGAGTCTTTCTTCCTCCCCTATGGAAATCATTTGCAGAGACTTCAAGGTTCATCCTGATGCCCCTGGAAGCCCCCTACAACATTCTCCCAGCCGCGTTTCCAGGTTTCTCTAGTGAACTTTCTCCCCACGGGCCAGGATGGGCAAAAACTTTGTCCTCTTGCATTGGGGGGGTGGGGGGAGTAGAGGGGGACCAGGCCGCCCTGCAGAGCAACTGAGGTGAGAGTGTTTAGAAGGTCAGGGTGATCCGATCAAACTCCAGCCAGGGGTTGAAAGAAGGATGAGACTGGGCAGGAGAGTATAGAGAGACATTGCACCCCCAAAGTGAAGTTGATCCCTCTGGCCTGCACCAACCAAAAGATTTGGAAAGATGGAGACCATAAAAGGAAGGAATAAGTTTAAAATCACCTGGGGGATTCACTGGGCAAGGGAAGTAACATCCCACTTCCCTGCCCTCTGGAGTCAGGTTATGGCTTGCCCCTGAATTTTTTTTGGTGGGGTGGGGGCAGACCCAATGGTGCTCAGGGATCACTCCTAGAGTGCTGAGGGAACCATACGTGGTGCCTAGGGCTTGCACCGGGGTCATCTGAGCGTAAGGTAAATTTGTGTAAATTTCGCATTTGTGTTGTATGGATTTACACATAGAAGACCCCAGTGTTGTGTTTCGACCCCTCTTGAGCTGAGGGGGCCAGGCGCTGTCTTGGTTGCTCTGAGTTCCGCCCTTCCATATTCTCCTCTGTACGTCAGTTCTAAATCCTGGACCTGGACGAGGGAAGGGGGATTCTGCATCCCTCCCCATCCTCTGGCCTCCATGGCCTTCCTCTCCCCATGACTTGAAATTTCCTCTGCTCAGGTCAAGGCCGCTATGTCCCTACATATACCCTTTCTGAAGTCCTGTAGGCTGTCTGTCCCAGGTCCCCATCTTGGCTGTGTGCCCCAGAAAAAGGATCTTCAAGGAGTGGCGTAGGGGACTATCCAGCAGCTGCCCACGCTGTATGAACATTTCTTGCCGGAAGAGACCCCAGGGGGGTGAGCTGCACTCTGCCAGGTGGATAGACCCCTGAAGTCTGGTCCTTTGGGGAACCTGGCCCAGACCTCTCCATCTCTGCATTTTTCTGGTCCAGCTTGACTTTGGCTTTGCTCTGAGGGAGAGAGGAGGTGCAGCTTGGTGATGTTTGCACCTGCCAGCAAGAAACAGGTCCATTTCCGGCTCCCCCACCTTCAGATGCCAGCTGGCTGGGTTTGCTAACTTGGACTGGTGGGGGTCCCTGATAGACCTTGCCCACCTGGTCATCGGGATCTCATAGACTAATCCAAGGGGACAGGCTCACAATGATGCTGTTGAGAGGCTGCTTCTGTCCTTCTGAGCGCCTGGGAGAGAAGGTAAGACATTCCAGGCCAGCTCGATCAATGAATTCTCTCTTGAGGGGGCGGCAGAAAGGGAGGGAGAAAGGAAAGAACCGATTAAAAATGAGTCACAGCTGGGAAAGACATTCGCGCACGCGTGCACACACCACACCACACACACACACACACACACACACACACAGTCACACACTCATTTCTTCTCCCTCTCTTCCCATCCCCCGCCTCTCTCCTTTCAGTCAGGCTGAGCAATTTCTAATCAACACTTCCGTTTCCCCCCCCTCACTCCGGAGTATATTGGCTGCAGCTTCCTTGTCTTTCTTTGCTCAAATTCGGTATTTTCTTCCTGCTGCATCTTTAACCTCATGATTTCTTATTGTCACCATCTCCGGCAGCTTCCTGTAATAGATGGAGCTTTTTGGGTTGTTATTGTTGTTGGTGATGTTTTTTGCATGATACAAAATGCTTACCAACTGTTGTTTGAGCAACAGGTGCTCTGAGAACCCTGGGGGTAGAAGATGGGGGGGTTTTCACCCCACCTTGTAAGCTGTCAGCAGCCTCCCTTGAAGCAGCAGAATTGTGGGTGCCTCTGTGCATGAGGCCCAGTGGGCTGCCCTGGAGACTCAGGGATCTCTGCTGAAGATGGCTAACTGCTTCCTTGGTATGTTTTGGGTCCCTTTTGGCCTCATTTATTCATTTATGTCCCCCTGTTTCATGCACATGTGTTCTGTCCCCATGGTTTCCTGGAATGGGTCGCTGAGAATGCAGAGATTTGGAATAAAGTGTAGTGTATTGATTAAACTCATTGATCAACTCATTAACTAAATGAGTTGACCCATTTTCAGGACAAAGGTACATGAGAGCCACTAAGAGCTTCATGAACCAGGGTGGTGGGCATGTGTAGGGTGCCTGGCATTGGAACCCAGTCTAAGGTGGGAATTATTTAAAGTAAGTTTCCCATAAACAATAATGTTTGTTTCCAAAGGGGCTGCTGTTGGCAGAGGTAACCAGAAGCTGGCATGATCCCCAGCACCATATCTATGGTTTTCTGAGCACTGCCAGGGGTCACTCAATAAACCCAAAGCCAGGAATAGCTCCTTAGCCCTAAGTGGTGTGACCCAATCACTCCCTCACAGAGTCATGACTGTATGGGACAGTTGACTTGTGTGTCTGTAGAGGGATGTGTTAGGGAGGTGAAAAGCTTAGGAAAGAAATGGAGGGGTATGAAAAGACAAGTGGATGAGAACTTCTGAATATCTCTGCTCTGCAAACACCCCCATTCCAGCCTAGAGGTCTTGTGCCTAGAAAGATCCAAGACACTTTCCAAAGTGCCTGTGCCCATCACAGACCTCTCTCAGTCCTGCTTAGATCCTCTCTTGGAACAACATGTAACCCAGCTTGCTGGTTCCCTTGAGTTCACCTCAGATCTTTGCAAGATGACCTGAGATGGGCAAATCAGACACAAAGTAAGGAGGGCTCCTGGCTTTATTTTTTTTTTTTTTACATGATGGTTGTCTCGAATGAAACAGGGCTGGCTCTGCCCGCCACACATAATTTGGGCTTTGTGAATAAGCACTTGATGTGCACCAGAGGTGTTGGCAGCAAATAGCTGAGGCCAGAAGAAAATCCTCTTTGGCCAATGGGTAACTGGCCTAAGCTGCCATCAGACAGAAAAGAGGGAGAAGTCTCAAATTTGGGAACTCTCTTGTGAGGAAAAATTTACAAGAATGCTACATGGCAGGGTGGGGACGGAGAAATAGTACAGTGGAGATAGTTCAATTCCTGGCATCTCATATGGTCCCCTGAGCACCAGAAGTGTTTCCTGGACACAGACCCAGGAGTAATCCCTGATCCTCGCTGAATGTAGTTCAGCCCAAAAAAAGTACACGATTTTTGAGGGGTGCCACACCTGGTGGTGTTCAAGGGTTGCTTCTTGACTCTGAGTTTAGGAATCACTCATAACAGATTCAGAGGGCCATATGGGATGCCAGGGATCAAACTTGGGTTGGCTGCATGCAAGGCAAGTGTCCTCTCTGCTGTGCTTTGCTCTGGCCCTCTCTAATTTTTTTAGTTTGTTTTTATATTATACCTGCAAGTATCAGGACTTACACCTGGCTCTGTGCTCAGGAAACCACATGCAGTGCCTGGAATTGATTGGGGTCACCACATGCAGGGCAAGTATCTTAACAACCTATATTATCTCCCAGGTCTTCAGCCTGCCTCTTCACTTTTCTCTTTGGAAGCTCTCTTTATCCAGGTGTGGGGTTTGTTCCTGTGTAGATGAGCACTTATTTTGGTGTAAATTTGATGTGGTCCTGAGAGCAAAATAAACACAAATTCTCCCTCATCTGCCCTCCTGGTTCTAATCCCTAAAACAACCTTTCTTTTTCTTTTCTTTTCTTTTTTTTTTTTAAGGACTGAACTGTGATTCTCATGCCAAGTCTGAGGCTTGATACCCCATGGTTCCCCAGCATTGCTAGAAACAGACCTTGAGCACAGAGACCGGGTTTGATTCCTGGCATCCCATATGGTCCCCTGAGCACCAGAAGTGTTTCCTGGGCCCGGAGAGATAGCACAGAGGCGTTTGCCTTGCAAGCAGCCGATCCAGGACCAAAGGTGGTTGGTTCGAATCCCGGTGTCCCATGTGGTCCCCCGTGCCTGCCAGGAGCTATTTCTGAGCAGACAGCCAGGAGTAACCCCTGAGCACTGCCGGGTGTGGCCCAAAAACAAAAACAAAAAAAGAAGTGTTTCCTGGTCCCAGAGCCAGGAGTAGCCCCTGAGCATCACCAGATATGACCTATCTCTGTTTTGGAGCCACACCTAGAATTACTCCTGGTTCTGTGCTCAGGGATCACTCCTAGCAGGGCTCAGCCAACTATAAAGGGTTGCTGGAATCTGAACCTGAGTCAGCTACATGCAAAGCAAGAGCCTTCCCTACTGTACTTTTCCTCTGGCCCCTGGGTGGGACCAATCTTGGGTGGGAAAAGGTAGGGTCATACTGGACCTAAACAGTTTGGAAGCTGCAAACAAGGGGTAATTGGAAGGTTCAATCCCAACTCTGGGATTTAGAGCATTCAGGGGGTGGGTGAGCTTTACATAATATTTCTGGAGGTGCCTGCCTCCCCCCATGCCAGCGCTCTGTGACCTTTAGAGGCATCTTTGTGTCTCTGATATAGGGCTGGGCCTGTAACTCTGTCTCTCAGAGGTGCTGGCAGGAATAGCTTCACAGCTCCTGGGGAGAAGAACTCGCTTTGAAAGGAGTAGAAAGTGCTAAAATAAGAACCACATTGCTTTAGCTACTGCTTTTGTTAGTCTGGCAGAAAAACCTAGTTTGGCGCCTAGAGAATCCTTTTCTTCTGGGAGGAGGGCAGGAACTTAGCTCAGGCCTCACGCTGGGAGGTACTGATTGCCTCCAGGGCTGAACTTTCCTGCCTGGGCAGCATGGGTCGCCAGCCAAAATGAGGTTCTCTAGATCTGCTCCTCCATATTTTAAGCAATTTCTCCAGTCATTGGCCGGAATCCATCCTCTGCACTAGGGGCCACCTGTCACCAAGGCCTTTCAAACTCACCCCCTCACTTGATCATTCATTCATTGGCTCTGCTCTGTGCTGAGCATATATATATATATATATATATATATATACACACCTCCATTTCTTCCCAGCCATGAAAAGTCAAGTTGACACCCTAGTTCTTGTTTTGTTTTGTTTTGGGGCACACCCATTTGACGCTCAGGGGTTACTCCTGGCTATGTGCTCAGAAATCGCTCCTGGCTTGGGGGAACCATATGGGACGTGGGGGGATAGAACCATGGTCCATCCTATGCTAGCGCTTGCAAGGCAGACACCTTATCTCTAGCGCCACCTTCCCGGCCCCACCCTAGTACTTCTGACCAGATACTGTGCATTTATTTTAAAACTGTTTCCCCAGAACTCAACCCAATGCTCTAGAAAATGGGTCATGGTGTGAATGAGTTAGAAATTGAAGGTTTTGGGGCCGGAGAGATAGCATGGAGGTAAGGCGTTTGCCTTTCATGCAGGAGGTCATCAGTTCGAATCCCGGCGTCCCATATGGTCCCACGTGCCTGCCAAGAGCAATTTCTGAGCATGGAGCCAGGAATAACCCCTGAGCAGTGCCGTGTGTGACCCAAAAACCAAAAACCAAAAAAAAAAAAAAGAAATTGAAGGTTTTTCTGGTGGGTGGAGGATATAGGCCATGAAGTACAATGGTCTAGGATAGCAACTTCCAGGCTGACAGGTCTGGAAATGCCTCTTGTCCATGTCTGTCTGTCTGTATGTCTCTGCCACATGGCATTCCCAGGTGCCAGGGGTGACCTGTGTTCAACAAAGGTCATCTTTTTTGTTGTTTTTTGGGTCACGCCCGGCAGCACTCAGGAGTAACTCCTGGCTCTATGCTCAGAAATCACTCCTGGCAGGCTCCATATGGGATGCTGGGATTCGAACCACCGTCCTTCTACATGCAAGGCAAATGCTCTACTTCCATGCTATCTCTCTGGCCTAACAAAGATCATCTTCGCTTGCTTCCTCCGCTGTCTCTCTCCACCTTCCTCATCTTGATAGGATGGAATAAGGCTTCTTTCCACTATTGTGTGCATTTCTGTTTTGTTTGTCACTCCTGTCACTTGGGTTACTTTTGGCTCTGTACTCAGAGATTCTAGGAGTATAGTAAACATTAAGCATACTGGGTGTGCCCCTACCCCCCAAAAAAATGACAGAGAGAGAGAGACAGAGAGAGAGAGACAGAGAGAGAGAGAGACAAAGACAGAGACAGAGAGACAGAGAAACAGAGATAGAAAGGAAATTAAGTTGGAGGGTGGAGAGTTAGTACAGTAATTAAGGTTTTTGCCTTGCTTGTTACTAAACCAGTTCTGATCCCCGGCACCACCCATGGGCCCCAGAACCTTACCAGGAGTGATCCCTGAGCACTGTGGAACATGGCCCCCACACCAAATCCCTTGATTTGTAGATCAGGAGAAATTGCTGGATGTGGTCAGTTTTGTTTGTTTGTTTGTTGTTTTGAGCCACACCTGACAGTACTCAGTGGTTACTCCTGCTCTGAGCACAGAAACTACACCTGTTAGACTTGGGGGACCATATGGGATACCAGGAATTAAACCCAGTTGGCCACATGCAAGGCAAATGCCCTCCCCTCTGCTCTTGCTTTGGCTCCTGATGTACAGTTTTATAAACCAGAAACAATGAGGCAGGCAAAAAATGGCATGAAAGTAGGGTTCGGAGAAAGGGGGAGCCATGTTACAAAATGACCAGGGATCATGGTGACCTACCCAAGGGACTGGTCAGGGGTGGGACATGCTTCTGGACTAACTACCAGGTGTCTCCTGATGCTGGGATGGTAGATGAAGGAAATGAGAATGGGTGGCCCTGGCCCACCTGCTCCTGTTCCCCATGTCCCACAGGTCTGGCTTTGGCCGTCCAGGTGTCGGTGCCAGACAAGAGGAAGGTAGCTCTGCTGTTCCAGCCCACCGTGTTACGCTGCCATTTCTCCACCTCCTCCCGCCGGCCAGCTGTGGTGCAGTGGAAGTTCAAGTCCTACTGCCAAGACCGCATGAGCGAGTCCCTGGGCCTGTCGTCCCCACGCACCCAATCACTTAGCAAGAGGAACCTCGAGTGGGACCCCTACCTGGACTGCCTGGACAGCAGGAGGACGGTGCGCGTGGTTGCCTCTAAGCAGGGCTCAGTGGTCACCCTCGGCGACTTCTACAGAGGCAGAGAGATCACAATCGTCCAAGGTAAGAGCATACAGATGCGTGTACATATGTGTATGTGCCTTGTGGATATGCATGCATGTGTGTATGTATGCACGTTTGCCTGTGAATGCACACACATGCATGTGGCTTATATAAGTGACATTGGTTTACAGCACAAGGCCTCACACCCGACCCACAATCTGTCACCCCCTTATATTTAGCTCCCATTTCCCACGTCTCTCTGCCAGCTTCCATTCTAGGGCCACAATCCAAGGGTTTGGGATTTATTCTAGTGTCACTTACACACTCGTTTTGCTTCTTCTTCCTTCTGATTTATTTCACTTACACATATATTTTGTAGACCACCCACATGCCTGCAAAGAGCAAGGGTCTAGAGTCATAGCACAGTAGGTAGAGCATTTTCCTTGCACACAGTCGACACAAGTTTGATTCCCAGCATCCTGAGCCTGCCAGTAGTGATTCCTGAGCCCAGAGCCTGGAGTAACTTCTGAGTGTCGCCAGGTGTGACCCTAAAACAAAACAAAACTAAACTAAACTAAAAAGGCAAGATTCCAACTGTTCCTCTCTTCCATAGCTGAGAATGAAACAGTAAGTACTGTTCCCTTTCCAATACCTCCACATCATATTCCAAGGTGGGTACCACTGCACCTTTATTTATGTGCATATGTATGCATTTGTCTGTCTGTCTAGGCCTGCAGGGGTCTCAAACTTGCAGCCCACAGGCCATTTGTGGCCCTCCGTATAACATTTTGTGGCCCTGCCCTAGAGGAATCTTTCTTTGTTTTGTTTTGTTTTAGTTGTTTGGGTCACACACCCCAATGTTCAAGGCTTACTACTGACTTTGCACTCAAGGAGCACCCCAACTTTGCCTCCTGCGGCCCCCAGGTAAATTGGCCTAGGGCTTTTAGCTTGACTCCAGGTCTTGTTTTTTTTTTTTTTTTTTTTTTTTTTGGTTTTTGGGTCACACCTGGCAGTGCTCAGGGGTTATTCCTGGCTCCAGGCTCAGAAATTGCTCCTGGCAGGCACAGGGGACCATATGGGGCGCCGGGATTCGAACCGATGACCTCCTGCATGAAAGGCAAACGCCTTACCTCCATGCTATCTCTCCGGCCCCCCAGGTCTTGTTTTGAGTCTGGAGAGTAAAGGTAGGTTTGTCCTTTGCAGTCAATGGGCTTATCCACCATCCCTCCCACTCTTGGCTTTTTAGGGTTTCTATATGGTGGGGATGGGAGCACCATGGACCCCAAGGGGTGGCTATTATGGGAAAAAGGGAGAGGACCAAGAGAAGAGAAGAGATGGTGCCAGATAAAGATATCAAGGTCCTTTAGTTGGCTTAGAAAGCAGGGATGGAGGGGCCGGAGAGTTAGCATGGAGGTAAAACGTTTGCCTTTCATGCAGGAGGTCATCAGTTCGAATCCCGGTGTCCCATATGCACCCCCCCCCCCTCGTGCCTGCCAGGAGCAATTTCTGAGCCTGGAGCCAGGAATAACTGCCGGGTGTGACCCAAAAACCAAAAAAAAAAAAAAAAAAAAAGAAAGCAGGGATGGAGTCACAGGACCAGAGAATGCCAGTTCCAGCCCTCAGCCCCCACCCCTACCCCTGAGGGTTATCTCAGTTCCACCTTCTTCCACTCCAAGCTTTGGAAGAGAAAAGATCTCATGAGAAAATGACAGGACCTATTCTGGGCTATAAGAGCCAAGGAAGCCCCTGGAGTCAAACTGCAGCATCTTTATTTATTTATTTATTTTGGTTTTTGGGTCACACCCAGCAATGCTCAGGGGTCACTCCTGGCTCCATGCTCAGAAATCACCCCTGGCAGGCTCAGGGAACCATATGGGATGCCAAAATTCAAACCACCAACCTTCTGCATGCCAGACAAACACCTTACCTCCATGCTATCTCTCCGGCCCCAAGCTGCAGCATCTTTAAACCCATCTCAGGTCCAGGCCAGGTCTGCAGGTGGCAGGGAGTAGGGTCCATGTCATGAGGCCCTGAGCCCTGGAAACTGTGTTCATTATTGTTCTTGGGGGGACAGTCCATTTGAAGGACAACTAGACATCACCCAGGCCCCCTCCCTGCTAGCAGAGCTCAATGCTTTCCTTTCTAGAGTTTGTTGAGGAGCCAGTCCTTTTGTGGTTGCTGCTTTTTGGATTTCAGGCCACACCTGGTAGTGCTCAGGGCTGACAACTGGCTCTGCACTCAGGGACCACTCCATACTCAAGGAACCCTATGGGGTGCTGGGGATTGAACCTGGAGTCTGCCATGTGCAAGGCAAATGTCCTTCCCGACATGCTCTCACTCAGACCCCAGAGCCAACAAACCTTTTTCCTGTGCTCACAGATGCGGACCTTCAGATCGGCAAACTCCTGTGGGGAGATAGTGGTCTCTACTACTGCATCATCACCACCCCGGATGACCTGGAGGGCAAGAATGAGGATTCGGTGGAGCTTTTGGTGCTGGGTAAGGATCACTTCAGCACCTTCTCCACTGGGACCCCTTCCTGCCCCCTGGGGTACTCACGCATCTGTATCTTTGAAGCATAAACTGTCCCGGCAATTGTGTGTTGTAGAGGGGCAGTAACACTGTGTATTCTGGGTCACTCCCCCTTCTCAGCACTCTCTGGAATGCTCTTTCTGTTTTCTGGCTGAGTTTGTTCTGGTTTGTTCTGGTTGGATTTTGCTCTATTCTCTGCCCCCTCCCATCCTGAAACACCCCTGATTTCTCTCTGCTCTTATTATTTTTTATTTTTTATTTCTTTTTTCTTTGAGATATACTCAGGTGTGCTCTGTGCTTAGAAATTACTCCCGGAAGGCCTGGAAGACCATATGGGTTTCTGGGGATCAAATGTGGGTTGGATGCATGCAGGGCTAATGCAACTACCCCTACTGTGCCATCACTCTAGACTCTCTACTTATATTCTTTTATCACTTTTGCTTCTTTGCTGTTTGGGGTGAGGGTTTTGTTTGTTCTTGCTTATTTGTTTTTAAGCCACATCTAGCAGGCTCTGAGGACCCTTTGGGGTGCTGGAGATCAAACCTGGGTTTGACTATATGTAAAGACAGCACCTTACTGCTGTACTTTCTCTCTAGCCACAAAGGTTCATTTATTTATCCCTTTGTGGAATGTGCAAGTTTGCAAATAGGAATTTACAGTTTAGGAATCTTGGCTTTGATGCTGTTGTGACCCTTTCATTTGGTCATTATCAACCCTTTTACCTTCATTTTATTGTTTGCAGAATAGGTTAAGTATGCTTTAAGTTTTGTTGTTTTTTGTTTTTGTTTTTGGGTCACACCTGGCAGCACTCAGGGGTTACTCCTGGCTCTGTGCTCAGAAAAAGATCCTGGCAGGCTCGGGGGACCATATGAGATGCCGGAGTAGAACCAGGGTACGTCCGATGTTGGCCGCATGCAAAACAAATCCCCTACTGCTGTGCTATCACTCCAGCCCCATGCTTTAAGTTTTAATAATTGGTCATATGATGGAGAAAATTAACACTTATGAGTAGTGTTAGACTTAATTCAAGGGCAGAGCACTTGGGTTCATCATTGAAGTCACAAGTTATGTTTCACAAAAGAACAAGAACTTAGTATGGGCCTGAGGACGGCCTAAGGGAAGGTATGTGGAACACAGAGAGTCCTGAGTTTGAGTCCATCACCACCTGGCCTCCCAACTTCTACTAGGGAAGACCCTCACTCCACAAAATAAATAAAATGAATAAGTAAAATAGCACAAAAATTCAGAAGAAACTAAAAAGTCTAAAGGCCTTATTTTGCCATGTGTTGGGGCCAGAGATAGCACAATGGGAGGCCATTTATCTTATAGCAACTTGCCCAGGTTCAATCTTTACCATCCCATATGCTCCCCAGATACCACCAAGGGTAATCCCTGAGTACAGAGCTAAAAGTAACCCCTGAACACCATAGGTTTGGCTCAAAACCAAACAGAAAAAAGAAGCTATTGAGTGTTCCTCTGCATAAACCAAATATTCCAAAATAAATAAAAAACGAGATCGTGTGGGAAATCCGGGGTGCTGATTCTTGTCCCCAATTTGCTTTTGTGCTGCACTATCTTATTAGAGAAACCCACTCTGGTCATTGACTCAGGCTTACCTAGCTGTGACCAAGTTCTTTCATAGACCCCTCCTCTAATATCCCCAAGAACTGGACCCATCGTTTCTTCCCCACCCCATGCCTCTGAGCTGTCTGCCCAGCCCAGCCCAGTCTTGTGGGGGCTGTTTTCAAAGGCTTCAGAAATATCCTGAAACAGGTGATTCACAGAAAAGGGAGGCCACAGCGTCAACATCCAACACAGAAGCCAAACCGATGATCTTTCATCCCTCTGATGATTCAGGAGAGAGGATTCTAAAGTTAGAAGCACACCCGGTGTTTGGGGTCCTTTGAATGAGAGGACGGTGACATCTCAGAAATATTTAGACAGACATTTGGGACCATCAGGGCCCTACAAGCTGATCATTTCAGAAAGTGGGTGCGTCCAGAAATCCTCCAGACCAATGGGAGGAGACCATGGCCAGGACTGGCTGTTTAGCACCTGGCAATGTGCCACTGTTTGCTTTTGAGAATAAAGTTTCCTCCTGGGCAGCTCCAGCTGGCAGGAAATGCAACTTATTCAGGAAGACACAAGCGGGAACATTATTTATTTTAAGATCTTAGGCCTTAGTTCTTTCCATGCACCCTGAGAGTGTCTGGCCCCATCTTGGTGGCATCCCAGGTAGAGCCTTGGCTTTTTGTAAAGGGCCTGTAGACAGTGAAATGAGGGCCCAGGCCTCTGTGGAAATGTAGCTGTATATTCAGCTGAGAGGAGAATAATTGAGAATGAGCCACAGGATATAGCAATCAAAGCTAAGGAAGAGTTTCCCTCATATAAAGTAACAATACTTGACCATTACAACTGGTTAAGGAAAATTCTAGAAGCCTATCTCTCCTGTGCTTACAACACTGTCCTGTGCTCCCTTGGATCGACAAGATGAACTCAGAACCCTTCCTTGAGTTCCGATTGTATTTACAAGATCTACACATGGCAGAATTGTTCTTTAAGGCTGATGTTTTGTTTTTAAAAAAAATTGTTTGCATGTTCAAGAATAAAGAGAGCAAAGAAAAATAACCAAATACAAAAGGAGAAGGAGGCCTCTTAAAAAAAATCTCACCAGCCAGAGCTGTCTGGTTTATTCTACAACATTCTTGAGTGCAAGGGAAAGACTCTCAGCCTGGAATAAGAGACCGTTTTGACTTAGAAAATGGCTCAATTCAAGAGTCTTATTTCTAGCTCTAAGCAGAGCTGAGACACCCACTGTTTGGATGTGGACTCCTCTGTGCTAATCATCCTTCTGAGCCAGGCTCTCTCCACTGAGGGGACAAAGATCACACACACACACACACACACACACACACACACACACACACACACACACACACACCTCAGTCAACATAGACTTTGGCACTTCCCATTTTAGTAGAAAAAAGTGCCCCTTTCTCCAAAGTTTTAGCACACACACACACACACACACACACACACACACACACACACACACACACACCTCAGTCAACATAGACTTTGGCACTTCCCATTTTAGTAGAAAAAAGTGCCCCTTTCTCCAAAGTTTTAGCAAAAGCCCTACTGAAGGGAGTGGGGGCTGTGAACATGCTTTTTTGTTTGGTTTTTGTTTGTTTTTTTGGGCCACACCCATATGATGCTCAGGGATTATTCCTGGCTAAGGGCTCAGAAATTGCCCCTGGCTTGGGGGGACCATATGGGATTCCGGGGATCGAACCGCAGTCCTTCCTTGGCTAGCACTTGCAAGGCAGACACCTTACCTCTAGCGCCACCTCTCCGGCCCTGAACATAGTTTAATTACAGAGTGGCCACCAAATTGTTCCATATCTATGAGATCCTGGATCATGTGGCACATATGAGACCTCCAAATTTCATAGCAGTGTTAGCCCAGTAGGATCACAGAAAATATGATGGGAAAGTTGTAAAAGAGCCCACCAAGCTCAGGGAGCCTAAGCAGTAACACAGAAGCTCAGCTAGCCCAGTAAATCCTCAGCCACTGACTTTAATAACACCCTAGAGCAGTGGTCCTCAAACTATGGCCCACAGGCCACATATTGTATTTGTATCTGTTTTCTTTCTTCATTGCAAAATAAGATATATGCAGTGTGCATAAGAATTCGTTCATAAGTTTTGTTTTTACTATAGTCAGACCCTCCAATGGTCTGAGGGACAGTGAACTGGCCCCCTGGTTAAAAAGTTTGAGGACCAAAAAAATAAAAATAAAAAAGTTTGAGTACCCCTGCCCTAGAGAGACAGAATAATTATTTCAAGTAGACCCATGTTGAACTAAGTTTTGATCATTCATTTCATTTGCATTTGTTTTGTAACAAACAATCTGAAGTCAATTTGTTTGTGCCTACAAGGGAGGCAGGCTGGCGTAGTGTGCTGTAAAGTGAGGGCCCTGCTGGAGGAAGATCATGCTGGTGGTAAGGCTGGTGTTAAAACACTGAATGCCTGAAACAACTGTATTATGAACAACTTGGTAACTCGGTGTTATAATTTTTTTAAAAAATCTTTTGGTTGGGGGCCACACCTGGTGGTGCTCAAGGCTTACTCTTGGCTCTGCACACAAGGATCACTCCTAGTGGTCCTTGGGGACCATATGAGATGCCAAGGATAGAACCTAGGTCAGCCTTTTGTAAGGCAAACTCCGTCCCCTCCATACTATCACTCCAACCCCTGTAATAAAAATAATTTTTAATTAAAAAAATTAACTCTGGGGCCAGACCAGTAGGGCATTTGCCTTGCATGCAGCCAACTCAGGACAGATAGTGGTTTGAATCACAGCATTCCATATAGTCCCCTGAGCCTGCCAGGAGCAATTTCTGAGCACAGAGCCAGAAGTAACCCCTAAGTACCACCGAGTGTGACCCAACAACCAAACAAAACAAAACAAACAAACAAAAAAAAAACTCCATGGGGCCAGAGAGATAGCACAGTGATAAGGCATTTGCCTTGCATGAGGCCGATCCAGAACAGAACCGGGTTCGATTCCCGGCATTCCATATGATCCCCCAGCCTGCCAGGAGCAATTTCTGAGTGCAGAGCCAGGAGTAACCTCTGAGCGCAGCTTTTGGGTGTGCCCCCCCAAAAAAAACAAACAAAATATTAACTCCAGGGCTACTCTGACAAGCAGTATGTCCTCTTTAAATGTTGGCCTTTGCAGCCCCAGCTTTTCAATAAATAAATAGGCTCAGCCAACCCCACGTTGGCTGATGGAAATCACATCTAAAAAGGACTGGAGTGTTTCCTGCATTTGCCGTCTGGATTTTACAGACTGTTAAATCTGGGGAAGTCAAGAGATTCAGGGGCTGGAGAGATAGCATGGAGGTAAGGCGTTTGCCTTTCATGCAGGAGGTCATCATTTCGAATCCCGGTGTCCCACATGGTCCCCCGTGCCTGCCAGGAGCAATTTCTGAGCATGGAGCCAGGAATAACCCCTGAGCACTGCCGGGTGTGACCCAAAAATCACACACACACACACAAAAAAATAGATTCAGAATTTTTGGCAGCTGGAGTGGCATGTTCAGTACCCTCCAACCCTGACTTCTTCAGGGGTCAACTCTGTCCCCCTTAACCCTGATGGACCCATCTCAATTATAAGGACAGATGGAGCTCCCCAAATTGGAAACAAAGAGAAAAAGAACCCAGGTTTGTCAAACCAAACTCATTAGCCTTTGGTGAGAATCATCTCCCTCCTTGGGGGCCAGGTGTGTTTCTGTCTGAGGAGCCCCCAAATGGGTTCCCTCCTGACAGGTCCTGTTTAGACCATCTAGACAACATATGAGCAGGAATTGTTTGTGTTTGACTTGACAATAAACCTGACAATCCATAGGATTAAGGATCCATCTAGTCTAGGTCATCAGAGAAGGATTGGAAGCAGCCGCTCAGAACCTTTCCATTTTGGCCACACCCAATGGTGCTCAGGGCTGATTCCTGGCTCTGAGATCCAGGATCACTCCCGGCAGAGCTTGAGTGGAATCTTCTGGGGTGCCCAGGATCAAAAGCAGGACGGCCATGAGCAAGACAATTGCCCTCTCCACTGTTCTATCATCCCAATCCTAAAATGGCTCAAAATTTGCTGCTACCTTAGGGATTTGGGGTTGCCAAATCCAGGGGGAGCTGTGGGTCACTCTCTGTCCACCCCCAGTGGATGCTGCCTCTGTTTGAATCCTGCAGCTGGAACCACCTCCCCACCTCCTCACTTGAGTTCTGGCAATTTAGAAAACGCTTCTTGTAGCCAAGGCAGCATCTCCTCCCCCTGGCTGACCCAGCTCTGCCCTGCGCTGCTAAAACCAGAGATTTGCCCATGAAAAGGGCTGCCACCACCTGCCTGCGTTGCTAAGCTACAGCCTGGGAAGGTCTTTGTTCCGGCAAAAACTTTGATCTCCCGGAGAGGAGGCTGTGGTCCCGCTGGAAGATGTGTTGGCCCAGGAAGAGAGTTTAGGCAAGAATGAGGAAAGAAGAGCCAAGTTTCCTTTCCTGGCCTGAGAAGCACAAGGAACTCCTTCCCCAGCCACGCCCCAAACTCTGGAATCTGGGTCTTGTGCCTTGTGATTTGGGCAGCACCGGCATCTCCCTGGTTGGGTTGCAGTGGTCCTCAAACTATGGCCCGCGGGCCACATATTGTATTTGTATCTGTTTTGTTTCTTCATTGCAAAATAAGATAGATGCAGTGTGCGTAAGAATTCGTTCATAAGTTTTGTTTTTACTATAGTCAGACCCTCCAATGGTCTGAGGGACAGTGAACTGGCCCCCTGGTTAAAAAGTTTGAGGACCCCTGGTTGGAGTGTGGCAGAGCTCTTCGCTTGGGGGGGGATTCGGGGGGTTCTGTGGGAGCCAGGTTTCTGGTCCACGGTGACCTGTCCTTCAGATTTCCAGAAAGGATGAGAGGAGAAGCAGGGAGAAGGACATTTGCTTTGCACATAGAAGACCCGGGTTCGATCCTCGGCATCTCACGGGGTCTCCAGAGGCCTACTAGAAGTGTTCACTGAGCACAGAACCAGGAATGATTCTTGAGCACAAAGCAAAAAGGGATCCCTGAACACAGAGCCAGGAGTAAGCCATGAGTGCAGCCTGTTGTGGCCCCTATAGAATTAATAATATTTTTTTTCTATCAAAGTCATTGGGGAGCTGGAGAGATAGCATAACGGTAAGGCATTTGCCTTGCATGCGGCCAACCCGGGAGGGACCCGGTTCAATTCCCGGCATCCTATATGGTCCCCAGGTCTGCCAGGGGCGATTTCTGAGTGCAGAGCCAGGAGTAACCCCTGAGCGCCGCCAAGTGTGACCCCCATATAAACCAATCAATTAATCAAAAAGTCATTGGGATTAGGTCTTGAGGGCTCAGCAAGGCTCTTGATGGGAATGTATCACTCTGGATTCCAGATTCCTATTCAAGAGCCAGGTCTCCCCTGGCCCAGGGTGTCCAACACTGAAAGCCCAATATGGTCTCCTGGAAACCTCCTGGCTCACTGACCCCTTCATTCAGGGTCTTTACTGTCTGGCTCCAGTGTCAGACCTCAGACCAGTAGGCTGGGACTGCGGTGTGGACAGGTTTTATCAGGAGAGTGGCTGGGTCAGGGGGACTTTGCATCCTTCATGTTTATGCCACGGGCACAAACCGTTGACTACCTGAAACCACAGAGCAGACGGGCACCGCCGTGGCCACTAGCCTGCAGCGACCCAGGCTGCCTAGCCAA
The DNA here is from genome assembly GCF_024139225.1 of Suncus etruscus. Lineage (NCBI taxonomy): Eukaryota > Metazoa > Chordata > Mammalia > Eulipotyphla > Soricidae > Suncus > Suncus etruscus. Next base: position 58,066,851 of record NC_064854.1, on the reverse strand, counting down.
CAGCTCATTGCAGCAGGTCCTGTGGCTTGTTGGAAAACAAAGCCCATCTGCGGGGCCGAAGGGGGTGAGGGGGTGTCTGCCGTGGCATCCCGCCGCTGCCCGCCCCTCCCCCGCAGTCTTTCTCCCTCTGCTATTTCGGCTCCTCTCGCAGCTTCGGTGGGAGGAAACGCGCCTGGGGCTGGCGCATTCTTGCAGCCCCGCGCTGGGGTTGCCCTGGTTACCGGGGCAGCCCGCGCGCTGCGCCCTGCGCCCCGCCAGCTCCATTGTCGGTCGCGCTGCGAGGCCGGCCCAGGGAGGGGACTCGCCAATGCGGAGGCCCCCAGACAGCGTGGGGGCCATGGGAAGAGCTAGTGACAGCCCTTGAAAGGCGACCTGGTCCGGCCTTGTCTTTTCTCCGCAGCAATTGTTGCTATTATTCAAGCTTGCAGAGGGCTTGCGCTCACTCCTGGGAAATGCGGAGGAAGAACCTAACTCTGACCCTCCACGCCAGCCAAGCCCAGGGTCTCTCTCGGCTGGCCCCATTGCAGGGACCTGACTGAGAGTAGCAATTTTTGTTTGCTTAGTTTTGAGGGCCACATTCAGTGATGCTCAGGGGTTACCCCAGGATCTGTGCTTTGGCAGGCTCAGAGGACACTCTGGGTTTCTGGGGACCGAGCCCGGGTTGGCCTTCTAGAAGGCAATAGCCTTCCCCACTGTCCTAATCTCTCCAGCCCCTGCCATCGTTTTTACAATTGTTGATTCCTTTGTACTAGCTTGATAAATGCCTTTTAACTAGACACCCCCCGTGTTCTGATTTATTCAATCATCATTTTCTAATTGCCTCTTTAAAAGGTGCTGAAATGTATACCACAAACCAACATTTACAACATAGTTATATACATAGAGTGATGATACCATAATATCACACACAACACACACAGACTCAAATGTCTGGGTCTGTCATAGTTTTTAAATAAGAATGCAGTTACTACACATTTCTGAACGAAGAGTAGATAAACGTGGAAAGGGAGTTAGATATTTGGACAGTTATGAGACTATAGATGAGTAGACCCAGGTTATACTGTTGGTTTAATCATTAGTCAGAGTGTGTGTGTCTCTGGGAAAGATTCTTTTTCGGGAAATTGGGCACACACCCGGCGATACTCAGGGTTAACTCCTGGCAGGTTCTGAGGACCGTATGAAATGTCAGGAATTGAACCAGGGTCCGCCACATGTAAGGCAAACTTCCTCCCCCACCTTGCTATCACTCTGGTCCCATCTAGGTTAAGATTTTTAACCTCTCTGAAGATTTGATCAGGACTTATTAAACTTTCCCACTTGTGAACTTTTCATGGGAGGGATTTTTACATGACCCCAGGTATATAGGTATCTGGATATACGGTAACCAATAACACATTTGTTAATAGTAAATCATTTAAAAAAAAATCTTTAGGAGCCAAAGAGATAGTACAGCAGGTAAGGCACTAGCATCCAGCTAACCTGGATTCAATTCCCAGCATACTATATGGTCCCTTGAGTTCCACCAGGAGGGATCCCTGAGCATGCCTGAGTATGACCAAAAGCCAAACAAACAAACAAACAAAAATATATATATATATTTAAAAGCTCCCCCTTTAGTTTTCTTTCCCATATGGATACACAAGTTTAAGAAGCTAAGGATAAGATAACCTTCGAGTTCTTTTTTGACTCTAAAATCTGATTCTATAATTAAAAACAAATAGAAGAAAGTTGTTGTCTTGAGCCAAGCTTATAATCACTGCCAGAGAACTCAAAGCATTTATTAAGAGTTCATTGCAGATGGTACAATATTAGTCATTTTGTAGCAAGGATGCACCGTTAGCATGATTCCTTATAATTTCAAGGGAACTAACCCCCCAAAAAAAGTACATGCTTAAGTATAGATTTGATAAATATATCTTTTAAGGAAGGGAGGTGATCGCCACATTTGTGATGGATAATCATAAACTATATTTATTGAATTGCCTGGTTGCCATGGGAATGCAGGATAAAATCAGGGAGGGGTTTGCCTTTGGGAAATTTCTCATTTCACCAGATTCCAAATAGTTCTAGAAACTGACAAAGGCCAAAAGGTATCCGCTTGGCTCAAAGATGAGAGAGAGAGAGAGAGAGAGAGAGAGAGAGAGAGAGAGAGAGAGAGAGAGAGAGAGAGAGAGAGAGAGAGAGAAGGAGGGGGGAGGGAGAGGGAGAGAGAAGAGATATGCCAGAGAGAGCACAGTGGAGAGGGTGCTTACTTTGTACACGTCTGACTTGGGTCAAATCTTCAGCATAACATAGGGTCTCCTGAGCAGTGATCCAGAGTAGTGATCCTGAGCAGTGATCACCAGGAGTGATCCCTCAGCGCAGAGCCAGGAGTAAGTCCTGAGCACCGCTAGGTGAGGCCCAAACATCAAAAACAAAAGGCAAGACTAGGGGCCGGAGAGATTGCACAGCGGCGTTTGCTTTGCAAGCAGCTGACCCAGGACCTAAGGTGGTTGGTTCAAATCCCGGGTCCCATATGGTCCCCAGTGCCTGCCAGGAGCTATTTCTGAGCAGATAGCCAGGAGTCACCCCTGAGCACCGGCGGATGGTGGGAAGCCCAGGATGTGGCAGGAAGCAAATCCTTGACCTTATACAGTCTTGGCCAAAGGGCAATAAGTGGGCAATTCTTGCTCTGCTTAACAGGCTACTAGCCTTTGATGCTCTTCTGTGGAAGGGTCATGTGCTTTTCCTCTGTGCCACGAGATCTAATTAATATATAGTTCTGGGTTGATGAATGAAAGAATTGGCGATACCCTAGAAATAAGCTCACCCTCTGAAAAAGACATGGAGATTTTGCTGACAGTAGAAACAGGATCCCTATGCGTGAAATATATGGTGGTTTTATTTATAATCCACATCATCTGTCACCCCACAGTGCATGCCATATTTGGACACTATTTGGCTATAGCATCCTGGGCAATGAGGTATAAAATACTTGTGCACATGCAAGTGTGTGTGTGTGTGTGTGTTTGCCTAGCAGGCCTGATTCATTGGCCCTATTCAGGTGGATAGCTATTAATTTTTTTTGTTTTAATTTTTGGATTATACTCTATGGTGCTTAAGGGTTACTCCTGGCTCTGCACTCAGGAATCACTCCTGGCAGTGCTCAGAGGACCATATGGGATGCGAGAGATCAATCCAGGTCGGCCATATTCAAGGCAAATGCCCTATCCACTATGCTATTGCTATGCCCCCAATTTTTTAATTGGTCCTATCAAGTTTAGGGGAGAAAGTTTGTTTTGTGTGAAGCAGCCCAGAATGTTTTCTCCTGACTGTCTGAATCATGGTTTGGAAAGACTCAGGTGACCCCTTCTGTGGGTCCTCGCTCCCTTCCTCAGACATCAGAGTAACGTGTCATGGTCACTTTGGGCCGACTCCTGGAAGAATGAGAGTGACTCATGGGCATGGGAAAAAACACTGCTGAGTTCTGGAAAGCTTAGCCCTTGGTTGGAAATGATAGCCAGGAGTGACCCCTGAGCGCTGCCGGATGTGGCTGAAAAACCCAAAAGAAAAAAAATCCAGAGTCTATGTCCCTCCATGTCATGGCATAAAAACCCAAGAACTCTCTGGCATATTCTCTCCAAGCCTCCTATTTGTTTTGTTCTTTGGGGGCTAGAGCAATAGCACAGTGGGTAGGGCACTTTACTTGCATGCAGGTGACTGGGGTTTGATCCCTGGCATTTCATATGGTCCCCTGAATCTTTCAGGCGTAATTTGAGTATAGAGCCAGGAATAAACCCTGAGTATAGCCGGGTATGCCCCCCCAAGTAATTCTTTGCTCTTTGGGGTTTTGGTTGGGGGTCATACTTGGATAACCCAGAATCTATTCCTGGCTCTGTGCTGAGGGTGTCCCCATGACACATGAGGGAATACCCAACCTTACACCCCGTGTCATATATCACATAGATGGTTCTGGGGACCAGCTGCAAAACCATACCGCAAACTATGCACATATGGGCAGCGGCTTTGCAAAGCCAGCAGGAGTTGGGATGTTTGGAATGTTCTCTCTCCAGAGCTTCTGGATGATTTGCATCTCTTCAGGCTAGAAATAGAGTCTTGGAGTGAAGGGGTTTAAGGCCAAATGTGAGCTTTTGTTTCCACACGGACACAGGACTATGTAGGCCCGAACAGAGAGAGACGTAGGTTGAATGTTTGAACACCAGCCAGGCTGACTTGCCAATCCAATGTGCAGGGAGGGAGGTGGATGGGGATAGAGATGGTGCTGGTTTGTCTGCTTGAGCCAGACACGAGACAGCTGAAGCAGACAATAGAAGAGAAAGTTTGTTTCTGCTCCCACCCCTGGTCATAACTAGCTGAAGCCTCATCCCCCCCATTCTTCCTAGGTAACTTGACCTCACCTTCAAGACCCGCCCATTTCCTAGGAGGGGTCTTGGAAAGGGTAGATAAGGCTTTGACCAGAGAGGATTAGGCTTTTGGTCTTTTGCCCTTTTGGTCTTTGGCCAGCATGGAGGTCAAAGAGAAGATGGCTGAAAGGAGTTAAGATGCAGGGCTAGCTAAGAATAATGGCTGAATGCTTAAAAGGTTATATATAGGCCACACATGTGGTGGATAGGGTATGAATAAAGTTGATGCTTCCTGAAGCCTGCCAGTGAGTGAGATTTCTACCCGCCGCTCTCATGAACCTCCAGACCCTCCGGCTGAAGAGGGTTGCAGAGCTACGTGGCCTGGGATGGCTGAGAAAGGTCTCTCCATCCATCCATCTCCATCCAGCACCATCATTAATTATTTAACACTACAACTAGCGATGGGTAGGCAGGTCATTCCTGTGCCCAAGTACATCCTCGCCGCTGTCACTGCTTCTCAATCCCTAGAGTTATGTCCATGAGCCCCACCAAGGAGGGTTGGTGTAACTGAGTCATGCCTTTGGGCTGTTTTTGTCCTCTGCAATAACTGCTTTTTCTTCCTCTCTCTCTCTTCTACTCCTTCTAGGCAGGACAGGGCTGCTTGCTGATCTCTTACCCAGTTTTGCTGTGGATGTTATGCCAGGTATTCCCATCATTTAACTCTTGATTGGCTTCGTTCTGTGCCTCCTTCTGTGCCTTGTCTTGGCTCTTGACAATGCTTCACTGTCTCTCGCATTTCTTTGCCCAAAGTTTGTATATCTCTCTAGTCTTTTTTAGGATGAACTGAAACCATTGAAAGAAACTGGAAAATGGCATTTATTCTGATGATTTTTAGGGCTTCAAGAATAACCCCCCCCCCAAAAAAAAAAGCCTAAGAAATAGATATGGCTGAGGGGACAAAGCAATAATACAGTGGGGAGGCCTCTTGCCTTGCACGTGACCCATCAGAGTTCAATCCCAAGCACCCCCTAGGGTCCCCAGAGCCCTACCAGGAGTGATACCTGTGTGCAGAGCCAGGAGTAATCCCTAAGTATTGTCAAGTGTGGCCCCCAAATCAACAACAATGACGAACAACAAGCTCAGTTCTGACTGGTGCTGCATGAGGGTCTGGCATTGAAAGGGGTTCTGGGAGGAACTAGAATGGATGCTGAGGATGGAGCTGGGAGCTGTCCAAAATTGGGGGCAGCAAAAGAGAGTTCATTTTGCCTCTTGAACATTTCCACCCAGGATTTCAGATCTGCCCAGTCATATGAAAGAGAGAGAGAGAGAGAGAGAGAGAGAGAGAGAGAGAGAGAGAGAGAGAGAAGAGAGAGGGAGGGAGAGAGAGAGAGAGAGAGAGAGAGAGAGAGAGAGAGAGAGAGAGAGAAAGAGAGAGGGAGGGAGAGAGAGAGAGAATATTCCCAGCCATAGGTACTGTGAACTCAGTTCAAGTTCTAAGAAACACCCAAAACCTTCCCAGTCATGCTGCACACAGTAGTCCTCATGGGTTCCCCTTTGCGTGCCAAACTAAACACCCACACACATTTCCCTTTATTGACAGTGAGCCCAAGGATACCTCCTTGTCCTTTTTCTCCCGAGTCCCCTCAGTTTATATAAATGTTCTCATCACACAACTAAAAGATTGCATTCCGGGGCTGGAGAGATAGCATGGAGGTAAGGCGTTTGCCTTTCATGCAGGAGGTCATCGGTTCGAATCCCAGCGTCCCATATGGTCCCCCGTGCCTGCCAGGAGCAATTTCTGAGCATGGAGCCAGGAGTAACCCCTGAGCACTGCCGGGTGTGACCCAAAAACTACCAAAAAAAAAAAAAAAAAAAAAAAAAAAGATTGCATTCCATTGCCTCAGCTTCAAACTAGGTCAATTGCGTATTTTGCCCAGTTGAAGGAGTTAACTGTATTTTTCTTATCTGGTTTCCATTCTTTGTTTTCTCCTCCCATTAAACTCTCGGTATCCTGTCAGAGATATCGTTCTTTTGTTTTTCTGAGATAATTGTTGTTTTTTTTTCTGCCCGCCTCTAGATATTGGGTTTTCATCCTGAACACATGGGCTAGGGTATAAATCATGGCCTCACACATCACAACTGATCATGGAGGTGTTCCCACCAAATATGCCCTCAGCACCCCGACTCTCTTCCACTCAAAGTCCTGTACCCCTCAAGACCCTAGCTGTCTTGTTGGCAAGGCTCCAATATTTGATATATTGTTGCTAATGAGCCTTCCTCTGCCCTGTGTCCCAGAGTCTCAGCTCTCTGCAAGAATGCCACAGGACATTTTAGGGGTCCCACTGAAGAGAGGGTGAAGGAGTTTCATTTAAGTATGTCAGCCAGGGGTGAGTGAGGCCCAGCTTTCTGGAAAGGTTGACTTGTTTGTGTCTGCTCTGAGGATATTATGGTTCCAACTGATGTCAACTCATTTTACCAGTATCACAAAGAACCTTTATCAGCAAAAGAAGCCTGTTTCCACCCTTTAAGGGGAGGTTTGAGTAATAAACCAAACTTAGGGAAAGCAGTTTGGACTTGAAGCTAGTGGTTAAAGGACTTGGGATGAGTCCCAAAGAAAAGGCTTCAGAAAGTTCCAGAACCTTGTCCATAAACCATGACCTTAAAGATCAGTCCCCCCTAGAACCTAGTCCAGAGGGGAAGGCATTTGCCTTGCACAAAGCCCAACCAAGCTCAATCTCTGGCATCACATAGGGACCCTGGAACACCTCTAAGAGTGAGGCCTGAGCCCAGAGCCAGGAGTCTGCCTTAAGCATCAGTAGTTGTGGTTCAAAAACCAAATAAAATAAAATAAACAAGACCAGAGGTCACTCCATCACCCCCATTTTTATCAAGGCCAATGAAACTGGATTTCTCTCTCTGAGTATTTTGGGTTTGTTTGTTTGTTTGTTTGTTTGTTTGTTTTGGGCCTTACCCCGTGACGTTCAGGGGTTACTCCTGTTTAGGCGCTCAGAAATTGCTCCTGGCTTGGGGAACCATATGGGACCCTGGGGATCGAACCTAGGTCCGTCTTCATGCAAGGCAAATGCCATACCAGCCCAGTGTTGTTTTTTTTTCTTGGAAGAAACTCACCGACCCACCAAATATACCCTAAGCACCCCGACTCTCTTCTACCCTCAGACCTGAAGCTCTGCTGGTCCAGATATACCCCACTCCAGCACTCCTGGGGCCCCTAGACAGCAACCCCCCACTCCACTTTTTCCATCCATGGTAGGAGACCTGGTATAGGGGAGGGCCCAAGCACTGCTGAGAAGAACAAAAGGTTTTGTGGGGTATTCAGGTTTAAGCCAAAGTGCCTGTGGGTCCTGAAACCCTGATGTCCCCATGGACTTGGGGAATGTTTGCTTCAGGTGCCACATCACAAACAGGAGATCCGTGTCCCCACAATCCACCTCCCTCACCTCCTTGTTCCCCCGGCTGTGGATTTGTCTCATGACATCCCAGAGGGCCCCCCAAACATCTCCATACAACCTGGCCTTGTGCTGGTCCCAAGGGGTGACCAATGGATGCTCTGGCCCACCCCAGTACGGGGCAGTCCTGAGTATGCATCTATGTCGTCTGCACAGAGTGGGTGTTCGTGGGCCTTGTAGTCCTGGCATCAGCCTGGTGCTCCTGCTCGTGGGGATCTGCGTGGTGCCAGTGCTGCTCCGCACAGCTGCTGCTGCTACATCCGCTGCCCCTGCTGCCCAGGCACCTGCTGCTGCCCACAGGCCTGTGAGTACCTGGGTCCCTCTGAGTCCTTCCTGCTTCCATCCTCCGAGTTTCTCATCCCACCCCTGTCTACTTAGTGCAGAGCCCCTAGTGTTCCCCCCATGCTTCCTGTCCATCACGCTCCCCCACACGTGGCCTGCTTATGCCAGGCATGACAGCAGGAAGAGCGGTAAGGGGGGCAGGAGGCATCTGCTCTGGCTCAGGAGACAGCCAGGTGCAGGGTTGGCCCCACACTAATCCCTACCCAAACTGAGCCTCCCTAGTGGTCTGCTGGACATGACTGGCTAGCCTCATGAAGTGTGGAGGAAGCAGTGACAGAGATAGGGGTGCACCTGGCTGGACCTCTCAGGAAGAGGTTTCCTGCCTGGGGGGACCCACCTCGCAATATGGGTGACAGTGGGCTGCTGCCATGAGATCTTTGGGCACCACTCTAGGACATCACCTGGACAAAACACTGTGAGGAAGGCTAGGCCAATCATGCCAGGGTGGAAGGGGCTAGTGAATCCAACTTCGCCTCATGCACACGCGCGCGCACACACACACACACACACACACACACACACACACACACACACACACACACACACAGGAATGTGCATGGGCACATACATGCAACCCTCAAACATAAAGGCACTACATGGATATGTGTATGAATGCATTGATCCATGCATACACATATATGTATATACCCCACACATGCACACATCACTTTTTTGGTGGAGGACCACACCCAGTGACGCCTAGGGTTTACTTCTGGCTATGCACTCAGAAATCTCTCCTGGCTTGGAGGACCATATGGAATGCCGGGGGATCAAACAGCAGTCTGTTCTAGGCTAGCATGCATAAGGCAGGTGCTTTATGCCCTGTGCCACTGCTTTGGCCCCAACATCACTTTTTTTTTTGTTTGTTTTTTGGGGGGTCACACCCGGCAGCACTCTATGCCCAGAAATCACCCCTGGCAGGCTCGGGGGACCATCTGGGATGCCAGGATTTGAACCACCGTTTTTGTATATGCAAGGCAAACACGCTACCTCCATGCTATCTCTCTGGCCCCCCCAACATCACTTTTATATGTACACAGATGCACATGCATGGACATAGGCACATACACAGACACACTTGCATGTGTGTATACATGCATGCACACAGCACTGAAGACACAGGTATACTGATTTCCCTGTGCACACAGATGTTCCAGGGGCTCCTTGGAAGCACCCTCAGAGATTTGGGGTGAGAGCCTTGGAGGGCGGATGGTGTAAAATTTCTCTATAATTTCTTGCTCTTCTCTTCCCCCACAGTGTATGAAGCAGGGAAAGCAGCCAAGGCAGGGTACCCGCCCTCCATCTCAGGGGTTCCTGGCCCCTACTCCATTCCTTCTGTTCCCTTGGGAGCAGCGCCTGCAGCTGGCATGCTGATGGACAAGCCGCATCCACCCCCGCTGGCACCAAGCGACTCCATTGGAGGAAGCCATGGTGGTAAATGCAGTTTGGGACCCTCCCCATGCCTTAGGCAACTCCCCATGCAGTTCCTCCTGCTGTCTCAGAGTGAGGAGACTACTGGGACCCCTTGACAAGGGTGGGAGTTTACATCACCCCTGCCCTGCCTAGCAATCAGGGACCACCAAGGAATCAGGTGTGGCCTGTGTGAGCAGACTGGAGAGATTGGGGGTTAGGAATTGCAAGGATACTCAAGGTTAGGATCCTGGGAGCTTAGAGGAAAAGGTGGAGGGGTGACAAGGCTTCAGGGAAAGGGAGAGATTGGAGCTGGTCTGGGAAGAGCAGGAGGAACAGGAACTAGTGTCCTTCAAATAGAACCTCAAAATAATCTTGAATCAGGCTGGAGCGATAGCACATCAGGTAGGGTATTTGCCTTGCATGTGGCAAACAAGTTTGGCAGACCAGGGTTCAATCCCCCGAATCCCATATGATCCTGCAAACCTACCAGGATTAATTTCTGAGCACAGTCATGAATAACCCCTGAGCACTGCCAGGTGTGACCCAAAAACAAATAATATTAATCTTAAATCAGTTGCAACTCTCCTAACCTCATCTTCCATCTTGACTCATGCAAGTAGTATTTTCCCCTCCCTGTTGTGTTTTCCTCTCTCATCCCTGATCTTGCCTCCTCCCTGCCGTCCACTTTCTCTTCCCATCTACCTATCCACCACCAACTCCTCTTGTAAGAGCTGAGTTGTCAGGTAGGGTTGGAAATGTCATTTTCAAAACAAGGAAAGGATGCGTGTCTATATATATCTAGAAGCCTCTACTGTATTGTAGACAGAGAATATGCAAATTAAAGCATCACTTCTCCCACCACCGAGTGGTTGCCGCCCTGGAGACGGATCTGGCAGCTGTTCCGTTATCCATAAACAGCCTCCCTGAACTGACTTCAACAAGAATGGGAGAGCCGGCCACTCTCCACGGCTTGCTGCCTTGGAGATGTCTTTCACAGGTTTTATATATTAGCTTTAGGCAAAGGGGGGCAGGGATGTTTTCTGAGAAAAATAGTTGAGCCTTTATCGGGTCTAAAATACCAACTCAAATCCTTTAACTAGAAAGATTTTTTTGTTTGTTTGAAATTAGAATTTGCCATCCAAGTGAATTCCACAATATCCCTTGTTAGCAAAATCAGAGCTGTCAAGACTATTGGTACATGAGAGGGACTTAGATTGGAGGGTCAGACCAAAGTCTTAGATTTGAACACTTGCAAAAAGGAGGAAATTGCCCATAGCCCTGAGCTAAAATGTGGGGGCCAGGAGGGTTGTTTTCCCAAACAGTTGTGGGATTTAGCCAATAGCCTTGGACAGCTCTTGTTGTTTGTTTTGGTCTATTTTGTTTTGTTTGGGGTGGGGTCACACCCGGCAGCGCCCAGAGGTTCCTCATGGCTCTGTGCTCAGAAATTGCCCCTGGCAGGCTCGGAGGACCACATGGGATGCTGGGAATTGAACCTGGGTCTGTCCACGGGGTAAGGCAGCATTTATGGCAAATGCCCTACCGTTGTGCTATCACTCCAGCCCTTGGACAACTTATATTAAAATATCAACTGCATGTCAGAGTTCTCCATTCTGGGCAACAATTTCCACTAGGCAAAATTCTGAAGGGCCTGGCCTGGGGAAAGGTTACTGGACTTTACAGAATGATCTGGAACCCATGAGGTCTTTTCTCTGAAGCCTCTTTAGATCTTTTATTTTATTTGTTTGTTTGCTTGTTTTGAGGCCACACCTGACTGCTCTCAGGGGTTACTCCTGGTTCTGCAACTCAGAAATAGCTCCTGGCAGGCTCGAGAGACATATGGGACTGCCAGGATCGAACCCAGGTCCATCCTGGGCTGGGTGTGCGCAAGCAAACATCCTACCACTGTGCTATCTTTCTGGCCACTTCTAGATCTTAGATAAAATTTGCTTATATAAATTGGACAAGGAGAAAATTAAAGGTGAAAAGATCTAAACAAAGCAATCAAATGAAAGTTAATAGTAAATCATTTGGGGGCCAGAGAGATATTATGGAGGTAAGGCGTTTGCCTTTCATGCAGGTCAGTGGTTCGAATCCTGGCAACCCATATGATCACCTGAGCCTGCCAGGAGCGATTTCTGACCGTAGAACCAGGAGTAACCCCTGAGCACTGCTGGGTGTGACCCAAAAACCAAAACAAACAATGAAAAGGTAAATCATTTATAATTTGGAAGAAGAGAAAGAGAAATAGACAGAGAGAGAGAGAGACTGTACAGTGACTAGACTCAAAGGAAGTCTTCACGGTTGGAGTGACATTAGTACTGCCCCTAAATACAAAGAACTCATAGTCTAGTCCAGTGGTTGGCAACCTTTTTTTTTCAACTGAGCCAAATCTCGCCAAAACCATGATTGAAATTTATTTTGAGAGCCACACAGGGCGCGCACTGACAGAGGCTAGGAGCAGAGTCCTGACCCCTGGAGCAGCCGCCTGGCACAGAGAAGAGCCAAATTAAAAGTGTAAAGAGCCACATGTGGCTCTCGAGCCGCAGGTTGCCGACACTGGCTAGTCTTTGCTTCTTCACAGAATTGAAAAATATCTGTTGCGGGCCGGGCGGTGGCGCTCGAGGTAAGGTGCCTGCCTTACCTGCGCTAGCCTAGGAGACGGACCGCGGTTCGATCCCCCGGCGTCCCATATGGTCCCCCAAGCCAGGAGCGACTTCTGAGCGCATAGCCAGGAGTAACCCCTGAGCGTCACCGGGTGTGGCCCAAAAACCAAAAAAAAAAAAAAAAAAAAAATATCTGTTGCATAAGCTGTAGATTCAAAGACTGAATCTTTGGTGCACTCCATTTCTTGGAGCTCCCCCCATAAATGACAGCAGGTTTTGCAAGCACCCAAGCCCTTGACCCTTGTCATTCATCCCCCAGAACTGCCTGGGAACAGACAAGGCAGCTCTATGGGATAATCATGTTTTAATTGAACTGTCTGCACTACTTTGGATCCATCTCTGCAGGGAAGGGAGGCGTGAGGATTTGGAGATATAGAACCTTTTCTGCTAATTAATCATCACTTTCATATGTGGGTTATGGAGCCAGCCTCTGCAAGGAAGTCACAGCCCAGGGCCACACACTGAGATTCACAAGTAATTTTCCCCATGTGGGTGGAGGAAGGACAGCCTGGCCATTGAGTAATAAATCTGGAATATTTTAGTTCATTTTTGGGTACAAAGCTCATGACCAGGAGTGATAGATAGCACAGCAGGAGGTCATTTGCCTTGCACATGGCTGACACAGGTTCAATCCCCTGCATCCCATATGGTCCCCTGAGCCTGTCAGGAATAATTGCTGATCACAAAACATGGAGTATCCCCTGAGCACTGCCAGGTGTGGCCCAAAACCAAACCAAACAAAAAAGCTCATGACAAAAGAGTGGGGGCACAGGAAGGCTCCAGAGCTGCAGTCACTTATGTGACTTCTAGGGGGTATTTCTTTGTCTAGCTTGGGTGCAAATATTCAAGAGTGGCTTGTGTATCAGTGGAAGCTGATAAGTACCCCAGTACCTGTGTTCATTGTGGACAGGCCATCTGAGCACCTTTGGGGTCTTTTTTCCTGGACCCCCTTTTTATATGCTAGTGAGGCTTGGACCCAGTAGCTTGGCTCCAGACCCTCACTTAGCATGCCCTCTGCCCCTCTGGACTGCTTTTCTAGCCATGAGCAAGAGACAGGAGTACCCACAGTAGGTACACAAGGCCATACCTCCAAGCTTTCAGCAGCCCTGTTTAATCTAGTCTCCCATCTTCATTCTGACCACATTCATTCATTCCCTTCCTTCCTTTCCTCTTTCACTCCTCTCTAATGCTCACATCTCTATGGTCACTGTAGAGACAGCCTTGGACACCCCCAATCCTCTAGGGAGATGGGGCCTGTCCCCTGATGCATCAGTGAAGGAAGATGGGAGGAGGAGCTGGCCTTTTTACCTCCTGCCCTCACTGTTTTTTCACCTGTGCCCAGGAAATTGCACTGATGTTTGTGCCCTCGGCAGCAAGCTGAGTTCCTCACATCTCTGATTTGACCCTCTCTCACTCCCTTGCCTAAAACAAAAATGCTCAAACAAAATAAAAAAGCAGTGCTAGAAATTAGCAGAGTCCACAGCTTCTTGGAGCACATGAGCAGCTAATCTTAGCTCTGCACTGTCTCCTGGGTAACCAGAGTTCTTGAGGCCCCCTCTGTCGAGACCCACCCCATGTTCTGCTGCCTGTTATACAGTGACCTGTGCCCCACCATAAGTGGACACTCTCCACCTGTAGAGTGTTCTGTGTGCTCAGTCTAGAAATTGATTTGGGGGTTTGTTTTTATTTTTGTTTTGTTTTAGGGCCACACCCAGTGGCGCTCAGGGATTACACCCTGCTCTGAGCTTGGAAATTACTTCTGGCAGGCTCACAGGACCATATGGAATGCCGGGAATCAAACCTAGGTCAGCTGTGCACAAGGCAAACATCCTCCCTGCTAGAAATTGTTTAGTTGTGAGTGGAAATGACACCCCATTTTGGAAGAAGAACTGGAGGTCAGAGGTCAGGGAGCTAAAGGTTGATAGAGAACTAAAACTGACCAGGAATTAAAACGATGTCCCACCTCTGCCCCTGCCCAAAGTAATTTCGGGAGCGGAGGTTATTGTTCCATCTGCATAAATATTGATGGCAATTTCTGGGCATTCTCCAAGGGAGTGGTTAGAAGTGAATGCCATGTTGTCTTTTTTTGAGCTTTGGGCTACACCTGGCGATGCTCAGGGCTTACTCCTGGCTCTGTGCTTAGAGATCTCTCCTGGCAGGGCTCCGGGGACCAAATGGAGTGCCAGGGCTGGAACCTCGCTTTGAGGCCAACCCAACAACTGCTCTACCCACTGTACTACTATCCAGGCTCCCTCAACACCAAGTTTTTTACTTAACAGACTGAATGGAAACCTCGTTCTTATTCATTCTTTCCACATAACTTGTCCTTCTGCCTGCAGTTCGTAAAGGGTATCGACTCCAAACCGACAAGGAGAGGGACTCCATGAAGGTCCTGTACTACGTGGAGAAGGAGCTGGCTCAGTTCGATCCTGCCCGGAGGATGAGAGGCAGATGTGAGCTCTCTCCTCTCACCCACTCCAGTCTGGGGACTAGGGGTTACTGGAGGGGGGCTCTTGGTGGTCCCAAACTCAGGGTCAGAATTAGTGTATGTTCTAGGGGCATCATCCCAGTGCAAGTAGCTCCAACAACCAGGCTTGTGTGGGGGTCTTGTATTCCTGGGCTCATGTGGTCTTGGCATAGGAAAGTGATCCAAAGTATGCCCTACTAAGACAGTTTCAGAATAATAAAGTGTCACATGGAAGCTTTTCCCCCCAATATAAAAAGACTAGCACCAAATAATCTAGCTGCCTGCTTGCTATACTGAGGCTTCAAAGAAGGTGAAAGAATATTCCACCACATGCCCAATTCTCAGAAAGAAATCCCAGGCCAGCAGGATAGCTCAGAGGTTAAGTCACTGGCCTTGCACATAGCTGACCCCAGATTCGTGCCTAGCCCCACATTGTCCCCTGAGCTTAGACAAGTGCCTGGAGGCTCCTAGAGGTCCTTCCTGTCCAGAGAACTTGTTAATTCCTGAGCTTGAAGAGAGCAAGTGTCCAACTTCGCATTCTCTGGGACTTAGACAGCAGCTGATCAATTGCACGTGGCTTCCAGAGACTGTCCCAGGGGGCCACTTATCAGAGATGCTGGCAGGCCAGCATCCCCAACCTCCAGCCCAGGAACTAGTGGGAAGCTTGATGGAATTGTTGGGGAAACAGTTCCAGACTTGAGGTGCTTTATGCAGACGTGGTGGCCCGGTGTGTGGCAAAGCCGCACTGTCTGCCTTGCTGGGGCCTCAGCCGCCTTCCAGGTGGCTATAAAAAGCCCCTCTCCAGATTGGGGCGTCAGGCACACAGATGCCACCGAGTTGTAACAGTTGTCATGGAAGCCAGAGAGGGGACACAGAGAGGGAAGGAACTGGAGGTGGGTGTGTGATGGTGGGAGAGGGAGTCTCGAAGTCACCCCAACTCAAAAACGGAAAATCCCCCCTGGGGTAGGACCAGCCGGTCTGGGGGTGACTCCTGGCCAGTTCATTCCCAGCCTGCTCCTATCCCTGCAGACAACACGACCGTCTCAGAGCTCAGCTCCTTGCACCAGGAGGACTCTGGCTTCCGTCATTCTTACCACCAGACACGCAGCAAGCCCTTCCCTGTGGCTGGGGACTTGGACAGTGACCCCGAGTACTGGGCCAGCGTCATGGGGAATGGCAGCGGGGTGAGCCGGGCCATGGACTACAGCAAAGAAGACCGGGGAAGCTTCCGGCACAGGTGAGGACGGTACCGGGGTTAGGGGGCAGGAAGGGGGCAGAGCTTCCAGGGGGACGAGATTCTCTGAGGCTCTCAGGTTACTGAGCACCCACTTCTCACACATCACAAGCAAGAGAAGATTGTGACAATCCTCAGGACCCCTGATGAGCCTTGACAAACTGGCCCTGTTTATTTTGGGAGCCACATCTGGCAGTGCTCTGACTTCTAGCTCTACACTCAGAGATCATTCCTGATGGTGCTCCAGGGACCCTATGGAGTGACGGGGATGGAACCTGAGTTAGCTACATGCAAGGCCAGATGGGCTATCACTCCAGCCCCTCTTGGGGTCCTTTTGGATTCCTTTAGATCCCTTTAGGTTTCTTTGGATTCCTTGGATCCATTTAGACCCCCAACCGTCTGAGCCAGATGGAAACGCTGCAGCTCGCACCCAGGTCTTCATACCCAAACCCCAGGACCCCAATGGCAGCTTTTACTACCCACTTGCCCACTCCCTGCCCCTGTCAGTTGCAACGTCCCGGGCCTGATCCTCATCCCTGACTCAAGTCCCCCTTTTCCTCCAGCCAACCACGCGCCAAGTCGGAGATGCTGTCAAGAAAGAACTTCGCCCCCGGGGGTGGCCCGCCGTGTCCATGGACGAGCTGGCGGTGCTGGCCGACTCGTACGGGCCCCCGCGGCCGCGCCGGGCTGATGGCAGCCTCCACGAGAGTCGGACCGGGAGCCGC
The DNA here is from genome assembly GCF_024139225.1 of Suncus etruscus. Lineage (NCBI taxonomy): Eukaryota > Metazoa > Chordata > Mammalia > Eulipotyphla > Soricidae > Suncus > Suncus etruscus. The sequence continues at coordinate 58,050,197 of NC_064854.1, read as the reverse complement.
CTGGAACGCGCAGACCCCACGCACGGGGCCGAGTATTACCCGCGGGGCCGCGGCCGGGAGCCCCCCCGACACCGCCGAGCGCGGCTGGGCCTACAGTCCCGGACGCCGGCGGCCCGACGCCGCCCTGGACACGCACCTGCCGCGCCTGGTGAGCCGCACTCCAGGGCCCGCGCCCAAGTGGGACCACGCCGCGCCACGCGCGCCAGAGTGCCAAGCCCGACCCGAGGGCGCAAGCCGCGGGGGCAGCTGGAGACCGCCTTCCCGGCTCAAGCGCGCGCCTGGGTCCACGCAGCGGCCTCCTACTACGCCTGGTCCCCGTCGGGCCGCCACCACGACGATGAGGACGATGACGACGAGGAGGACGACGACGAGGACGACGACGACGACGGGGGCGAGGACACGTTGCCGCCCTACAGCGAGTGCGCTCTGAGCAGAGGCCCGTCGATCCGCAGCGCACGCGAGCTGCAATTTCACACGGCCTCCGAGAAGCGGAGGAAGGAGACGGGCAAGAAATCGGTGAGGATTGGCCGAGTGATGGCACAGCCAGGAGGACTATTGCCTTGCACGCGGCCAGCCTGGGTTCCGTCCCCAGCATGCCATAGGGTACCCATAGGGAACCAGCCAGAGAGCAGAACCAGGCCTCCCCCCTGACAGATGTGGGCCAAAACCAAAAGATAAAAGAAAAAAGAGGGGCCCGGAGTGGTGGCACAGCGTTAGGGAGTTTGCCTTGCACGCGGATGACCTAGGATGGACCAAGGTTCCATCCCCCGGCGTCCCATATGGTTTTCCAAGCCAGGAGCGATTTCTGAGCACATAGCCAGGAGTAACCCCTGAGCATCACCGGGTGTGGCCCAAAAACTAAAAAGGAAAGGAAGGGAGGGAGGGAGGGAGGGAGGGAGGGAGGAAGGAAGGAAGGAAGGAAGGAAGGAAGGAAGGAAGGATGGAAGGAAGGTAGGAAGGAAGGAAGGAAGGAAGGAAGGAAGGAAGGAAGAAGGAAGGAGGAAGAAGGAAGGAAGGAGGAGGAGGAAAGGGGATGGAAGGAAGAAGGGAGGGAGGAAGGAAGGAAGGAGGAGGAAGGGAGGGAGGAAGGAAGGAGGAAGAGGAAGAGGAGGGAGGGAGGAAGGAAGCAAGGAAGCAAGGAAGGAAGGAAGGAGGAAGGAGCCAGAGTGATAGAACATACAGCTAGCTTGGTCCTCATCTCTTTTTGCCCCAGGAACTCAGGGAAAGTTTGCACCGCCCTTCCCTGCATCCTGTTTTGAGTTCCTGGGAAAGGGGGGGTTTGGGGGTTGGAGGCCACACCTGATAGTGCCCAGGACTTACTCCTGGCTCTGAGCTCAGGGATCACTCTGGTGGTGCTCAGGGACCCTTATGGGATTTCAGAGATTGAATTCCTGGAGGACCACGAGCAGCACTGAATGATCTGGGTGCTGGCTCCTGGCTGGGGGGCCATGCTGGTTGCGTATTGATTGGATAGTTAACCCACCAGCTTTAAGCCTCCATGGAAACAATTAAACCCCAGCTGGGGGTGGCAGGATGGGCTCGCGCAAGACCCCCGCCCCAGGATGGTTAAATATAGTGTTTGCACAGGATTTAAGTTCTCCTTTCTGCTCTTCCACAGAATGACTCCCTACCAGAATGTCCCTGGTTGTCTGATGCAGTTTTTTCAAGACTTGTGCCAAGAAGTCTGGAGACCAGAAACCACTGCAGGGGGTCCAGGCACCTCCAAAGACAGTAGGCCCAGGCACATCTTTGCCTCCCTCCTGGGGAGAGGGCACCTGGCTCTGCATTCTGGCAAGCTTCTCAAGCCTTGACGTCAGCTTTGGAGGAACTGAAGATGGGGGACGTGCGATTCCTAACCTCGGCATCCACCTCACCCCTTTGCGGGGCTAGAACAAGGAAAAGACTGCCTGTGAGAACATTCCTGGCCGGGTTTTCTCCTCCAGAGTCCTTACAGCCCTGTCCTCTCCTCCTTTTAGCTGAACCATATTGCTTTTGCAATTCCACAGGGCAGTTTTTGGAGGACAATTGGGCCTCACCGGTGCCCCCATGCTCCTTCTCTAGACTTGATGTGCTGTGCTCAGGAGTGCAGGGACTTTGGCTGCCCTTAACAGGCCTCCTCACTGGTGGGAGGATGCATTGCACTGAGGGAAAAAATATGCCTTCCATGCCCATCACCTCCCATCAGCAGATGTGGTTACAATAATATTGAAGCAGCTGGTCAATTTAGTGCCTGGGGCCAGCTAGACTTTTGCAGAAATGAATTGCACTTGCAGTTCTAGAAGCAAGAATGCACTAGAACATTCTAGAAGAAGCAGGAACTCTCTAGAACATTCTAGAAACGGGGTCACTCCAGAACAAAACAGTGTATCTTTTTGAAAACTTCACTAGTATTTCTTCCTTCCTTCCTTCCCTCTTTCCTTCCTTCCATTCTTTCTTTCTTTTTTTTTTTTTTTTTTTTTTGGTTTTTGGTTTTTGGGCCACACCCGGCAGTGCTCAGGGGTTACTCCTGGCTGTCTGCTCAGAAATAGCTCCTGGCAGGCACGGGGGACCATATGGGACACCGGGATTCGAACCAACCACCTTAGGTCCTGGATCTGCTGCTTGCAAGGCAAACACCGCTGTGCTATCTCTCCGGACCCTCCTTCTTTCTTTCTTTCTTTTTCTTTCTTTCTTTCTTTCTTTCTTTCTTTCTTTCTTTCTTTCTTTCTTTCTTTCTTTCTTTCTTTCTTCCTTCCTTCCTTCCTTCCTTCTTCCTTCCTTTTCTTTCTTTCTCCCCTATTCTGAGAGCATAAATTTCTTTCTCCCTTTTGCAATCCATTTTGGTACCTGAGTCTTAGGTATTAAGGGCTCAACTCTTCTTCCCCAGTTCCCCACACCTGTCTCTGGTGGGTGCACTACATAGATCCCCACCTCTCGTGTCACCCAAACTAAGCTATCATCTGATGCCTTCTGAGAACAATTTAAAATGCACAAGTGGAAGAGAAGAGGGAGAAAGAGAGGAGAAAGTGTGATGCAAGTGCAAGAAGGCAGATAGAATCGAAAGGAGGAATATGTAAATAGAGTCTGGTTCAATTTTACAGGTGAACCTTCACACACACACACACACACACACACACACACACACACACACCTACTTCCTCCTCTCTCAGTTTCTACTTCATTTTGCCACAAGTTCTTTTGGCCACTCCAATCACAGAGGTGCAGAAAGGGGCTATCCTGGCCTGGTCATTTTGCTGCTTTTGAGGATTTGACAGGGTTGGGGGTTGTGCATAGGAAAGATTTATTTGCTTCCTCTTCCCACCTTTGCCTAAATGAAAGATCTTACCTAAATTCCAAAGCTACATCTGCAGACTCTCAGACTTTGTTGTAATATAAACTGGAGCAAAGGAAGAGGTGAGGGGAAGGGCCACTACTGCTTCCCCTCCCTTTCCATCAGTTTCTCTAACTCTTAAATCTGCTTGGTGGTGCAATGTGAGAAGCCCCCCCCCCCCCCAACATGGCCTAGGAGCAACCACCACACCTGAGAAAAGCTCATGCTGAGGGACTTTTCCACACTGGCTTCTCTCCGGAACCCACTGTTACCTCAGATGAGCCATTTCTGCTGTTTTATGAGGAATAGGGCCCCGTGGGGACAGATCACCAGCAGCTGAAGGCACAGATGTGAGGGGCCAGCCTGGACTGCTGGCACTTGCAGAGCCAAGTGTGTTTCCAGCCCTTGTCCTGTAGAGAAAAGCAAGTCTGAATGTGGAGCCTTGAACTTTGGCTGGAGCCAAAGCCATATGTCCCCCTCTGCACTTTCTTGATAGCCATCTATCAACTGGCTCCCAAGGACATGCCGGGTCTCCATTCCCAGGGCCACATTGGCCTCTGAAAGCATCTCCTGGACAGCTCTGGCTTCTCAGAACATTTTTCTCCATGGCTACACGTCCCCCTCAGAATGTTCCAGAATGTTCCTGTGTGACATAGACAAAGCAGTGCCTGGGCAGAAGAACCATCCAGAGCACTGGTGTCACGAGGGTCTCTAGCCTGTGGAAGGAGGACTTGAAGGACAGTGCTGCAGGTACCGGGCCTCGCAAGCTATAGTGGGGCTGAGCTTTAGTCTTCCAGGGTCCCTAGGCCCCATCTGTCCCGTACAAAGAACAGTCCTAACAACCTTTCCTCAGAACCAGCTCTAGCAATTCAAGGGGCACACTGACATTGGGAGGGGTGCAGTTGTGGCTCTCAAGTCCCACTGAGCACTGTCCCTGCCTCTCATCACCAAAGAGCACCAGCTGCAGAAACCGAAACCACTGCTGCCCCCTGCCGTCCACTGCTGCCCATGGCAGAGGACTGGTGCAGAAATGGGAAAGGTGTCTTGGGATTGGAAAAGGGCCATTTGTTTCAAAGACTCTCCAGGACAGCCAGAACCACGAAGGACAACTGTGTGCTTGAGCAAAAACCTACTGTGTCTGAGCCAGCAGAAAGAGGAAAGTGGCTGAACCTGCACCAGTGAACTTGGCAGCTGGAGATCCATTTCTTCCACCTTCTTCTACACCCACTTCTATATTCCTTTTTTCCCTTGTGGAGTACAACTGAAGTTACAGACTGGCCCTGGGGAACCCTTCCATGAATGGGGGAAGAAATACAAGACCAAGAAAAAATGCAGAGGGAACTGTGCATATACATTCTGAGTTCCAATGAACCCCAAGAAGTAAACATTTCTTTCCTAAATTTAAGTGAGTGTTTGTCTCAAGACCAGCACACTTATCTGTCCCCTCAAATTACAGGCAGTCTTTGGTGGGCTCTAAAGCTAGCAAATATTCAAAATCAGAAAGAGGAGCGTTAAGAGGGGCAGGATGGCAGAGAGACGGGATACAACAGGCAGGAGCTGCCCCAGGAATTTGAACTATTAAGTCCATATAGATATGTATTAGGACATTTGCCTCTTCCTGGGAGTAGCTGGTAGGAAACAATGAGTGGATCTTGCTTGGCACCTGCACAAGACTGAGTTATGGGGCTGTGTGAGGGCACTCTGGTCACTGAGGTCAGGCAGGAAATCTGACTTCAGGGCAGCAAAGCACTGATAATGTTATGACTGCCCCCCCCTTTTCCTTACAGACAGAGAAATAAACTCTCAGTGCTGGCATCACCACAGACTCATTTCTCATTCTGGCAGTGCCTGGGATTGATGCCAGGGATTCAGATTGCCAGGCAAGTGCTCTGTGGCCAAGCCAGGTGTGGTGCTGGGGATCAAACAGGGTCATCCCTGTGCAAGACAAGCACTTTCACCCCTATACTATTTCTTTTTCCCTGCACAGCCTCTATCTGCTTTAGAAATCTTTCCTCTTCCCTCTGCAGCAAGTTTTTCTTCTTGTTTATCTGAAGGGTTCTCACTCTCATTATGGAATGATGTCAGAGTTTTCTCTTGGCATATTGGAAATAGGATTCCACTTCCTATTGTTGTTTGTGAACTCAGTTACCCACCTAAACCCACCTAAACCTCTGTAAATATCTGCCTTGAGGGAGGATCAGGCTAAACAATGGTTTTCAGGGCTGACTGCTGCCTGGCTCTCTGTTAAGAGACAAATTCTCTTATCTTTTTTTTTTTTTTGGTTTTTGGTTTTTGGGACACACCCGGCAGTGCTCAGGGGTTACTCCTGGCTGTCTGCCCAGAAATAGCTCCTGGCAGGCATGGGGGACCATATGGGACACTGGGATTCGAACCAGCCACCTTAGGTCCTGGATCAGCTGCTTGCAAGGCAAACACCGCTGTGCTATCTCTCCGGGCCCAAATTCTCTTGTCTTTTTGTCACTTTTATTTTGATTGGTTCTGGGGCCACACCCAGCTGAGCTCAGGATTTCTCCGGGCTCTGTTAAGTATCACTTCTGGCAGTGATCAGGGGCCAGATGGGATGCCGGGGACTGATCTTGGGTTGGTCACATGCAAGGCAAGCACCATATCCACTGAATACTTGCTCTGGTCCCTCTTTTTAACTGTCTATTGGTTTAAACAACCTTTGATTTAAATGACCATCTTATGAGTTTCTTTTACTTATTTAAACTGGGAATCTTCTTTTATTTAGGTTCCCAAATCTCTGAATTTGATTTTCCATCAATTATGGAAAAGTCTCAATTATTAAATATTTCTTTAAATATTGGGAATGTCAACTAACTGTATATAGGTATGTCCTTTTTATTCTAAGCTACATGCTGCCTCATCTATTTTTTTTTTTTTTTTTTGGTTTTTGGGTCACACCCGGCAGTGCTCAGGGGTTCCTCCTGGCTCTATGCTCAGAAATCGTTCCTGGCAGGCTCGGGGGACCCTATGGGATGCCAGGATTCAATCCACCGACCGTCTGCATGCAAGGCAAAGGCCTTACCTCCATGCTATCTCTCCAGCCCCTGCTTCATTTATCTTAATAGATGACACCTAAAATTTCAGAGTGCAATATCTTAAAATTTCTTAGAAGTATCAACCAGTAGTATCAAAGCTAACAGCAAGAAGTTGCATAGGGTGTTCACTTCGGCAGCATATACTAAAATTGGAATGATACAGAGAAGATTAGCATGGCCCCTGCACAAGGATGACACGCAAATTCGTGAAGCATTCCATATTTAAAAAAAAAAAAAAGTTGCGTAGGGCCAGAGCGATAGCACAGTGGGTAGAGCGTTGCTTTGCACACAGCTGACCTGGGTTTGATCCGTGGCATCCCATATGGTCCCCTGAGCCCACTAGGAATGATTCCTGAATGCAGAGGTAGGAGGAACCCCTGAGTGCCTCCAACTGTGACCCAAAAACAAAAATTGTATAGAAGACCACCAAATTCAATGAACCCAAATAGTAACACCAAAGGTTCAACTAGCACCAACCACAGCCCAGTCAATCCTCAAACACTGATATTAGTAACACTATGGAGAGATAGAACCCTTATTTTCAAATTGACCCTTGTTGATCTAAGTTTTGCTTGTTCCATTGACCTTTGTGTTGTAACAAACAATATGAAGTAAATTTGTTTGTGCCTGCAAGGGGGCAGGCTAGGGTGGTGGGAGGAAAACTTGGGCACATTGGTGGAGGGAAGGTCACATTGATAGTGGTGATATATTGGAACATTGAATGCTTAAAACTGTATTATGAACAACGTGGCAAATCACAGTGTTATAATAAAAATAATAAAAGAAATCAAGAGGGCCCAAGCATTTCCCTTTGGTAACAGCTTCTAGAATAAAATGAGCCTTAGTTTGGGGGTAACAAGAAAGTTTGACTTTCCATATTGTCCAGACGTTGCTCATTGCCAAAGTCACACTTTTTAAATTACAGAAATAAAACTGTGGGGCCAAAGCAATAGCACAGCTGTAAGGCATTTGCCTTGCATTCGGCCAACACAGGACAGACCCCGTTTCGAATCCCAGCATCCCATATGGTCCCTCGAGCCTACCAGGAGTGACTTCTGAGCACAGAGCCAGGAGTAGCTCCTGAGTGCCATCAGGCATGACCCAAGAACAAAAAAGAAAGAAAAAGAACAAAAGAAAGAAAGGAGGCCGGCAAGGTGGCGCTAGAGGTAAGGTGTCTGCCTTGCAAGCGCTAGCCAAGAAAGGACCGTGGTTTGATCCCCCCCGCGTCCCATATGGTTCCCCCAAGCCAGGGGCAATTTCTGAGCACTTAGCCAGGAGTAACCCCTGAGCATCAAATAGATGTGGCCTGAAAAAAAAAAAACACAAAAAAAGAAAAGAAAAGAAAACGAAAGAAAAAGAAGAAAGAAAGAAAGAAAGAAAGAAAGAAAGAAAGAAAGAAAGAAAGAAAGAAAGAAAGAAAGAAAGAAAGAAAGAAAGAAAGAAAGAAAGAGAAAGAAAGAAGGAAGGAAGGAAGGAAGGAAGGAAGGAAAGAAAGAAGAGAAAGAAAGAAGAAAGAGAAAGAAAGAAGAAAGAGAAAGAAAGAAGAAAGAGAAAGAAAGAAGAAAGAGAAAGAAAGAAGAAAGAGAGGGGCCGGAGAGATAGCATGGAGGTAAGGTGTTTGCCTTTCATGCAGGAGGTCATCGGTTCGAATCCCGGCGTCCCATATGGTCCCCCGTGCCTGCCAGGAGCAATTTCTGAGCATGGAGCCAGGAGTAACCCCTGAGCACTGCTGGGTGTGACCCAAAAACCACAAAAAAAAAAAAAAAAAAAAAAGGAAGAGAGAGAAAGAAGGAAGGGAAGGGAAGGGAAGGGAAAAGGAAAGGGAAAAGGGAAGGGGGAAGGGGGAAGGGAAGGGGGAAGGGAAGGGAAGGGAAGGGAAGGGAAAAAGAAAGAAAGAAAGAAAGAAAGAAAGAAAGAAAGAAAGAAAGAAAGAAAGAAAGAAAGAAAGAAAGAAAGAAAGAAAGAAAGAAAGAAAGAAAGAAAGAAAGAAAGAAAAAGAAAGAAAACTGAGCTGGGGTGCAGGAGCAATTTCTGAGCATGGAGCCAGGAGTAACCCCTGAGCACTGCTGGGTGTGACCCAAAAACCACAAAAAAAAAAAAAAAGAAAGAGAGAGAAAGAAGGAAGGGAAGGGAAGGGAAAAGGGAAGGGAAAAGGGAAGGGGGAAGGGGGAAGGGAAGGGGGAAGGGAAGGGAAGGGAAGGGAAAAAGAAAGAAAGAAAGAAAGAAAGAAAGAAAGAAAGAAAGAAAGAAAGAAAGAAAGAAAGAAAGAAAGAAAGAAAGAAAGAAAGAAAGAAAGAAAGAAAGAAAGAAAGAAAGAAAGAAAGAAAGAAAGAAAGAAAGAAAGAAAGAAAGAAAGAAAGAAAGAAAGAAGAAAGAAAAAGAAAGAAAACTGAGCTGGGGTGAGGGAGCTCAATGAAAATTATAGATGTAGGGGCTGAAGTGATATACAGTGGTAAGATGTTTGCCTTTGGACACCGGTTCAAATCCCAGCATCCCATATGGTCCTCTGAGCCTGCCAAGAACAATTTCTGAGTGCAGAGCTAGGAGTAAACCCTGAGCATCATCAAGTGTGACCCAACCCCTCCCCCCCAAAAAAGAAAAAATTTATAGATGTAAATCATTTCCGAAGCAAAGAAGAAATAGATACACCTGGAAGGACTCAAATTAGCATCCCCACTTGCCTATGGTAAATTAAATTTTGCATGCATCGAAGATGTTCTGTGAGTTCAAGAAATAAAGTCTGCCAGTTTCGGGAGCTAGAAAAGCTTAGCCAAAAGAGACATACTCATGGCTAATGCTCAGCATGGGGGTGAACGGAATGTTTGCTGCTGGATTCATTTTCAGCATTTCCTGAGGCTAATCAGATGGTTTGAGATGGCACCAAATCCTGGTAGGTGCTCAGGTGAAGAAGGAGCGCGCCTTAAGCTGGCGCGCCATCTAGTGGCTGGGACAATGGATAGTTAAGGCAAAGAGAAAGAAGTACCTGAGTCAGAGTACAAACTGGGAGGGCACTTGCTTTGCACACAGCCAACCCGGGTTTGATCTGTGGCATTCCATAAGGTTCCCCTGTGCACTGTCAGGATTGCCTTCCAGGTGCAGAGACATTGTCGGGTGTGACCCCCCCCCCAAAAAAAGCTACACACAAAATAAAACAAAAGAACCGGGAGGAACCTAGGGTTAGATAAGTCAAGGAAGTTCAGGTTGTTCTGACTGTAAAATACTTCACACAAAAGATGTGCCTGACATATCAACTAGGAAAAGCAAATTTCAGAACTATATATAATTCCAATGTCTGTAACTAGGAAGTTAAAATTGTGCATATGCCATGATGCATATTTGCATTTTACATATATTCTCCAACAAGGAAAAATAAAAAAGATGAGAAAGTCTATTTGGGGGCTGGAGAGTGGCATAGGACTCTGCATGTAAGAGTCTCAGGTTCAGGGGCTGGAGAGATAGCATGGAGGTAAAGCGTTTGCCTTTCATGCAAGAGGTCATCGGTTCGAATCCCAGCGTCCCATATGGTCCCCTGTGCCTGCCAGGAGCAATTTCTGAGCATGGAGCCAGGAGTTGTAACCCCTGAGCACTGCCGGGTGTGACCCAAAAACCACAAAAAAAAAAAAAAAAAGAGTCTCAGGTTCAAACCCTGGTACCACATAGTCCCTGAGCACCACTGGGTATGCCCTACCAAATAAAATTCTCATCTACTATTGGATTGTTCTTTCATTTTCAGGGAGCACATCTGTCAGGCCCTGCTGTGTTCTGGACAGCCATGCTGCTCCTTTCAGAAGATTTTTCTCTGGACTACATCCAGGCTTGCCCTCTTTCTCATACTGACTCCTACAAAAGCTTTGAAAACCAAGATTTAGCCATTTACTCCGAAAATACACTTCTCAGGTTTGGCATTAGTTTTAGTCTTTATGCTTTTGAAAAAGAATTAAATAACATATATATGTTGTTAAACATAGTCATTGTATTTGCTAAAAGCTTCTGCATTTTGTTCTGACTTAGCCTAGTCTTGCTTATCACAGATGATAAAATTTCAAGTTTTAATCATGTTGTTCTTGCTTACATCATTAATCTGACTACAGTTCAGTGGTCTGAACTGTAAAAGGCTTTCAAAATTGAAAGCTTTCATGTTGCCTGATTTTGCTTAGCAGGTAATTAAAAAATTTTAGTAAAGGAAAGATGAAGGAAGAGGGAAGACATTCCTGATCCCCTCCAGAGGACTGAGCAGAGAGCCAAGAAGTTCCTTCAGCACCACTGAAGACCCACCCAGGTATGCAGTATTTGGACTAATTGTTAGTGCTCAGGCCTCAGGCGAGGTCCTGAAGATAGAAGCAGGGCCTGGCTGAAGAACAGACACCTATGATGGTAAGGAGGGGAAGGACTGATTGAGGGTTTGAGCGACTAGAACAGTCACCATGGCAACAGGAGTCTGAGCATCACTATGGAGACGCGGAGCAGGAGAGGATAAAGTCATCACTTTGAGGCTCATGAACCTGTGGACAAACGGTACATGGTCATGATACATGCTCTCCCTCCTTGCCTCATCACTACTGCCTCCAGGCGGCGAGCCAAGTTTGGTCCAGCTGTCTGCCTTCCTCCACCTGGCTGACTACCAGGCCCCGGACTGTCAACCAGCTGCCACCCTCCACACACCTTCTTCCCTCTGGCCACCCCACAGTGGCCAAAGAGAAAATTACAAAGGATTTGGAGCTCTGGAGTGTTGGTTTGGATTTGGGGACCACACTTACTGGTACTACTTGGGGGCTGCTTCCAAAGATGCTTTGGGGGAACACCCAGTGTCAGAGATGAAACCAGGGCCTTCTGCATCTTAAAGCCAGTGTCCCAGCCATATTAGGCTGAGTCTCTGGTTCAAAGCACCCAAGACGATTTTCTTTCTTTCTTTTTCTCTTTTTTCTTTTGGTTTTTGGGCCACACCCGGCGTTGCTCAGGGGCTACTCCTGGCTGTCTGCTCAGAAATAGCTCCTGGCAGGCACGGGGGACCATATGGGACACCGGGATTCGAACCACCACCTTAGGTCCTGGATCGGCTGCTTGCAAGGCAAACACCGTTGTGCTATCTCTCCGGGCCCGATTTTCTTTCTCTTTGCCTTTAACTGCAGCTATTTGAGTTGTCTCCCTCCAGAGGAATGCTTATTAATTGTTTTTTTTGTTATTCATTGTTTTGTATGAGGGAGGTTGGGGCCATAGCCGGCAATGTGCAGGGTTTACTCCTGCTTCTGTGTTCAGGGATCACTCCTAGTGATGGTGCTTATACGGTGCTGGAGATGGAACCTGGGTTGGCCACGTGCCTAAGGGATCCTATATGCCCATGCAAAGAGGCCCTAACCACTGTCTTATCTCTGTGGCCCTCCTTTGTCTTTCCAAAAAGTTTTCATTCACTTAACTGATATTTGCTGCGAGCCTACTACGCGCTCTGGTGTAGTAGGGCGGAAACAGCAGATCACCACAAATCCTGCCCATAGGCAACCTGCGCCTTGCCTGGGAGGAGGAGGAAATTCCGAGCTGGTCGGGGACACTGGAACGCTCCAGCCCTGCAGGGGTCGCTGCAGTTGGGCGCGCCTCCGGGATCCAGGCACGGAGCCGGTCACGTGATCCGAGAGGGGCGGGGAGAGGAGCGCCGAGCAGGCCGCGGATTGGTCGCCATACTTCCTCTCCAGCAGGTGGGCGGGTCCGGAAACCAAACAAATTTCTTCTGAGCACCGAGGGGGCGTGTCCATCCCTGGCCCCGCCCCTGTCCCGATCCCCGGAGCGGGTTGGCTTTTAGGTTGCGGGTGGCGCTGCGGGCGTGCGGAGGCGTGGGCGCAATGGCGACCTTTGTGAGTGAACTGGAGGCGGCCAAGAAGAACCTGAGCGAAGCCCTGGGAGACAACGTCAAACAGTAAGGACGGCCTGGAGGCAACTCCCGGACTCCCGCGGTCTGTGCTCGCGGCCTGGGGCTGCTTGCTCAGTCTCCAGGAAGCCCCATGCCGGCCTTGGGGCCTGCCTGCACCGCCTCGCATGCAGGGCCTGGGGCCACGCCTTGGGGGTTGGAGCAGGCCCGGGATGCTGGAAGCCCCCCGAGGATTGAGTGACCTCTAACTGGGACTTTGCAATGGTGGCTCATCCCTGGAAGACTTCCTGAGCTTTATTGAGCTGGGATCTTGATGGCAAGCTGAGACCTGTCTTTTGCAAGCCATGGCCAGGGCAGTGGTGGGTGCCAGTAGAAGTCGATGTGGGGGTAGCAGTGAAACCTTTCCAAGAGCTCAGCCAACCTCTGGTGACATTGATGGGGAGGGGGGTGTCATTCCCATTTGACAGATGAGAAGACTGAGGTCTTGAGAGGCTATCTCCCCCCAGCCCTGCTGCTAACAGGTTTCCCCCAAAAAGTCCTTGGTCAGGCCTTCCCCAGGGTATAGCTAGGAAGCCAGAAACCCAGGGAGGGAGTGACATTTATCATAGTGACCCTGAGGGAGTGACAGTTATCTTAGAACCAAGCTGGGAAAGCAGGAATGTGTGGGAACATTTGGATGACACCAGTTGTTCTTGCAGTTTTATCTTTTCAAAAATACAGGGCCAAGGCCGGAGCGATAGTACAGCGGGTAGGGCGCTTGCTTTGCACGTGGACAACCCGAATTCGAAACCCAGCTTCCTATATTGGTCTCCCGAGCACCACCAGAAGTGATTCCAGAGTGCAGAGCCAGGAGTAATCCCTGAGCATCACTGGGTGTGGCAAAACAAAACAAAAACTCAGTGGTACTAAATACCAGTAATAAATATTCAGATTAAAAATATTTTGTGTCTTGGGCAGGAGCAGTGGCGCTAGAGGTAAGGTGTCTGCCTTGCAAGCGCTAGCCTAGGACAAACCATCTTTCGATCCCCCAGCATCCCATATGGAGCCAGGAGTGATTTCTGAGCACATAGCCAGGAGTAACCCCTGAGCGTCACCGGGTGTGCCCTCCCCCCCCCCAAAAAATACTTTGTGTCCTTTTTTTCTTGTTTGGGGCTACACCCAGTAGTGCTCAGGGAACTGGCCCAGGCCTTGGAACCCATGAGGACTCCTGTCCCACCCCTGAATAAATCACCCTAAGCAGAGATTCTTGAGCCTTTCTGGCCTAGTGTCCCCCTTCAGAGGGAAAAAAAAAGTGATTGCTCAGTCGATGGAGTGAGACAAGAGAGATCAATTCTCCTCACATGTCCTGTGAGTTCTGGAACTTTCCATCCTCCCATCTGTAAAGATTTCCTTCCTACTTTTTCCATAGTGCTCTGAGTCCACTTTCTGGGCCTCTCTGGCTAGTCATTGTCTCAGTATGTGCAGATGTCAGGCGAATAGTTCCTGGGCCACAGTGATGCTGGAACTCGAACCCAGGACTCATGTGCAGAGAATGCACTCTGGCCCATTAAGCCATCTCCTGGAGCTCAGTCTCTTGGAGGGGTAACGATTGCATTAGGGTCCCTGACTTTCTTTGAGCATAATCACTTCACCACAAACCCCAACCCAACTCCAGTCTCTCCAGGAGAGACTTTGATTATGGATTTGGAGAGCACTGGTAGGGCCCAGTGCTCTGAGGAATAAATGCCTAGTGGAGATAAGGGCGGACAGGCTTTCTTCTCATGTCTCCACCTCTGCAGATACTGGGCCAACCTGAAGTTATGGTTCAAGCAGAAGATCAGCAAAGAAGAGTTTGACCTGGAGGCTCACCGGCTTCTCACCCAGGATAATGGTAAATCTGGGGAGTGGTCCCACTGCTCTGACGGTTTCCCAGGTTTTGCAATAGATCAGTCTTTTACTTAATACAAAAACTCTGTGGTTCGAGTTTTAGGGTGCTTAAGGCTCACAGTGATACTGTGGGTATGTGAAGGTTACATGTAAAGGATGGCAGAGCAGAAGCCAGAGCAATAATACGGTAGGGAGAGCACTTTCCTTGCAAGCTGCCGACTCAGGTTCAATCTCTGGCATCCTATAGGGTCCCCTGAGCACCAAAGGAGTGATCCCTGTACAAGAGTCCTGAGCATTGCTGGGCGTGGTCCAAAAAACAAACAAACAAACGAAAGGCAGAGAAGGCTGAAGATAATGCAGCAGAGAGGGCACATGCCTTGCACAAGGCTGAGCACCGGCAGGCATGATCCCTGAACTTAGAGCCAGAACTAAGCCATGAGCATCACCAGATGTGGCACAAAAACAGAGCCGAGATAAGCCAAACCTCACTCCTTCACTCACTTAGCACTTATCTGTGCTAAGGTTTCTGTGTTAAGTGCTTCTTCTGGGTTGACTTGTCATGACCTTCCCTTTCCAGTCCATTCCCACAACGATTTCCTGCTGGCCATCCTCACACGATGTCAGATTTTGGTGTCTACACCAGGTAAGGGATTGGAAATTACTAGGGTCTCTTCTATGGGCCACTGAACTTTGGCTTCCTTAAACCAGGGGATCCCTGGGTGGTATCAGCGGCAAGTCCTGGATTATAAGGATGCGGGGGCTGTACTCCAGGACTTGGACAAGTCCTGGTTTTCTTTTTTTTTTTTTTTTTTGGGGGGGGGGGTTTTGGGCCTCACCCAGTAACGCTCAGGGGTTACTCCTGGCTATGTGCTCAGAAGTTGCTCCTGGCTTGGGGGACCATATGGGACACCGGGGGATCGAACCGCGGTCCGTCCAAGGCTAGCGCAGGCAAGGCAGGCACCTTACCTTCAGCGCCACCGCCCGGCCCGAAGTCCTGGTTTTCTTACCCTTGCCCGAGTCATCAGGCATCCCATAAGGTTGCCCGAAACACTGCCAGGAGTCAGCCCTGAGCAATCAAATACCCAAAACATTAATTAAAAGGCACATGTGTCACTGTAAGAATGTGAGCTTCAGGGCTGGGAAAGTGGCGCTAGAGGTAAGGTGTCTGTCTTGCAAGCACTAGAGTAGAACTGACATCGGTTCGATCCCCCAGCATCCCATATGGTCCCCCCCAAGCCAGGAGCCATTTCTGAGCGCATAGCCAGGAGTAACCCCTGAGCGTCAAACGGGTGTGGCCCAAAAACAAACAAACAAAAAAGAATGTGAGCTTCAATGAGGGGGGAAAGTGATTTGATTTATAGTATTTTTGAAAGAAGAAAGAGAATGTTTTAATTTAAGCTTTTTTTTTTCTTTTAAATTCTTTTTTTTTTTTTTTTTTTTGGTTTTTGGTTTTTGGGCCACACCCGTTTGACGCTCAGGGGTTACTCCTGGCTATACGCTCAGAAGTTGCTCCTGGCTTGGGGGACCATATGGGACACTGGGGGATCGAACCGCGGTCCGTCCTAGGCTAGTGCTGGCAAGGCAGGCACCTTACCTTAAGCGCCACCGCCCGGCCCCTTCTTTTAAATTCTTAAGTGTCCCCATCCATTTCACCCCAAATGAAATCAGACTTTGTAGTCAGCTTGTCACTACTATTTTCTCTCTCCTAGAGGGTGCTGGATCTTTGCCGTGGACTGGAGGTTCTGCGACCAAACCAGGAAAACCCAAAGGCAAAAAGAAACTCTCTTCTGTCCGGCAGAAGTTTGATGTAGGTTGTTCTTCAGTAGATTTTAGTAGCAACTGATTTATGTGTCTGGGCCTATCCATAGTCTTAAGATGAAGATTAGGATTGGGATTGGAACAGAAGGAGGCAAGATTTAGGGAGAGAAAGTATCACTGTCTTGGATATTGTCAGTAGAACTAAGTGGCTTTGTGACAATGAAGGAATTAGGCCTTTGATCTCTCTCTCCCCTCTCAGAGAGACAAACCCAGGTCTGTCCCGGGTCATCTGTATGGGAGGCAAACACCTTACCGCTGTGCTATTGCTCCGGTCCCTCCCACCCCCCCCACCCCCGCCATTTGTCAGTTTTAGCTAGAGAACTATACACACTTTGTAGATATAGAGACCTTGTATATATAGAGACCTTATAGTTTGGGGCCGGGCGGTGGCTCTGGAGGTAAGGTGCCTGCCTTGCCTGCGCTAGCCTAGGACGGACCGCGGTTCGATCCCCCGGCGTCCCATATGGTCCCCCAAGAAGCCAGGAGCAACTTCTGAGTGCATAGCCAGGAGTAACCCCTGAGCGTCACAGGGTGTGGCCCAAAAACAAAAACAAAAAAAAAAAAGAGACCTTATAGTTTGAACAAGATCAAATAGCATCAACTGAGGTTTATATTCATTGTTCCCCTTAGCTCATGTCACCGTTATTACATTATTGCTTTTCATTGCATCATTATGTCAGAGGCATAATTATTATTTGTGCATTCTATTTTTCTGGATTAGTTTTGGTGGCAGAATTTGTGAAATCTGGGCCAGAACCTGAGTTGCATTTGTCCATCTGCCCCTTGCCCACTGAGATCAATAATTTTTATTTTATTTTGGGCCCACACCCAGTAGCACTCAGTGGCTACTTCTGGTTCTGAGCTCAGAAATTACTCCTGGCTGGCTCAGGGGACCATATGGGATGCTGGGGATCGAACCCAGGTTGGCTATGTGCAAGTCATGATTTTTAATAAGTGTTCTTGCCCACAGCATAGATTCCAGCCACAGAACCCCCTGTCGGGGGCACAGCAGTTTGTGGCCAAGGACCCCCAAGATGAAGATGACTTGAAGCTTTGCTCCCACACGATGCTACTGCCCACGCGGGGCCAGCTGGAGGGGCGGATGATTGTGACAGCCTACGAGCACGGGCTGGACAACGTCACAGAGGACGCTGTCTCAGCCGTGGTCTACGCTGTGGAGGTGGGTGTGTGAGAGCAGGAGTCCAGGGGCATGTGGCATGATGGCTCGCTCCAGTGTGGTCTTGCATGCTGTGAAGCTGGTCCTGTGAGCACAGAGTTGCCAGCATGGGATACGGTTTTCCTCCCAAGGGAAAAGCAAAAACTATTGCCTTCAGCCCTTAGATGAGAAAGGGTCTTGGGGCCGAAGCCATAGGACGGGGCAGCAGGGAGGGCACAGCACATGGATGGCCAGTCTGGATTCTATCCCCAGTACCCCATGTGGAACCCTGAGCCCCACCAGGAATGATCCCTGAGCAAAGAGCCAGGAGTCAGCCCTGAGCATGGCCAGATGTGGCTAAAAAACCCCAAAGAAACAAATGAAAAAACAAGAAGAGGAGACAGGGCCAGAGCAATACCACAGCAGGGAGGGTGTTTGCCTTGCACAAGGCCAACCTGCATTAAATTCTCGGCATCATGGCCCGGAGAGATAGCACAGCTGCGTTTGCCTTGCAAGCAGCCGATCCAGGACCTAAGGTGGTTGGTTCGAATCCCGGTGTCCCATATGGTCCCCCGTGCCTGCCAGGAGCTATTTCTGAGCAGACAGCCAGGAGTAACCCCTGAGCACCACAGAAAAAGAAATTCTCGGCATCCAGTGTGGTTTCCTGAGCCTACCAGGAGAATTTTCTCAAGGCAGAGCCAGGAGTAACCTCGGAGTGCCTAAAAATCAAAAAAGAAGAGGGGATAGGAGAGATAGTACAGTGGGTAAGGTTGCCTTGCATGTAGCCAATCAGGTTTTATCTCTGGCATCCCATATAGTCCCCTGAGCACCACCAGAAGTGATTCCTGAGTACAGAAAACACTGAGCACTGCTGGGCCACATCCAAACCCCCCAAATAAGATCCATGGGTCCCTATTCTTTTACTTTCTTCTTTTCTTTTTTTTTTTTTTTTTTCCATACCGGGCAGCACTCAGGTTACTCCTGGCTCTATGCTCAGAAATCGCTCCTGGCAGGCTCGGGGGACCATATGGGATGCCGGGATTCGAACCACCAACCTTCTGCATGAAAGGCAAACGCCTTACCTCCATGCTGTCTCTCCGGGCCCACTATTCTTTACTTAAAGCTACCAGAAACTGTCTTTGAGAGGGAATTGTGTCAATTTACAAAGAAAAAAGAAAACATTTTATATTATAGGAGCCCCTCTCAATACAGTGAAATAGGGGGTCACTGCTCCTTCCTCCCTGCAGCCTCTAGGCTACCCACCAGTGCCCACACACTAGGGGGATCCCTCACAGGAGTTCACGGGCTGTCCCTGTGCCCCCAGAACCACCTGAAGGACATCCTGGCATCGGTGGTGTCAAGAAGAAAAGCCTTCCGCCTACGGGATGGCCACTTCAAGTACGCCTTTGGCAGCAACATCACACCACAGCCCTATCTGAAGAATAGCGTGGTGGCCTACAACAGCCTGATGGAGAGGTGGGGCACTCTGCTGGGGACCCCTGGGACCCTACTCTTCCCTTTACATTCCACACAAGGCCCCTGCTGACTATTCCAGCCAGAGTATAGCAAGCATGGCTGGTATGTACTTTCCTTAAACAGGTCCAACCCAGTTTTGTTCCCTGGCACCCCCTTGGGGTCCCTCCAAAGCTTTGCAAAGAGTGACATCTGAGTATGACCAGGTGTGGCCTCAAAAATACAAAACAGGCCAGAGCAACGGCACTATGGGGGGGAGGGTGTTTGCCTTGCACACGGCAGATCCGGGTTCAGTCCCTTGCATCTCATATGGTTCCCCACGTCTGCCAGGAGTGATCTCTGAGCACCTCCAGGAATAGCCTGGAAAAAAAATCCAAAGAGAACCAAAAATCTCCCATCATGGGGCTGGAGAGGGAGTTCAGTGGTTGAGCACTGGCCTCACATGTGTCTGGCCCGGGGTTTGGGAAACCCCTCCCCCCCAGCTCCAGAACAGTTAAGTCAGGGTCTGAAGAGGGGGCCAGTACCTAAGCAGGGCAGTGCTGGGCTCTGATTGGTTTGCATGATTCAGCTGCAGGTCCCCATTTCCACCTGTGCTGCTGAAACTTTCTCTGTCTCTCTGTTCCCAGCACCCCAGCCTTGTCTGGGCCCTGTGTGGGCCAGAACCCCATGTCCCAGCCGCCCCCCGATGACGCCGAGCAGCAGGCAGCGCTCCTTCTGGCCTGCTCTGGGGACACGCTCCCTGCCTCGCTGCCTCCCATCAACATGTACGACTTGTTCGAGGCACTGCAGGTACCGGGTGCTCCAGGGGTTGCCTGAGACCAGGGGGCAGGGCCAGGGTGTCACACCCCAGAAGCTTTGCACCCACTTTTTCCACTTCCCAACCCTGGGCGTCTCTGGTTTTCAGTTCTCCAGATTATGAAATGCAGATTTTCAACCCCAGACCCACTACCTTCTTCCCCAGCAGGGAAGTGGAGTCAGAGGCTCTGTCTGGGTCCCCCTTTCAGAAGCTTGACCCTGTTTCCTCACTGCCTGGTTTGTGATATAGCTGGGAGCAGCCAGATCTGAGAGGGAACTCTGGTCCCCAGGGGCATCGTGAGGGGACTTAAGGCCCTCTGGGGGTATGTGAGGAGAATTGGGGCCCCCTGGGTATCTGTATGAAGGACTTAATACTGTCGGTATCTGTGAGGATCTTGGGTTACACTGCCATAAAAGGGATCTGTCCCTTTAAAGACAAATCAGTTAAGAAAGGACCCCCTGGGGCAGGAGAGATAGCATGGAGGTAAGGAGCTTGCCTTTCTTGCAGAAGGATGGTGGTTCGAATCCTGGCATCCCATATGGTCCCCTGTGCCTGCCAGGGGCGATTTTCTGAGCATGGAGCCAGGAGTAACCCCTGAGAGCTGCTGGGTGTGACCCAAGAAAAAAAAAAAAAACAGAAAAAAAGAAAGGACCCCCTGGTAACTGTCATTTAGAAGCAGTTGCCTCAGAAGTGAGGGCATATAAAACCCCCCACCTAGCTAGAGTGCAGGGAATGATGTTTCTCCTGGATGCTGGCTGCATTTCCCAGACAGTTTGGCCAGAAAAACTGTTGGCTGGACTAGCTCTTTCTGCTACCCTGTGGCTCCTCCTGCTACCCTATAGCTCATTCTCTATCTCCCTCTCTCTGCCTGCAGTTGGCTGTAAGGCCCCTGGCTTCCCTGCACTGCATGATTCCCTAATAAACCTGGTTTCCAGAAAAACCCTTTCTTGTCAGAGCCATGTCTGCTCTGCCTTGGGCAGGGAAGTGGCCTCTGGAAAAGGGGACTCAGGACTCTGTGGGCATCTGTGAGGGAACTCGAGGGTTCCTATGAGTGTCTGTGTGAGGTACTCAGGACCCTGATACGTGTCTATAAGAGAACTCAGGGCCCCTTGGTTCTCTGTGAAGGGACTCAGCCCCTCTGTCTGGCGTAGGTGCACCGGCAGGTGATCCCCACACACACTGTGTACGCCCTAAACATTGAGCGGATCATCACCAAGCTCTGGCACCCGACACATGAGGAGCTACAGCAGGACCAAGTGCATCGGCAGCGCCTGGCAGCAAGAGAGGAGGCGCCACTGTGCTGAGGTGGCCCCAGCCCTGTGGGGGGGGGCACATCTCACCACCTGGAGTGGAGTGGGAGCATAATAACCTTTCCTATGGAAATACAGAGAACATTGTGGGCTGCTGCTGGGAAGCTGAGAACTTGAGACCTGGCTCAAAGAAGAACGTATGTCTGTCTGTCAATGACTGGGCAGGGCCTGTGAGAGGCCGACACCAGCCAGCAGCAGGGATGCAACTCTGCATCTCTTCTAGACAACAGGACAGATTCTGGGTTCTGGGGTGCTCTCTTGGCTTCAGAGCCACGTGCAAACTCTCTACCCTTCTCTAGCTCTTGCATTGGATTGGAACAGCCTACAGTGTTAAGAAAGATACTCCCATTCGTGACCAGTTTAATTTTTTTTTTTTTTTTTTTTTTTTTTTTTTTGGTTTTTGGGCCACACCCTGTGACGCTCAGGGGTTACTCCTGGCTATGCGCTCAGAAGTTGCTCCTGGCTTCTTGGGGGACCATATGGGACGCCGGGGGATCGAACCGCGGTCCGTCCTAGGCTAGCGCAGGCAAGGCAGGCACCTTACCTCCAGCGCCACCGCCCGGCCCCTGACCAGTTTAATTTTTAACAGGTCTGAGTCAGTCTCTTAAAAATCCATTACAGCCCCATCGGAATCTTGACTTTTTTTTTTTTTTTTTTTTTTTTTTTTGGTTTTTGGTTTTTGGGTCACACCTGGTAATGCTCAGGGGTTACTCCTGGCTGTGCGCTCAGAAGTCACTCTTGGCTTGGGGGACCAAATGGGACACCGGGGGATTGAACTGCGGTCCGTCCTAGGCTTGTGCTGGCAAGGCAGACAGCTTACCTCTAGCGCCACCGCGCCCCCAATAAGGGGTTCCTCCTGTCTCAGTGCTCACCATTCACTCCTGGCAGGCTCAGGACCATATGAGAAGCTGGGGATTGAACCCAGGTCTGTCCCAGGGTCGCCACATGCTCAGTGCCATCAACACAATAAACTCCTTTCTATACATTCAGAAAAAAAAAAAAAAAAAAACCCTAAATGAAAGCTCTTGGAATGTTTGGAAAACTCTTGGAACTGACCTTATAAAATTCTTCCAATAAGCCAAATTTCTTTTATTTGCCTAAGGACTTTGTGCCTTATTTGTTTTATCCTTGTGACATACTCCATTTCTGTCATGTCAAATGATTTGGTGAAAAAAAAAAAACCTCCTGTTAGGCAGTGTTACTTAATAACTAAATTTGTCTTCTCTTTTCACTTAGTAGTGTTGATGGACATTGTAGCAGGTTTATGTGGCAGTCTAAATATTTATGTAGATAATGTATATAGGGTTCCTATCTAGATTGGTGTATTTGAATTTGTATTTTAACTGTGACAAATAAACCTTTTGGAAGAAAACCTGTTACTTTGTTGAAGTAATTACAAAAATACTGTCTCCTGGAGCCAGAGTGATAGAACAGCAGAGAAGGATCTTGTCTTGGGGCCAACACAAGTTCAATCCCTGGTATCCCATAGGGTCCCACAAGTACTACCAGGAGTGACTCCTGAGCGTAGAGCTAGGCGTAAACATTGAGCACCGCCAGGTGTGGCCCCAAAACAAATGAAACACCTCATTCACCCACATCCTCAGCCCCCAAAGCTAGTCAGGGATGCAGTTCCATGGACAAATGCTGATATTCTGCATGGAGGTGCCCAGGTTTGAAAGCTGGTACAGCATGGCCCTCTAAGGACAGCCAAGGGATGACAACCCAGCTGGTTCAGAGGAGCCAGCTCAAGTGGTAGAGCACAAAGTCTACATATCCCTTGCCCCCCCCCACATTACCCAAGTAGCTCTTATAAATGGGGGAAAAAATTAGAGGCCGGAGTAATAGCAGTGGGTAGGATATCTGCTGCAAGCACAGTAAATTAAGGTTCAATCCCCAGCATCCCATATCCCCCAAGCACCATCAACAGGAATTCCCAAGTAGAGTCAGAGCCCCAAATAAACAAAACAAAACAAAAATTTAAAACCACTCGTCACATTTGTTTTTACCTTCATAGCACCAACATGACTCTACTTTTCCATGTCCACAAACAGGCTTTCCTCTCTTTGCTCTTGAATTCAAGTATTGTCTGGTACCAGCTCCCCCACCGGATGTTGAAAGCAACTCACAGAGAGCTTGAAATGGGACATTCCACTCAGCTGGCAGCAAATGACAAATAAATCCCTATAGCCCATTGTCTTTATTATCAAAGTTTATTGTCGGGTCAATTCCTAGCCTACCGGGAGTACAGTTATGTGTCATTATGTGCTCTAGTTTCTAGGGGAATAGCCATTCTGCAAAAAGTCTAAGGGGGCTCAGTTAAGTGAAGATCCTTAAGTCAGTGGAAGGAGGAGCCCCAAATGACTTGACAGTGGAGACAGCCTCATGTGCTACCACCTCTTATTGTCCAAGTGGAGACGGAATGGAACAGGCTTTTGGCCTGTTTTCTAAGCCTTTCTGTAATGCGACTAAGGCTCCAACACAGGACCCCACATCAGGACTGTCTAAGAGGATTCTTAATTTCCAAGGCAAGTAGTACAGGAATTAAAGGCAGTGAAAAGCCAGAGACAAGAATAAGGGAGGATATAAATTAAGTAGAGCAGGATGGAGTTCTGGAGTTCTGGAATGGAAAACTGCTGGGCCGAGTTATTTGAGGTGACAAATACAAAACAGGAAAATGTGATTCTAATATTGACCATTCTTTGGATGGAGACCTGGAACAAAGACACACATATATGGAAACTGATTTGACAAAAATGTCATGGGTCTACACACACACACACACACACACACACACACACACACACACACACACACACACACAAATATCATGGGTGACCCCCTCATAGGAAATTAAGTACCTGAGGGGCCGGCGAGGTGGCGCTAGAGGTAAGGTGTCAGCCTTGCAAGCACTAGCCAAGGAAGAACCGGGTTTGATCCCCTGGCGTCCCATATGGTCCCCCCAAGCCAGAGGCAATTTCTGAGCGCTTAGCCAGAAGTAACCCCTGAACATCAAATGGGTGTGGCCCCAAACACCAAAAAAAAAAAAAAGAGAAAGAAATTAAGTACCTGAGTAGAAATAGGTGGTTTTCAAAATTCCAAGGACATTTTCTCTCTCTCTCTCTCTCTCTCTCTCTCTCTCTCTCTCTCTCTCTCTCTCTCTCTCTCTCTCTCTCTCTCTCTCTCTCTCTCTCTCTCTCTCTCTCTCTCTCTCTCTCTCTCTCTCTCTCCTCTCTCCCCCCCCTTTCACACACACACACACACACACAAAATGGGATCCATTTGACACTGGCATGACACAATGGCTTGGTCGGAAAGTTCTGGGGTGTTTTCCTGTTGTTTCTGTTTTTTGTCAGCAGTAGCACACACAATTTGGAAGGAATGTTATCAGGATCCTCAGCTGAGGTGAGAATGCTAATGAGTTGGAGGATAAACTCCCAAGACCATTTTATGTTTGCTCGGGACTAAAGGTCCCCAGCCTATTGCCACTTTGTGGTCCAGAGAAAAAGAAAAAATGGACCACAAAGGTATCAGAGGAATCATTGAGTCTGGAACCATGGGGAGAGCATCACTTACAGTGAGTAGCTAGTGCATGGCTTTAGTCAGTATAGGATGCTGCCTGGCCGCTAGTTATAATCAGAAGAAATCTGGGGGGACCTTGGGAGACACTTTCAATAAGATCTGCTAAGTCTGGCTGCCAATCAAACCGGGAAGATCAATAAAATGGCATAGGTTCCTTAGATCAATGTCTGGCACACTCCAAGTTAGTTTGCAGCTAAGGAATCAGACTTTGCCCTTGGGCTCTGAACTGCATTCGCCTCAGGAGCAGGGGAAATGGGGAATCTTTGGGGAAGTAGGGACGGGGTGGTGATACAGAAATGACTATTCCCTCAGAAGCTTTTATGTTGCCTTTTTTTTTTTTTCCTTTGGGTGGGGATCACACCTGGCGGCAGGGGGACCATATGGGATGCCGGGAATCGAACCACTGTCAGTCCTGGGTTGGCCACACGCAAGGCAAACGCCCTACCACTGTGCTATCTCTGGCTCCCACAGAAGCATTTTTAAAGACAGCACTGAAGAGTCTTGGTTTTTCTCCACGGAAAGAGAGCTGTGAACAAAGCCCAGAGTGCTGCAGCTCTGGGAAATCCTTTCTTCATTTCCATTTATACTCTCTGTGGGGGCACACAGAGAAGTTCCAAGGGTGAAAGGAAGAGGGAGCGATTTCTGATGGAATCCTCCGTGTCTCACAGGGAGTTGAGACTTTACCAACACCCAGGGCTCAGGGCAGCTTGGCTGTGTCCCCCCAAGGCTTGTCTGCACACGGGTGATGCCAGACTTGTCCTGCTGCCCAGTGATCCTCTTTGCACCCACATCTCTTCTAGACTTTCCTCTCCACCTGTCTGAACTCAGTTCTACTCACTGGAAAATAAAGAGAATTAAGTGTCATTCACTCCAGGATTTTAGTCACCTGATGTCTTTAACAAAAAGCAGCATCTATGGGGTCAAAGTTATAGTAGGGGGAAAGGCTTCTGCCTTGCATGTGGTTGACCCAGGTTCATATGGGATGCTGACCCATATGTTCCCCCAAGCCTGCCAGGAGTGAACCCTGAGAGCTGCTGGGTGTGGCTCTAAAACAAAACAAAACAAAAAACAGCATTGGGGGCAAGAATGATAGCACAATGAGTAGGGCGTTTGCCTTGCATCTTGCACATAGCCAACCGGGTTCAATCCCTGGCATCCCATAGGGTTCTCTGAGCCTCCAGGAGTGATTTCTGAGCACAGAGCCAGAAGTAACCCCTGAGCACCGGCAGGTGTGGCCCAAAAACAAAACAAAACAACATTGAATCATGAATGACCCCCAATAGGGGCTGGTGTACAAGCTTTCCATACAGGAGGCCCAGGTTTGACCACCCGCAGCACTGGGAATGACCCCTGAGCACTACAATAGGAGTACAACCAGGTGTAGGCCCCCCAAAGAAACCAAATCAAGCAAAACAATGATTCTGTTAGATTTCAAAGAAATGAAAAGGCAGGGCCAGAGAGATAGCATGGAGGTAAGGCATTTGCCTTGCATGTAGGATAGTGGTTAGAATCCCGGCATCCCATATGGTCCCCCGAGCCTGCCAGGAGTGATTTCTGAGTATGGAGCCAGGAGTAAGCCCTGAGTGCTGCCGGGTATGACCCAAAAAACAAAAACAAACAAACAAACAACCCAACCAGAAATGAAAAGGTGGGGCCGGAGAGATAGCATGGAGGTAAGGCGTTTGCCTCGCGTGCAGAACGTTGGTGGTTCAAATCCCGGCATCCCATATGGTCCCCCGAGCCTGCCAGGAGCAATTTCTGAGCATAGAGCCAGGAGTAACCCCTGAGCACTGCCGGGTATAATCCAAAAACAAAACAAAAAACAGAAAAGGCATTTTTATGCCAATATTTAGCCCCACAAATCCTCTGCACTTAAGAATCCTCTTCTTCCATACTTAGCTCAAAAACAAAAGGTCAGGGGCCAGTGAGATGGTCCAGCAGGAGGGCTCTTGCTTTGGACATAGCTGACTTAGGCTTGACCCTCTGGCATCCTATAGGGTCCCCCAAGCACCATCAGAAATTCTTGTGTGCAGAGCCTGTGCAGAGCCTGGAGTCACCCTAAACCCCCATCCCCCAATAACAGAGACATCAGACAGGAGACAGGCTTCATGGGACCCAGCCACGGATCTCCACCGTGCCTACCTGCCAATATCACTGACTCTCAGGGTAACACTCTCGGGCCTGTTCACCGCCCCCTGGCATCTCGCCCTCAATCTCCCAAAGCACATCATCCTCATCTTCCAAGTTGCTGGAGATGTGGCACTTCTGAAATCCCTGCACAATGGACTCACTGGAGATGCTATTCCAGGCCACCATGACCCACTCCAGAAAGAGACCCAGTGGCGGCTTCTTGGCATTGCCCGTAGGGCTGAGCGCCAGGTTGCCCGCCAGGAGCCAGTTGGAGTACTGGGCACGCACACTATCATTGAGGGGCTTGTAGACCACTACGTCCAGCACCTGTAGCTGGGACGTGAGCCCCCCAGGAATGATGACCATGTCAGTGTTCAGGTTCTCCATGGCGCTCTTCACAGAGTCCGTGGTGTGGCCCCGGAAGCCGTTAAGGATCAGGAGACCCCTCTGCTTGGCAGGGGGCCCCATTCGCCTGCGCCACACCACCTCCAGCCAGTCCTGCATGAGATCCTCTGTCATCCACCCATAGCGGTGACAGCGGATCTCCATGCCACTGGGGAACTTGCCTGGTGGGATATAGGTACCCCGCAAGATGATATAGGGGGGCAGCTTCCTCCCATCGGCTAGCACCCCAAGCATGGCGGTGATCTTCAGTTTTTCCCGGCCCGGTATCTTGACCAGCACCGGTTTTTCCCCTTGGTTGTCAACAGTCACCCTCGACGGCACCTCCAAGCAGATGGGGGTCTCATCAGCGTTGCCCATCTGCCCCACCTGGTAGTCGTGCAGCCGCCTCAGGGCCAGGACACTGCGCTGGTAAGCGACCAGCTTGTCGGTCAAGTCCTCAGGGAGCTGCTGGGGGACAGGGACCTTGTGACGCAGTGACAGGTCGTACCTTCGCATCATGCGGCGGCACCAGCCCAGGCTGGCCTTGAAGCCCTTCTCCGGGATATTCATCTCCTGTGCAATCTCCAGTGCCTTCAGCTGCATGGCCTCACGGGTGATGGGGTCCCCTTTGGCTTGCATGAAGCGCACATACTCAGCCACACGCTGGTCCACCAGGGCGAAGCGGCCGTTCTTGGGGCCCCGGAAGGCCCGCCGCATGGCGTGTGCATTCTGTAGTTGCGGTTTCACCTTGCGCCAGTCCCTCACATTCTTCTCCAGCACCCCAAACTGCTTGGCTGCCTGGCAGTTGTTGGTGCTCTCGGCAAATTCCACCACCATCAGCTTGAAGCCGGCATCGTAACTTCGCCTCATACCCCGGCTGAATTGAAATTTGCTCGCCAGCTCTTCGGCAGATAGCTCATAGCCTGGAAAGCCCATGGCCATGTAGAAGGGGTACCCCTCACCCCAATCGGGTAGCTCTGTCAGGTCCCGGGGCAGGTGTAGGTTCAAGCTGTCCAGTGGTTGAGGGGGAAGGTGCTGGGAGGGGACTTTCGGGAGACTGGCCCAGTTGGGGGACTTCATGTCAGAGTCTTCGTTTTCTGGCAGACAATCAGGGTGGAACACAAAGTAAGGTCAATTTAGTCAAGCGTCTCTGATGTGTGAGGCCAAAATGCTACCACTACTATGAACCCAAGTTCACCCAAGAGAACCTTAAACTTATAGAACCTTTGGGGGTCGGAGTGATAGCATGGGGGAAAATGTTTTACTTGCATGCAGCCGACCCAGGTTTAATCCCTAGTGTCCCATATGGTCCCCCAAGCATACCAGGAGTAATTTCTGAGCTCAGAGCTAGGAGTAACCTCTGAGTGTGGACCAAAAACAAACAAAATAGAATATTGCTTGCTTGATTGTCTCTGTAGTGAAATATAGAAAAATCCTGGGGGCCGGGCGGTGGCGCTGGAGGTAAGGTGCCTGCCTTACCTGCGCTAGCCTAAGGAGACGGACCGCGGTTCGATCCCCCGGCGTCCCATATGGTCCCCCAAGCCAGGAGCGACTTCTGAGCGCATAGCCAGGAGTAACCCCTGAGCGTTACCGGGTGTGGCCCAAAAAAAAAAAAAATCCTTTAAAAAATACATATGTGCCTGCCAGGAGCAATTTCTGAGCACAGAGCCAGGAGTAACCCCTGAGCATTGTCAGGTATGGCCCAAAAACCAACAACAACAACAACAACAAAAATACATATAGAGGGGCTGGAGAGATAGCACAGCGGTAGGGCGTTTGCCTTGCACGAGGTTAACCCAGGACCTACAGTGGTTTGATTCCTGGCATTTCATCGGATCCCCTGAGCCTGCCAGGGGCAATTTCTAAGTGCAAAGCCAGGAGTAATCCCTGAGCGCTGCCAAGTGTGACCCAAAACCACCCCCTCCAAAATACATATAGAGCATAGGAATCGATAGTTTAGCAAGTAAAGTGTCTGGTCCTGATTCAGTCCCTAGCACCGTTTCTGGCTCCTCAAGCCCCACCAGGAGTGATCCCTGAGGATAGAGCCAGGAATCAGCCCCAGCGAATCTACTCTGTAAACAGAGATAAATATATAAGCTTTCCTAGAGAGGTAAATTAAAATGTTGGAGCACTTGCTTTACATGTGGGAGCCCTGAGTTTAATCGCTAGTTGCCCACAGCCCCCCAAGCCCCACCAAGAGTGACCCCCTAAGCACAGAGCCAAGAACAATATCCCCTGATCAAACTTTACTAAGTCCTGATCTAAGTACCAGCAACACCTAACTTTCAAGAGACTCATGCTTCTCTCTATTTGCTTCTTTTTCTTTTGGGTTTGGGGTCACTCCTGGCAGAGCTTGAGAAACTGTAGGAGATGCAGAGGACTGAATCAGTATCCATTGTGTGCAAGGCAAGTGCCCAATCTGCTGTCCTCTCTCTAGCCCCAACAATCTTTGGAGGGAAGAGGCAAGGGAGACCACACCCACCAATGTTCAGTGCTTACTCCTGCCTCGGCGCTCAGGAATCACTCCGGGTGGTACGTGAGCAACCAAATGGGATATCAAGGACTGAACCCGGCGTCAGCTGAATGCAAAGCAAATGCCCTCCTATTGGACTACTGCTCTGGCCCAGATGTTTTTTAACTACAGGGCCCTTGGCTTTAATTTCTCCCCACCTGAATACCCAGACTTGAACAGAGGATGGGTGCAGGACCTGGGCGCCACTCTACCTGCAAAGGCTCCTTGACGCAGGAGCCCCTCCATTGGGCTCTGACACTCCTTCCCCTCCAGGCGGGCAATCACGTCAGGTTTGGGAAATGGAAAATCTGCGCACAGAGCACAATGAACAAAATTGTTACTCGTGGGGCACTGGGTGATGTTCCCGGGACACCCCTCCACCACCCTCCCACAAATGACATGTGGATGTTAAGACCAGGGGAGAAGCAGAGGATTGGGGAAATACATGAAGGAGTGGATTCTGTCCAGGGTGTAGAGAGAGCCTGACTAGTGAGGGCCAGTTCCAGCAACAACCAGAAACAACTGCATGGAGCACAGAAGTAGATACAGCACTATGGAACATTCTATAAGAATCCCCCCCCCCCCCCGCCGCCCCAGCCACACACACACACACCCAAACTCCAGACTCAGCCCATTTATATTGATGGTGGTTCTGAGTGCTCCACCAGCTGTAAGCCAAAGCCCATGGGCACAGACTTCCTCATCCAAGACAGGAAATTCCCAGGGGAAACCAGCAGAGAGGATGGAAGTCAAGCAAGAGATCTGAAAGCACATCTCTGAGCTTGAAGTTTTACCCAGGGAGAGGACTGTCTCGTAATTCATCCTCATGACTTCTCGGTACAGGGCCTTTTGGGGCTCTGTCAGGACATCCCACTCATCATCAGAGAAGTAGATGGCGACTTCGTCAAATAGGGCAGGCACCTGTGGAGGTGGACAGCCGAGCTCAGTGCCTGCACATTGGGGCTCTTGCTTCCTGCACCCCCCCCAAGCTCAGAGTCAAGGCCAGTCACCAAAGAAGATGCCCCATCACCAAAGTGGGTGGTACATCTTATCGGCAGGTACCACAGATGAGGGGAACCTGCCTCAAGGATCACCCCAATACAGCCAGCTCCTCCCTGCCCATCTCTGCAGCAGACTGGGGAAGATGGGGCAGATGGATCAAGTACTGTTCAAGTGGGATCAGGGATTTACCTGGGGACCCCACTCCAAAGACACATGGGCTTTGAGCCAAAAGTACAACCATAGTGGCAGCATTTGTATTTTTTGTGAGTTTTTGTTTGTTGTTTTTGTTTTTCGGCCACACCCAGTGACACAAAGGGATTATTCCAGGCTATGCACTTAGAAATTGCTCCTGGCTTGGGAGACCATATGGGATGCCGGGGAATCGAACCACACAGTCTGTCCTAGGCAGACAGACACCTTACACCCTGTGCCACTGCTCCGGCCCAGCATTTGTATTTTTGTTTTGGAGGTCATATCCAGTGATGCTCAGGCCTGACTCATGGTAGAGCTCAAGGAACCCTATAGAATGCTGAGGATTAAACCTAGGTCAACCACAAGCAAGGCAAATACCCTTCCTGCTGTGCTATTGTTTTATATTTATATATCTTTTATGGGGAGGTTTGGGGCCACACCCAGCAGCACTCAGAGGTTACTCCTGGCTCTGTGCTAAGAAATTGTTCCTGGCAGGCTAGGGGAACCATATGGGATGCTGAGGATTGAACCCAGGTTGGCTCTGTGCAAGGCAGATACCCTACCCGCTGTGCTATTGCTCAGGCCCCTATTTTGATATTTCTGAGTTGACTCCCAATCCATCACACGATGCTATCTGAAGAGATTCAAGAATGCCTCCACCTATCTAACACCCCCAAGTTTTCCCCCCAAGAGCTGTGAACTCTGAAGCAGAAATCCTGGTTCGCCCCTTTCAGCTCTTTGTCTAGCTCTGTGCCCAACTTTATTTACCAGGCCAACTTCAGAAGGTAACAAAGGCCCCTCCAGGCCCTAGCACAACTTCCCACACATCTCGGCCCCCACCCTGGTCCCCAGCCTGCCCAGGCCAGTTTTCAAAGAATCCAGCCCCGTGAGTTCAGAGACAATCCCCCCGCCTGGATATCTGATCATGCTGGCCTGCCTTCAGTAAGAATCCTGCTAAGTCAGTTGAGCAAGAAAACCCTCCAAAGCCCCCCTCTGTGCCTTCCCACCCCACTCCTGGTTCCCAAAACCCCCCAAGACCAGAGGGGCCAGAGCAATGGCACAGCAAGGACATTTGCCTTCCACACAGCCAATGGGTTTAATCCCTGACATCCCATAGGGTCTCCCAAGCATACCAGGAATGTGATCCTGCACAAAACCAGTATGACCCCCCCCAAGAAAACAAACAAACAAGGGATTGGAGCAATTGCACAGCAGGGAGGACATTTACCTTGCAGGCCGCTAACCAGGGTTCAATCCTGGCTTTCCATAGGGACCCCTGCACACCCACCAGGAGTGATCCCTGAGCACAGCCATATATGACTCCCCCCAAGAAATAAACAAATAAGCCCCCACAACCAGAGCGTTGAGTCTGAGGAACTCTCTTCCCTCCCTCCTGCCTTTGCTCTCATGCCCCCAGTTCACAGCTCTGGAAGCAAAACCATCACCCTTTTTCACCAGCAGCAGATCTACATTTATTGCACACAAGTCAGCAACTGTCTTTGCCTCTACAAAATGCCTGCATGGGGCCAGAGGGATAGCACAGCGGTAGGACATTTGCCTTGCATTCAGCTGACTCAGGACAGACCCGGGTTCCATATGGTCCCCCTTGCCAGGACTAACTCCTGAGTGTCATGGGATGTGGCCCACCCCCCAAAAAAAACCCAAAACAACAACAACAACAAAAAAGTGCCAGCATGAGGCAAGAACTATGGAACCCTGGGATCCCTCCAGCATTGAAGACCCAGTCACTTGCAAATTCCAGCTGAATGACCAGCAACAAAGCCCAGAGACTGGGCCCAGGGGCCGGGAAGGTGGCGCTAGAGATAAGGTGTCTGCCTTACAAGCGCGCCAAGGAACGGACCGACCGCGGTTCGATCCCCCGGCGTCCCATATGGTCCCCCCAAGCCAGGGGCGATTTCTGAGCACATAGCCAGGAGTAACCCCTGAGAGTCAAACGGGTGTGGCCCAAAAACCAAAAAAAAAAAAAAAAAAAAAAAAAGAGACTGGGCCCAGAGAGATAGCACAGCGGTGTTTGCCTTGCAAGCAGCCGATCCAGGACCAAAGGTGGTTGGTTCAAGTCAGAATCCCGGTGTCCCATATGGTGTCCCCCCTCCCCCCCAGTGCCTGCCAGGAGCTATTTCTGAGCAGACAGCCAGGAGTAACCCCTGAGCAACGCTGGGGGTGTGACCCAAAAACAAAAAACAAAAACAAAAACAAAAAAAAAGCCCAGAGACTTTTCTAGAAGCAGCTTTTCGCTCTCAGAGCCTTTTAAAAAGCCACAGGATGCTTTTCTCAAGAATGCGAACACAAAAGGGAGAGGGGGCTGTTTATTTATTTTTACTTCCTGTCTGCTAAGTGAGGAGGCTCCTTGCAAGCTAGACAGGGGTGGGGTGGGGTGGAGAAGTGGATCCCTCACAAGAGGACCCACTCACTCACCCAACCGCCCTCGGAGCAGATGCGCACTTTCTGCATGTCCGCAGGACTCTCAATCGCTTCCTCCTCTTCCTCCTCTTTCAGAGCCAGTTGGACGGGGTGGGCTGTAGCTTCCATCTCTGCAAGCGAGTGAGACATAGGGCGGGAAAAGGAGGCATCTGGCTGAGCGCCCCAAACTGGGGTCCAGCCGCAGAGATCAGACAGAGGTGTAAGGTGCACGCCTCACACACCGTCACTGTTAGTTGGATCCCTGGCCTCTCCTGGTGTCCAATATCTTGATACCCAACACCCTCCAAAAAAAGTAAATAAATCCCTTACTATTTGGAACCTCCTGCGACATTTCCAAAGCTGTTGAAGGAAGAGCAGGTGCCCATTCTGCCAAGGCGGGCACTGCAGAGTGCAGGGCAAACAGGTGAAACGCTTTCAAAGGGGCCTGGAAAGGCCCAAGGTGGTCAGTGCTGAGGCCACTCTATAGCCTCAGCGGCCAGGAAGGCGATCCATTCACACCTGTTCTGGCGGGAGCTCCTGGCCAGCATCAGACACACCACTAATCCAGAAAATGCATCACCTGCATTTTCCAAATGCAAAGGGGGTTGGCCCAGAAAGCAGTCCTTTCGCTAACAGGGGCAGCCTTAACTCTGGAGTGAGGTTCTGGCGCTCCCAGAAGGTGCAGAAAATCTCCACTGGAGAAAAGGGCTCAAGGCAATTCTCGCTCCAACCCAGCGGGTGGGTCTCCAGCACAATGGGCCGCGCGCAATTCCAAGGTGAAGGATGCATTCTAGGAGCTGCTTCTTCCGGGGATCCCCCCCTCTCCCCCAAATAACCCCCCAACCTGGAGTTCAAAGTCGGCTTCTGAGATAGCTCCAGAAGGGCTGGGAGTACGTACGGTGCAGGGCAGGCGGGTCCCCCATAGATGGGACCGTAACTTGGCCTCCGCCAAGTCCAGGAGATGCGGGGGCGCCGCCCCACGGCCAAGGTACCCACGGCCAGGCCCGAGCCGGCCCTAGCTCGCGGCTCTGAGCTCTCCAGCCATCTTGTCCCGTCCTCCTTTCTGCGGGCACCTCTGCACCCCGCGCCCCCTCCGACCTCAGCGCACCTGCGGGGCAGCCACTGCGCCCGCGCCCGCCTCCCCCGCGGGCCCACAACAAAGGCGGCGACTGGCTCCCGGCTGCAGGCGGCTGCGGGCTCCCCCCGATCGCCCGGCCCGGCCGCCCTGGAGCACTCACCGCCCAGCGGGGGCCGCAGCGGAGGACACCGAGGGCTCCGGGCCCGCTGTCACCGCGCCATCCTCACCGCCTCCCGGGCTTCCCGAGCGCTCGGCCCCTTGGGAGGAGCGGGGGGGACACGTGGTGGGACGAGGGAGGGTCCGGCCGGAGCTGAGGGTGTTGGGAGGCGAGGGGAGGAGCGCGGCTGATGTCAGCAGCTCCCTTCCGGCGCCTCCTCCAGGCTCAGCCCGAGTGTCTGCTCCGGGCTGGCCGGCCGGGCCCCTGGGTTGCGCCTGGGCCTTGTCCAGCTGGGCAGCCGGAGCTCGGGGTACCACCCCGTCGCCCAGTGGGCCCCCGCGTGCTCCTGCGCCCTCTGCTATCCTGGAATGGTTGGCTTGCACTTGCAGAGATGAGCTTGCAAGGGTCCCAGCGCTCCTGCGTGGCCCAAGGACATGCTTTGGGCCGTGTGGACCCCCGCGGGGGTGCTGGTCCTGGCCCTGCCTCTCTAGGGAAGCAGCAGGTTCCTTCGTCCCATCTCCGAGTCTTCTGGTTAAATCTCTTGAGTCTTCTGCAAGTGGTCAGAGATGTTGGCTTGCAGCAGAGTGGCAGGAGGTAGCAAAGGGAACCTTTCCAATGGCAGAAGAAAGAATCTGAGATTGGATTTTTGGTTGGGGAGGTGAGAGTAGAGACAGAGACAGAGTGAGTTTGGAGAAATTGGACATCATATCAAGCTGCTATGATGCTTGATCCTGAGCATTCCATATGCCCCCTCCCTTAACCCTGCCAGGAGTGATTCTTGAGCATAGAGGTAGGAATAAGCCCTTATCACCGGATGTGACGCCCCCCCAAAAAATAAAACGTACACATTTACTCCTTGGCTGATCAAAAATCACCTTTTGCCAATCGAAACCAACATTTTGCAAACTAAATCCTTTTTTGCATTCCAATTTGACTCTTTATGTTTTGTTTTGGGACCACATGTGTCTATGCTCAGAGCTTACTCCGAGCTCTATGATCTGGAATCCCTCTTGGTGGGGCTCAGGAAATCATATGGGGTGCTGAGGAACAAACTCAAGATGGTTGTAGGGTTCCAGAGTAGAAGGACGAGACCACACAACTGGAATAAAGTTTTTAACACTTTAATTCGTCTGCCAATAGGATTCCCCAGCTTGGTCAGCCAGGGCCATCCCCCTGAAGGAGATGAGCCTACCCAAGGTCATGATGAGGATTTTATAGGGAAGGGATATAGGGAGGTTCCAACTTTCTGATGATCCTTAAAATAATTGGCTCTTGGGGCCGGGCGGTGGCGCTAAAGGTAAGGTGCCTGCCTTGCCTGCGCTAGCCTTGGATGGACCACGGTTCAATCCCCCGGTTTCCCATATGGTCCCCCAAGCCAGGAGCAACTTCTGAGCACATAGCCAGGAGTAACCCCTGAGCGTTACTGGGTGTGGTACAGCCAGGTAGACTGAGGTGGGGTCTATGGAAATATGCTCACAAAATGTGGTCCTTACAAAATGGTGTTTCTCGGGCCCGGAGAGATAGCACAGCTGCGTTTGCCTTGCAAGCAGCCGATCCAGGACCAAAGGTGGTTGGTTCGAATCCCGGTGTCCCATATGGTCCCCTGTGCCTGCCAGGAGCTATTTCTGAGCAGACAGCCAGGAGTAACCCCTGAGCAACGCCGGGTGTGACCCAAAAACAAACAAAAAAAAAAAATGGTGTTTCTCCCTGCTCAGAATCCAAGAAGAAGCCTGCCATGTGGCTTTTACAAAATGGCGTCCCTCCTTATTCAGAATTCAGGTCCCAACAGTGGCTGCATGCAAAGTAAAAGCCCTACCCAGTATAACTATCAGTCCAGCCCCAAACATTCATCTCAAAAAAAAAAAAACAAAAAACATTCATCTCTTTTGAGTTCCAAATTGATCACTCGCTGATAAAATTGCCTTTGTACTATTTAACTTCATCCTTTGGCATATAAAATTAACTCCTTTGCTGATCAATTCACCTTTTTACCAGTTCAATATATCCCTTTGAAGATCAATTTTACCCTTTGCCCCACCCCCCAATTTTTTCTTTTGTAGATCACCATTTTTCAAATCAAATTTACCTTTTCACAAAGCAAATTTTTTCACAAAAATATTTTCTGGGGTCCAGAGCAATAGCACAGTGGTAGGTTGTTGATGGCCTACCAACGGGGCGAGGATGGCCCCGGGTTTGATCCCCCGAATCCTATATGGTCCCCTGAGCCTGCCAAGAGCAATTTCTGAGCGCAGAGTCAAGAGTAACCCCTGAGCACTACCGGGTGTGGCCCCCCAAAATTTTAAGGTATTTATTCCAAATCTGGTACAAAATAAACATTTATTGGGGGGTGGAAAGATAGCACAGTGGTAAGGCATTTGCCTTGCATGCAGCCAATTCAAACAGAAGGTGGTTCAAATCTTGGCATCCCATAAAGTTCTCCGAGCCTGCCAGGAGCGACTTCTGAGTGACGAGCCAAGAGTAACCCCTGAGCACTGTCGGGTGTGACCCAAAAATCAAAAAAAAAAAAATTAAACATTTATTGCATTTATATAATATACAAAATGCCTAGTAAACATCTGAATTTATTATTATTGTTGTTATTATCATAATTATCTTGGTTTTTGAGCCAGAAGTGCTTAGGGCTTACTCCTTGCCCTTATCTCAGGGGTCCCTTCTAGTGGAAAACATTCGATGCTGGGGTTCTGAACCCTGGATCACCATATCCAAAGCCAGCACCCTCCATGCTTTACCATATCTCCAGTCCCAGAAACACATATTATAGCTTCACTTATAATAATTCTGCCACTGCTCATGCTAATTCCACATACATATTCATAACATGATTATGACAACCTGTAAATATAATAGTTGTAACATAGAAAGATCAATAATATCTAAGGGCCAGAGAGAAATCACAGCAGTAGAGCATTTGCCTTGCACACAGCCGACCTGGAATAGACCAACGTTCCATCAGACCCAGGTTCGATCCCTGGCATCTTATATGGATTATCCCCCAAGCCTGCCAAGAGCGATTTCTGAATGCTGTTAGATGTAACCCAAAAACAAACAAAAATATATATGGATCAAAGGTTTTTCAAAAACTGCCGGGAGCCCTTATAACAGGCAGAAAACTTAGCCGAAATGCAGGACCTTGTGACAGGCACAGAACTTTGCTAAAAGCAGGCCTCTGCAACAAGCAGAGAGCTATGCTAAAAGCAGGTAGCCTTGAGAAATAAATGTAACCAAAATAAATAAATAAATAAATAAATAAAGAATTTTTCGGGGCCGGAGAGATAGCATAGAGGTAAGGCGTTTGCCTTTCATGCAGAAGGTCATTGGTTCAAATCCTGGTATCCCATATGGTCCCCCGAGCCTGTCAGGAGCGATTTCTGAGTGTAGAACCAGGAGTAACCACTGAGCTCGGCCGGGTGTGACTCCCCCAAAAAAAGAGAGAGAAAGAAATGTAACCATTTAAGATTTAAGGCTTGTACAGAAACAAATAAGGCACAGAATTTTGGTCCTGGGAAACTGAGTCTAACTTATATGAAGTCCTCGTTATTTGTACATTCCAACCTGCCTGAGATGGGTTCCATTATCAGTGCAATCTGGCCTGATAGTGATGGGTTTCATCTGTACATTCCATCCCACTTGCTGATGGGTCCTGTTATCTGGAAATTCTAGCCTGTTCAATATATCCATCCCCTATCGACATATTTATGAGCAGAACTGTGCCCACAAAAAGTATATAAACCGGGCCTTGAGTTTCAATAAACGGATTTGGATCTGGAATCCTTTTCCCACTCTTGTCTGTCTCCGTGTCTGTCATTGTGTCTTTGTGTATGCGCAATCTCCCTCTGAGAAAGAATAACCACATCTTTTTTTTTTTTTTTTTTTTTTTTTTTTTTTTTTTTTTTTTTTTTTGTGGTTTTTGGGTCACACCCGGCAGTGCTCAGGGGTTACTCCTGGCTCCATGCTCAGAAATTGCTCCTGGCAGGCACGGGGGACCATATGGGACGCTGGGATTCGAACCGATGACCTCTTGCATGAAAGGCAAACACCTTACCTCCATGCTATCTCTCCAGCCCCGAATAACCACATCTTAATTGGTGTCCCTGCAGGCAGGGGCAGCCACAAAAAAAAACGATTATAAATTAATCACTATTATTTTCTTAAATGGGACTGAAGTGATAGTACAGCAGGGAGGGCACATGCTTTGCATATAGTTGACCTGGGTTTGATCCCCAGCATCCCATATGGTTCCTGGGCCCTACCAGGTGTGATCTCTGAGCACAGAGCCAAGAGTAAGGCTGAGCACAGCTGGATGTAGTCCCAAATCAAAGAAAAAGTACTACCAAAAATTATTAGAAAGTGGGTCAGAGTGGGGGCCGGAGAGATAGCATGGAGGTAAGGCGTTTGCCTTTCATGCAGGAGGTCATTGGTTCGAATCCCGGTGCCCCATATGGTCCCCTGTGCCTGCCAGGAGCAATTTCTGAGCCTGGAGCCAGAAATAACCCCTGAGCACTGCCGGGTGTGACCCAAAAATCACAAAAAAAAAAGAAAGTGGGTCAGAGCAATGATACTGTGGCAGGTGTTTGCCTTGCATGTGGCCACCCTGGTTCGATCCCCTGGCAGGAGTGGCCCAAAAACAAAACAAAAAAAAGTTATTAGAAAGTGAAAATAGCCCTTTTGGCCGTTCCCTTTTGGCCCTGAAGATGGCTGAAGTGAGTTAAGACGCAGGGCTAGCCAAAAATGGCTGAATGCTTGAAAGGTTATGAGTAGGCCACACACATGTGGTGGTTAGGGCATGAATAAAGATAATGCTTCCTGGGGCCGGGTAGGTGGCGCTGGAGGTAAGGTGTCTGCCTTGCAAGCGCTAGCCAAGGAAGGACCGCGGTTCGATCCCCCGGCGTCCCATATGGTCCCCCCCCAAGCCAGGGGCGATTTCTGAGCACATAGCCAGGAGTAACCCCTGAGCGTCAAACGGGTGTGGCCCAAAAACCAAAAAAAAAAAAAAAAAAAGATAATGCTTCCTGAAAAAAAAAAAAAAAAAAAAAAGAAAGTGAAAATAATCGTCATTTGCAATAACTTTTTTTTTTTTTTTTTTTTGGGTCACACCTGGCAGTGCTCAGGGGTTATTCCTGGCTCCAGGCTCAGAAATTGCTCCTGGCAGGCACAGGGGACCATATGGGGCCCCGGGATTCGAACCGATGACCTCCTGCATGAAAGGCAAGCACCTTACCTCCATGCTATCTCTCCGGCCCCGTCATTTGCAATAACTTTTATCATTTGGTATTTTTAAATTTTTTGCAGCACATTTTATTTGCAGTAGTATAGGATTAACATATAGCAGCAGCTTATAAATGTATATGTAATCATCACAGTTATATGTTCAGTATACTAACAATATATGTTTACAATAGCATTAACATTTATAGTTAAAAACTTCACCCCAAAGTATTCACAACTATCCACCATGAATGACCTTATACTTCTGCGACCCCCAGGACCCTGCCCGCAGGGTGGACTGAATATCTCGAAGTAATTTGTGGGTCACACGCAGGATTCGACTTAAAAACGAGGAAAGAGGCTGGGAAAGAAATGAGCTCAAGTCAAGCTTGCTGATCAAGAGCTGAATTTATTAAAGCAAGACAAGCTTATATATAGTTCTACAGCATAAGGAAGTAGCTCTCCATACTTTTCCATGGTATCTATAGAAAAGTAGGGGGGTCGTGCAGGATGGACTTTCCAGTTTTACATTATCTTTATGGGGCACAAACATTCTTTCACAATGGTAGCTTAACAGGATGTGTGATCTTATCTTAGCAACTCGGGCGGTTTACTGGGACATCTGACTTGTTTGGTTAACATTTCTTTTAGGTCCAGGGGGTAAATGCCACAGTGGCCGCCTGTCACGTACACAGGCCTTATGTTTCAGGCATCAGAGACTCCATTTTGCTCTCTAGCTCTAACAGCCTCCAACATACTTCAATCTCCCTCAATCCCTCACCATCCTTCTAAATTCTATAATTTAGAGCCAAGGGGCTCTTTCTTGTTTGGTTCTGTCTGTCCTCTGGTTTATTTTCTCTGTAGACCACAGATGAGCCATATTATCTGCTGACTGGCCTCCCCACCTCTTGACTATTATACCTAACACAATGCCCTCTGGGTCCTCCCAAGGAGTCGAGAATAGCTAATTTCATGTTTTCCTATAGCCTCCCACTCCCCCGTCCATTACTTTCCGTTTTCCTCAAAGTCACCAAGATATTTTTTTCCTTTTAATTATATCTGTCTAAGAGATTATCATCTCTGGCTCTCAGACATTCTTTTTGCCCCTCCCCGTTGTTTGTTTTGTTTTGTTTTGTTGCCTTTTTTGCTTTGGCAGTACTAAAGTTGGAGTTCTCTGTATGGTGAAGCGCCTGTGGGTGCTCTATTTAAAACCTGCTCAGCAACTAACTTGCCATTTATCTATCTATCTATCTATCTATCTATCTATCTATCTATCTATCTATCTATCTATCTATCTATCTATCTATCTATCTATCTATCATCTATCTATCTATTGTTGTTGTTTTGGGTCACACCCGGCATCGCTCAGGGTTTACTCTTATTTCTACACTCAGAAATCACTCCTGGGAGGCTCAGGGGACCATATGGGATGCTGGGATTCGAACCACCGTCCTTCTGCATGCAGGACAAGCACCCTACCTCCATGTTATCTCTCCGGCCCTCATCTATGTTTTTGTTTGGGGGCACATTGGGCGGTGCTTGGGGACCATTCATGACTCAGTATGTAAGTGGCTCATGTCTTTGAG
Organism: Suncus etruscus; assembly: GCF_024139225.1. Classification (NCBI taxonomy): domain Eukaryota; kingdom Metazoa; phylum Chordata; class Mammalia; order Eulipotyphla; family Soricidae; genus Suncus; species Suncus etruscus. Next base: position 58,009,279 of record NC_064854.1, on the reverse strand, counting down.
CCTTTGAACTATCTCCTGAAATACCCCCAAGATAGATCCCTGGCAGACACACCTCCCCCTAAAGAGTAGATACTAAAAAATATTATCTGGTACTGGGGATTGAACCCAGGGTACGCCAGTTAAGTACGCAACTTCTGAGCCACATCCGCAGAGCTCCACCACTGATACATACTGATTGACAAGCTGTCAATTTTCACATAAAGCCGATAAGTCTCTGTTATTCTAAACCTGAATTCTTGTTTACTCAGAGAACTCCTAGGATAGAAGATTGGCATCTCTGGGATTCAGCCCTACACAGTTAGAAATCACTGTGGGGCCTGAGCCAACGACTCCATTTTTTAATTAAGAAGATGAAGAGGGCTTGAGCCAACTCAGTTTCCGCGTATGCCTTATTGGGACACAGCTAGGACAGAGGATCAAGTCCCTTAAACCCTTCTCGAGAGCAGAATTACCTCCCAGGTTAACCTCTCATTCTCCAGGCTGGGGCGCAGTCAGGGGAAGAAAGAGGAAAGCTCTAAAGCTGGAAAGCGGACTTGGAGAGCAGCAAGCCCCTATTGCTGAGACTGTCCCACTTCACTTCTCTCTCCCTCTTGCCCTTCTGTGGATCGGAATCCTTGCTCCCAGTGCCTCCAAGGAAAGCATTTGCAATGTGGGCATAAGAGGCGGGAAGATGTAAATCTTGCCCAGGACCAGGCGAACGTTCAAGATCCAAGCTAGCCCCCCAAATCTCCTGCTTGTCGACCCAGAAGCTTGGTGCATCGGGGTGGGGTTTAAGAAACGGCAGCTGATTCTGCTGGTGGGGGACCCCACACTTCATTTTCCTGACTCCCCAAGAGTCTTTTGTTGCCTCCAGATTCTGGGCGGATCCTTCTAAGAATATCGGGGTGCGCCCCAGTAATCAAGCATGGGGTGCCACGCAGGCAGCAGGGGGTTAAGTAACCGGGGTGACGCGGGTGGAATGCGGGGGCGCGGGGGGGACACGGGGATGGAGGACGGGACGCAAATGCCCGGAATTCAGAGGATGGAGGTGGCGGGTGGAGCGCGGAGTGCCGGAGTCCAGGAGTGCGGCTCGCCCGGCCTTTCCCGACGCGTTGGTGGTATAGTGGTGAGCATAGCTGCCTTCCAAGCAGTTGACCCGGGTTCGATTCCCGGCCAACGCAGCAAACTTTACTTTTGCCAGTTGGGGGTGCATTTTAGGAATTTTGGATTCTGCACATTTGCAGGAAACGCGCGGGGTCATTAGGACCTCGAAGCGGGAATAGGGGTCCTGGCTTGTAAAGCTCGAGCCCCTCACATCAGCCGCCTTGGCAGGGATCCTGAGACCTGCTGCTGCTCCCTGCTAGAACCCATGGCACCCGCCCAATTACTAATGGGGGCCCCGCTGCACAGCGCACAGGGGGTCCCAGGCTGCCCCCCTACTCCGCACACGGAGGAGCGTTGGGGCCCAGGTCCGCGGCGGAGGGGAAGCGGGGAGCCCCGCGGGCCTCGAAGTGGACGTTGCATCCCACTCGGGGGATTGGGCTTCAAACCGCCCCCCCCTCCCCGGCGCACTCGGCCCGGCCCCGGCCCTCTGGAGCCTTTGGTAGCGCCTAAGGATCTGTTGGCCCGGGGGAAAAGGGCGGGCAGGCCGCAGCAGAAGCCTGAGTTGCTCGACGGGACTGAGGTGAACCAGCGGCGTTGGTGGTATAGTGGTGAGCATAGCTGCCTTCCAAGCAGTTGACCCGGGTTCGATTCCCGGCCAACGCAGTAACTAGTTGTTTTGCCCTTCTGGGCTGGATCGATCCTCCCAGAAGCCTTGAAGACCCTGACTTCCACCTTTGAATGGAGAAATTGAGGTCTCTTTCCCTCCCTCCTCCACTGACAGGATCCCTGGGTATGTCCCATTTCCCATATTAATCTCTTTTGTTGGGAGGGCCACACCCGATGATGCTAAGGGTTCACTGCTGGCTCTGCACTCAGGAATCACTCCCAGCAGTACTTAGGGGACTATGTGGGATGCTGGAGATTGAACCCAGGTTACGGCTCAGGTCCTCAACCCATATTAATCTTTGTATTTTGGAAATAATAAAACATTTCGGATTCCAAAATTTAGCATATTCGTCTCTTTTCCTTTCTCCAAGAATTTGTAAATCGCCTAGTACATTCCAGTTCTTAGTATATTTTAAAATTGATTTTTGTGTGTGGTGTGAGAAAAAAAATCGCTATTTTATTTCTCAGCACATAGACAGTCATTGTAAAATCACCACACATACTGTATTTCCTTTTTTTTTTTTTTTTTTTTTTTTTTGGTTTTTGGGCCACACTCAGCGGTGCTCAGGGGTTACTCCTGGCTGTCTGCTCAGAAATAGCTCCTGGCAGGCACGGAGGACCATATGGGACACCGGGATTTGAACCAACCACCTTAAGGTCCTGGATCGGTGCTTGCAAGGCAAACGCTGCTGTGCTATCTCTCCGGGCCCACATACTGTATTTCCAACCCTCGGTGAGAGGGTCTGAAGCAGAGTCACTGCACAAAATAATCCAAACCAGGCTGAAGGTGAAATGTATAGTCTGGCAATCTACCTCTTATTGAGACTGAGTCGCCTGCCAGAATTGTCATTTTTATTGAAAACAAAGTCCACTCCCAGGTAGGGGAGTAAAGACAAAGTAAGGACAGATAGTTTAAGCTTTCCTGAATCAGTCCCACCCAGGTTTACATGGAGGACAATCTCTGTTTTGAGGTAAAACCAAGGTGTAAACAAACAAATACAAAGAAACCAGAGATGATCTTTGTTTTGAATAAAATAAGGTGTATTCTAACAAGTCCTCAATTTACACCCTTTGTGGAACCATTCATTCAAAAATTTAATCTATCCACCTGGTTGGGTCCAAAGAGAAGGGGGTCAGGGAGCGTGCACGGGGCTTAGGGCCCTGCTAATCGAGTCCAAGCAGGGGCAATGCCAGGCTGTAGGGTCAGTGTCTAGGAAATGGCTGGCACTTTCCTTGGGGAGGTCTGTGGTTGGCTCAATGGGAAATTGGCTGAACAAAGGCCCCTGTGGCTATGGCAGATGTGGTCGCTGCTCCCCCACATGTATAAGTCACCCCCATTGGTAGAGCCTCAGCTATACCCTCTTGCCCTTTCCACACCTCTTCTACCAGCTGGCCTGGCAAGGAAGGCAAGGAATGTACCCCTTTGGAGGAGTCTGAGACTCATCTCCAGAAGATGCGACCACCAGAGATGAGGGGATGTTGGACCCTAGTCATGGGATGTTTTGTTGACATGATGGATATATGACCTTTGTATTTAGTGCAGTGAGACTCAGAGACTTAAAGTGGTGAACCTGGACCCTCCCAATCTCACAGACCAGTTAGCCAAGGGCAGATCAACAATTCTGAATGAAAACAAAACAAAGAGCCAAAGTTGGCAAAGATCATATCATATGGTTTGTACTTAAAAACCAGAAAGTTGGGCCCGGAGAGATAGCACAGTGGCGTTTGCCTTGCAAGCAGCCGATCCAGGACCAAAGGTGGTTGGTTCAAATCCCAGTGTCCCATATGGTCCCCCGTGCCTGCCAGGAGCTATTTCTGAGCAGACAGCCAGGAGTAACCTCTGACCACCGCCGGGTGTAACCCAAAAAAACAAAAAAACAAAAACAGAAACAAAAAACAACAAAAACCCAGGAACTTGAGCGATGCATTTGCCTTGTATGCGATCCAAAAAAACAAACACAAAAAGCAAAACCTAAATAAAATGTATGTCTAGTACAATGATTGTTGAAATGAATATTAATTATAAAGTCCTTGATGGTGCAAGAACCATCCACCTTGGATGGATGGTGAGGCCTTTCTCGGTCTGCCTGGGTGACTGCAGCTTTTGGCCTGGCGGGCCTGAGGGTTCAGGAAAACGGCGAGGAAATGATCCACAAGCAGTCAGTAGAAGTCAGGAGACATGAAGCTTTATTACAAGGCTCTAACCACCATTTGTGGCTTCTAAGCTAATCAGCCTCTCTACACCCAACTGTCTCTCATCTCTCCAACCTGCCTCCTTCTCCAGAGGCTTCTCTTGCAGAATCTCTCTTACACCCCTCAGGCAACCCCTTTGTTACCTTCCATAGACCCCTCTCAGAAGTGGGAGGTTCTCCCTCTCCAGATGACATAGGCAGGAAGTTGAGGGGAAGGGTAACAAAAGATTGTACAGGACATAAGAACAATACACATCATTTTATTTCTATACAGGAATAATGCAAATCATAACTGTCACTGAGCACTAGCTCACAGCCTTCTTTCCCATACTTGAGCTTTCTGTCCTGCTTCCACCTGGGCAAGTCCGGTGGGGTGGTGGGGGGGGAATCAACAATCGTTTCTCCAGAAGACCTCCACCCCCAGCTGAAAATTGTATAACTGGTCAAAGGACAAGTGAGGTGTGTTTACTCCATTCAAGGCCTCATTCGATTTGAAAAATTGCCAGTTCTGTCAGATAGGTGAGCACTCCGAGAAGGTATTTCTGACACAAAATCTGGAAGAAGAAAATAAGAGAAGAGAAATATCACTTATAGATATAGTAGAATTGGGATAACAAAACAAATGAATACCTGACCAATATTCAGGGTTTATTTGGGTGGAGTGGGACACCTACTTGAGGGGTGATTCCTGATGGTGCTCAGGGGACAATGCAGGGGATCAAACCTGGATTCAGCATGTAAGACCTACCCTCCAGTCCACTGAACAGCTTGCTGGCCCAGGCTTACCTTGACCTTCAAATCTACACACTAAGATATGAGTATGGAAACTCAAATTACTGCTGCTCTGAATTGAACTGATTATATGTCACGTATTCTCTCGACTTTCAGAAGCTGATGGAGGCTGTGGTGGAGGGATATTGGTTGATTGCTGGCAAAGCTCAGGTCCTGACATACATTTGAAGTGGAGTGACTGTATTCACTATATGCAGGAAAACCTATATGCATGGAAAACCAATGTAAGCTCAGTAGAAAGAAAAATAAAGAAACTGACAAAACTTTGTCAAGTGTGCTTAGAACTAAATGGATTTGGACTGGAGAGATGGTATAGCAGATGGTAGAGCAGATTTGATCTCCAGCATCCCATATGGTCCCCCGAGCACCACTAGGCATGATCCCTGAGTTCAGAGCCAGTAGTGACCCTTACACATTGGTATGTGTGGTGCAAAAACAAAGACAATAGGTGTAAAATAAAAGTAAAAAATAAAGTCCACAAGTTAGGTGAAATATCCTGGGTACTGTGTATCTTTCCTTTTTTGTTTTTGTTTTTGGGTCACATCCGGTGACACTCAGGGGTTACTCCTGACTATGCACTCAGAAATTGCTCCTGGCTTGGGAGACCATATGGGATGCTGGGAATTGAACCCAGGTCTGTCCTGGGTCAGCCGCATGTATGCAAGGAAAACGCCCTACTACTGGGCTATCACTCTGGGCCCCAGGCACTCTGTTTCTTTTTCTTTTTTGGTTTTTGGGTCACACCCAGCAGCACTCAGGGGTTACTCCTGACTCTATGCTCAGAAATCGCTCCTGGCAAGCTCGGGGGACCATATGGGATGCCGGGATTCAAACCACAGACCTGCATGAAAGGCAAAGGCCTTACTTCCATGCTATCTCTCCCCCCACCCCACTGTGTTTCTAACCCCCTTAGGCAGATGGATGTGATGAATTAGGGTAGTACCAATTGCCTTGCACATCTGGCATTCAGCCAAGTCAGGAGAGACCCTGGTTCGATTCTCAACATCCCCTGAGCCTGCCAGGAGTGATTTTTGAGTGCAGAGCCAGGAGTAACCCGTGAGCGCTGCTGGGTATAGTCCAAAGTCCCCCCCCCCCAAAAAAAAAACCCACTAAGACAATAAAAAAATAATTGGACCGGGGGACCTGTAGCAAACTAAAATGTAGCATAAGGGTGGGAAGAGGGAAGAGAGACAGAGAGAGAAGGAAGAGAGAGAAAGAGGAAAGAGCGAGGGAAAAGAGAGAGGAGAGAGAGAAAGATGATCAGCAAGAGTGTCAAGTGGAAGAAGCCTGTAGCTCTGGGCTATACTGCTATACTTCATGCAGAGGGAAAGTGAGAAAGGCAGAGCAAGTTGCATCTTTATGATGCTGTTTATGCTGACTATTAAACCAGGTCTGGCCCAGAGGCCTGGATCTCCAGGCACCTGCTGGCAGGCTCTCCTCCTTGACCCCCTACCAAGCTTCTCCTATTACATCTGGGCAGTTGTCTGCTACAGGGGGTGTGTCTCAGTTCAATTGCCATTGGGGGGCATCATCACCCCTTAAAGACGCATTAACAGGGGCCAGAACAATAGCATAGCAGTAGGGCATTTGCCTTGCATGCAGCCGGCCCAGGACAGAACTGGGTTCGATTCCTGACATCCCATATGGTCTCCCATGCCTGCCAAGATCAATTTCTGAGCGCAGAACCAGAAGTAACCCCTGAGTGCCATTGGGTATGACCCAAAAACAAAAACAAAACAAAATAAAGGATGCATTAACAGTAATCCCCTTAAAATATATTAACATGGGGCCAGAGAGGTAGTATGGAGATAAGGAGTTTGCCTCGCATGCAGAAAGATGGTGGTTCAAATCCCGGCATCCCATATCATTCCCCGAGCCTGCCAGGAGCAATTTCTGAGCGTAGAGCCAGAGGAACCCCTGAGCGCTGCCGAGTGTGACCCAAAAACTAAAAAACAAACAAACAAACAAAAAAAAAACGCGAGAGAGGATGGACTCTCAGTCTGGGAGGAGACCACTTTGCATGGGGGTACCATATATATTCAAAATAAAAATGAGAGAGTGGACTCTCAGGTTGGGAAGAGGCCAGTACTCTTTTTCTACTTGTTCACTCTCAGCGGCTTCTTGGCCTCTTCCTTTCTTCACTGTGTAACTGTGTTTGCTACCATACTTGGTTTCTGATTAGTTCCCACATACGGTGACTATTGAGTCCACTGTCTTAAGTTAGATTCTTTATTTTCCCCACTTTTTATCCCTTTGTTATTTGTTAAATAAGGAAGTTAGTAGAAGTGTCCCTCCATTTAAAATTTATATAAGAACCAATTCAATTTGATTGTTGGACTTGTTCTAATATCCCCATAGGCATCAATTTCGCCATGTGATACTGTTCTTCCTTTGCAGAGGCACATTAAAATAGGAAATTATATTCAAACACGTTCTTATTTTATACAGATGGGAACACACAAATCTTGTAATGCAGTAGGACCTTACACCCTGAACATTGTCTTAAAGACCTGGCTCATTGTTAAATAAGGAAGTTTGTAGAAGTGTCCCTCCATTTAACGTATATATAAAACCAAGTCAATTAGATTATTGGACTTGTTCTAGCATCCCCATAGGCACCAATCTTTTTTTTTTTTGGTTTTTGGGCCACACCTGGCAGTGCTCAGGGGTTACTCCTGGCTGTCTGCTCAGAAATAGCTCCTGGCAGGCACGAGGGACCATATGAGACACCGGGATTCGAACCAACCACCTTTGGTCCTGGATCAGCTGCTTGCAAGGCAAACACCGCTGTGCTATCTCTCCGGGCCCATAGGCACCAATCTTGCTGGGAAATGTTCAATAAGAAATTTTGGTGAAAGAGTCCCTCAGTTTAATGCTTATGTTTGAACCAGGTCACAGGGATTGTTGGACTTGTTCTTGCGGCCCCCTTATGTGCTGATAACGCCAGGTGACATTATTCCTTGTTTGCATGGGAACATTAAAATGGAAAATACTATACATACAAATAAGTTCTTATCTAATAGAGATGGAAACACACTAATCTTGTGGTGCAATGGAACCTTACAAACTCTGAACATTGACATGACCTGGCACAGACCTCAGAGGTTTGGGCATTTTCCAGTCACCCCTGAACCAGGGAAGCCATCTATGAAATATTCAACATTGTTTATGACATCACCTGGAAGCAATTCTCTACCGGGGAAGACCCTACTGCTGCTCTGACATCGATTTACTCAAAAGAGTCTTCCCTTAACACTGAGAAGATTTAAACAACAACGACTTGCATACTGGACAGGGCTTTCTGCATTGCTCGTTAATTGTGAGATGAAATTAGACGCCGCTCCGCACCATCCTGACTTCAATGTGGGATGTACAGATTCCAGGACCTTTAATGCAGAGGCGTGAGATCAACAACAGAGACTCTGAAAGATATAACTGTATGGGCACTGCAGACAATGACCAGGATTGGACAAACTGGTTTGCCTGGAGCCTAGAAATGGTCTTCTGTCAGGAAACTTCAGGGGTAGGGTCGCATTGTACTTAGGCCAAAGTTTTTCCTTTCCATGACCCCCATACTTTGGTGGCCCATGCAAACGATAATTGCCACACTAACATTGTTTTTACAGTGCTACTTTGACTCCAAACCTTAAAAAAAGTTGATGGTCACTATCACTATAAGGTATAAATAGCACAAACCTGAGAACAATAATTCAGGTTAATTTATAAGAATTGTGTCCTTGGGCCCGGAGAGATAGCACAGCGGCGTTTGCCTTGCAAGCAGCCGATCCAGGACCAAAGGTGGTTGGTTCGAATCCCGGTGTCCCATATGGTCCCCCGTGCCTGCCAGGAGCTATTTCTTTTTTTTTTTTTTTTTTTTTTTTGGTTTTTGGGCCACACCCTGTGACGCTCAGGGGTTACTCCTGGCTATGCGCTCAGAAGTTGCTCCTGGCTTCTTGGGGGACCATATGGGAGCCGGGGGATCGAACCGCGGTCCGTCCTAGGCTAGCGCAGGCAAGGCAGGCACCTTACCTCCAGCGCCACCGCCCGGCCCCGCCAGGAGCTATTTCTGAGCAGACAGCCAGGAGTGAAACCTGAGCAACGCCGGGTATGGCCCCCCCCCCCCAAAAAAAAAAAAAAAAAAAAAAGAATTGTGTCCTTGTGGTGTCTTATAAATAATGCACTGTATGCAGTACTGAGTAGTTGCATCATGCTGATATATTTAATTTTGTGTGTATCCTGTAATTATGTTATAATGTTTTCAGAGAACTTACTGTAAAGAACAAGATATACCTTTAATGTACTATAAAAAAAAAAGAGAGAGAAATGAGAAAAATGAGAGGAAATGAGTTAAAGAGATTTTTTAAATAGAGAATATTTGCCCCGTAGATAGAAAATTTGCCTTGCAATCAGCCGATCCAGGACCTAAGGTGGTTGGTTCGAATCCCGGTGTCCCATATGGTCCCCCCTGCCTGCCAGGAGCTATTTCTGAGCAGACAGCCAGGAGTAACCCCTGAGCACTGCCGGGTGTGCCCCCCCCCCAAAAAAAAAAAAAAAAAGAAAATAGAAAGTGAAAAATTTGGGACTGGAGAGATAGCATGGAGGTAAGGTGTTTGCCTTTCATGCAGAAGGTCATCAGTTCGAATCTGGCTTCCCATATGGTCCCCCGTGCCTGCCAGGAGCAATTTCTGAGCATGGAGCCAGGAGTTTCTTCTGAGCACTGCCAGGCGTGACCCAAAAACCACAAAAAAAAAAAAAAGGGGGGGACCGGCGAGGTGGCGCTAGAGTAAGGTGTCTGCCTTGCAAGCGCTAGCCAAGAAAGGATAGCAGTTCGATCCCCCAGCATCTCATATGGTCTCCCCAAGCCAGGGGCAATTTCTGAGTGCATAGCCAGGAGTAACCCCTGAGCTTCAAACGGGTGTGGCCCGGAAAACCAAAAAAAAAAAAAAAAAAAGAAAGTGAAAAATTCTCACAACCCCACAACCTCCCTTGTCAGCAGGAAGCAACTAGAAGACTTCATTACCCTAGTTACCTAAAGGATCAGTTTTTCACTTTCTTAGAATAGGCAGAGGTGTATAGAGCAAGAAGTTACCATTATGTTCCCTACATAAACATTGTTTCATTTCTTCCCTACAGTTTATCTCTCAGCAACAACTTTCAAACTAGCACAGCAAAAGAAACAGAAATGCAGCTGGCAACCACCTGGTTAGAAGACCATCACCTGACCTCCACTAACTTCAGAGGAGAACTCTCCAGATTGGATTTATAAAGGACTAATATGAACAATATAGAGGATAATTCTCCAGATTGCATTATATGGAACATGGGCAATATAGAAAATAATTCTTCAGATTGAATTTACCTGGACAGTACAATTTTATTTACATAACATTTAATTATTTTATCAAACACAAAAGGGGGAAATATTAATGTTTTTCCCCCCAGGGGTCATACCTGGCAGCGCTCAGGAGTTACTTCTGGCTCTACACTCAGAAATTGCTCCTGGTGGGGCCGGGCGGTGGCGCTAAAGGTAAGGTGCCTGCCTTGCCTGTGCTAGCCTTGGACGGACCGCGGTTCGATCCCCCGGTGTCCCATATGGTCCCCCAAGCCAGGAGCAACTTCTGAGCACATAGCCAGGAGTAACCCCTGAGCATTACCGGGTGTGACCCAAAAAAAAAAAAAAAAAAAAAAGAAATTGCTCCTGGTGGGGCCGGAGAGATAGCATGGAGGTAAGGCGTTTGCCTTTCATGCAGGAGGTCATCGGGGGACCATATGGGATGCCAAGATTCAAACCACCGACCTGCATGCAAGGTAAACACCCTACCTCCATGATATCTCTCCAGCCCCATATTAATGTATTTTTAAGTTTTGTTTTTGGTTTTTGTTTTTGGGTCACACCCGGCAACGCTCAGGGGTACTCGTGGCCCTATGCTCAGAAATCGCTCTGGTGGGGCCGGAGAGGTGGCACTAGAGGTAAGGTGTCTGCCTTGCAAGCGCTAGCCAAGGAAGGACCACGGTTCAATCCCCCCCACCCCCCCCCACCCTGTCCCATATAGTCCCCCCAAGCCAGGGGCAATTTCTGAGCGCTTGGCCAGGAATAACCCCTGAGCATCAAACAGGTGTGGCCCGAAAAACCAAAAAAAAAAAAATTGCTCCGGGCAGGCTCAGGGGACCATATGGGATGCCAGGATTCGAACCACCATCTTTATGCATGCAAGGCAAATGCCCTACGTCCATGCTATCTCTCCGGCCCCATATTTTTAACTTTTTAAGGGGATTACTGTTAATACATCTTGTTTTTGTTTTTGTTTTTTTTTTTTGGCTTTTTGTGTCAGACTCGGCAGCGCTCAGGAGTTTCTTCTGGCTCTACACTCAGAAATCGCTCCTGGCAGGCTCAAGGGACCATATGGGATGCCGGGATTCAAACCACCATCCTTCTGCATGCAAGGCAAACACCCTACCTCCATGCTATCTCTCCAGTCTCACTGTTAACGCATCTTTAAGGGGTGATGATGCCCCCCCTATAAAGGCAATTGGACTGAGATACGCTCCCCCCAATGGACAACTGCCCAGGTATAAAAGGAGAAGCCTGGCAGTTAGGGGGGTCAAGGAGGAGAGCATGTGGGCTGGTGCCAAGAGACCCAGGCCTCCCAGAAGGGCCAAGCTTAATAGCATAAGCAGTATCAGCAAGATGCAAGTTGCTTTGCCTTTTTCTCTTTCCCTCTGCAAGACCGCTCCCCTCCCCTCCCCTCCCCTTCTCTCTCTCTCCCCCTTTCCCCATCTCATCTCCCCTCCCCCTTATACTACATTTTGTTTCACTGCAGGGACTCTTATTATCTGGTTTGATTCCCCAAGAACCAGGACATGAAGGAGTGACTCTGAATGCCTGGGACTTTCATACAAGTCTATACTGAGGGTCACACAAACACCCTACCCACTGTACCAATTTTCCAGCTTCTCTTGGAAGTTTCTGGTTTCTGATAACCTTGCCAAGGCTAGGCCAATAGCAAAAATCTTAACTTTAGATGTCATGGGAGGGGTCTGGAGAGATAGCATAGCACATCCAGAATCAAAGGTGGTTGGTTCGAATCCCGGTGTCCCATATGGTCCCCCGTGCCTGCCAGGAGCTATTTCTGAGCAGACAGCCAGGAGTAATCCCTGAGCACCGCTGGGTGTGGCCCAAAAACCAAAAAAAAAGAAAAAAAAAAAGATGTCATGGGAGACAACACAAGGTTAAAGACAAAAGCTTTTGTGCTAGGAGATTAAAGTGAGTTGACTAGAAGCTGTGGGAGGCACTGTTCTCTGTGCTTTTCTCTTTACAACCTACATGAACTGAGATGAGATGGTAGGCACATGAGAACTGCTAAATAATGTCTAGTGCATAAGAAATGGGAGCGGTCAGGGCCAGCACGGTGGCACTAGGGTAAGGTGTCTGCCTTGCCAGCACTAGCCTAGGACGAACCGAGGTTCGATCCCCCGGTGTCCCATATGGCCCCCCAAGCCAGGGGCAACTTCTGAGCGCATAGCCAGGAGTTTCCCTGAGCATTATCGGGTTTGGCCCAAAAACCAAAAAAAAAAAAAAAAAATGAAGAAAAAGAAATGGGAGCAGTAAGCATGGCATTTCTCGAACCAAAAGGCCTCATCACTACATCATCACAGTAACTTTCACTGCAACTGACTAATATAGTGCGGTATATGGAAACCCAATAAGGGGCTGGAGCGATAGCACAGCTGTAAGGTATTTGCCTTGCAAGTGGCCAACACAGGATGGATTCCAGTTCAAATTCCGGCATCTCATATGAGCGACTTCTGAGCCAGGAGTAACTCTTTTTTTTTTTTTTTTTTTTTTTTTTTTTTTGGTTTTTGGGCCACACCCTCTGACGCTCAGGGGTTACTCCTGGCTATGCGCTCAGAAGTTGCTCCTGGCTTCTTGGAGGACCATATGGGACGCCGGGGGAATCGAACCGCGGTCCGTCCTAGGCTAGCGCAGGCAAGGCAGGCACCTTACCTCCAGCGCCACCGCCCGGCCCAGGAGTAACTCTTAAGCGCTGCTGGGTGTAACCCAAAACAAAAAACCCTCAATATATTAGGCCTCATAGATCATTGACTTCACAAGGACTTATAAAAAAAAAAAATGCTGGGACTGAAGAGAGTTCATGGGAAGGGTGCTTGCCTAGTATGCAGTTAACAGTTCAATTCCCTGCATCTTTTTTTTTTTTTTTTTTTTTTTTTGGTTTTTGGGCCACACCCATTGACGCTCAGGGGTTACTCCTGGCTATGCGCTCAGAAGTCGCTCCTGGCTTGGGGGACCATGTGGGACGCCGGGGGATCGAACCGTGGTCCGTCCAAGGCTAGCGCAGGTAAGGCAGGCACCTTACCTCCAGCGCCACTGCCCGGCCCTCAATTCCCTGCATCTTATATGATCTTCTGAGGCCCCCAGAAGTGATCCTTGAGTGCAGAGCCAAGAGTAAGTCCTCGGGGGCTGGAGCAGTGGCGCAGACCGTAAGGTATCTATGCCTTGCGTGCGCTAGCCTAGGATGGACCTCGGTTCAATCCTCCGGCATCCCATATGGTCCCCCAAGTCAGAAGCGATTTCTGAGCACATAACCAGCGTCACCAGTTGTGGCCAAAAAAAAACCAAAACAAACTAAGAGTAAGAAGCCTTCAGCACCACTGGGTGTGACTCCCAAATACACAAAACAAAAATTTAAAAAAGGAAAGAAAAAAATTGCATGAGAAACAATTTGAAAAGTTCAGCAGCCTGCTTCAGAATAATTTGGATTCTTACCAAACACAGAACATATAAAAACCTTTCAATCCAGAAGGTTGAAGACTTTTTAGTAAATTTATAAAACATAAACTCCTCTCTGGGCCACAGATGAGGGCTCAGTAAAAAATCAGTTGCCTTGCATGAATGAGACCCTACGTTCCATTCCTGGGTCTGCCAATAAACTTTTTCCCACAGTCTGACTGGAAATGCGTCTCTTTGATGTGGGAAATATCTTTGGGGAAAAGAAGCGGATGTGCTGACACTCACCTTTATTTTCCCATCAGTGTGTGCGGCAGCTATTGGAGTGGAGACACGCACCAGTCTCGTAGCTGTTAAGTGAATTCGGAAATGTCTGTAGAAGTGGGAGGTCAGGCAGTCCATGAAGATGTCCACTTCTTCCTGTGTCACCTCCTCAGGGGTCTGGTGGATACTGTCCCACAAGGCCTTGGCGTCCTCAGGGTGTATGGCATAAGAGATGTCCAGGCACTGAGGGCTGCAGGGCACGGACCAGAGAAACTCAATGGAATTCCTGCTTGGGTCCACAGAGCATGCAGTCCACATGGCAGCCAGCCAGGAGAGGTGGAAGGCACTGATACTCAAGGGGCTAAAGTAACAGTCGAAGGTTTTCTGAAACCAGGCTCTGATGAGGGCTGTATTTGACTCTGCTCCACAGGTGAGGAACAGGGGCAAGCAGGTAAAATCTTCTGGAACGGTCTCCAGAAGGCTGTCTCCAAATGCACAGCAGAACCAACCACTCCACAGCACTTTCTCTTCTTGGCCCTTGGCTGGAAGCTGCGATTTGGACAGAATCTACAAAGATAGATGGGAAATGAGGTCATGAAGTTCACAAGGACACTGAAGCCTCAATTCAACTTTTTGTTTTGTTTTGGGGATACACTCAACTTTGTGCTCAGAGATCAAGAGACTCTTGGGGAATTTGAGTATCATATGGGGTGTGAGGCACCGAAACTGGGTTGGATGCATACAAAGCAAATATCCTACCTCGGGGCCGGAGAGATAGCATGGAGGTAAGGCGTTTGCCTTTCATGCAGAAGGATGGTGGTTCGAATCTCGGTATCCCATATGGTCCCCCGTGCCTGCCAGGGGTGATTTCTGATCATAGAGCCAGGAGTAACCCCTGAGCACTGCTGGGTGTGACCCAAAAAACAAAAAAAAAAAAATCCTACCTCACTGTACTATCACTCCTGCTTCTCCTTCACAGGGTTACTTAGAATCCTTGAAAATAAGATATTGTCTGGCATCCCATATGCCTACCAAGGGTGATTTTTGAGCATAGAGCCAGGAGTAACCCCTGAGCGCTGCCGGGTGTGACCCAAAAACCAAAAAAAAATAAAAGGAAGTAAGATATTGGATGCATCTTTTGGAGCTGGAGCAATAGCACAGAAGGGAGAGCATTAGACTTCCTTTTATTTCCTTGTATGTAGTAATGTAGCAGACCTGGGTTTGATCTCCAGCATCTCAGGAATACTTTTTTGTTTTGTTTTGTTTTGTTTTGTTTTGTTTTGGGGTCATACCTGGTAGCACTCAGGGGTTACTGTTGGGGACTGACTTGTTTGAGGCCATTTTGCTATTCTTTCTGCCATAATCCAGCCTTTCACCTAAAGGCTACATGCAGTCTTGCTGTAAGTTCTTGGGCCAAAGAGAAAGAAAAATGCAGCTGCAAAGTATAATTAATCTTTTAGCCCGGAGGAGAGCAACACAGCCCAGTACCATTCCCAGAAAAGAGGCCTTACTCCCTTAACCATATCCCTGAGTTTACAAGACATTCATTATTGTGTATATGCTACATTGTCTGTTCAAGATCACTGAGGCAAGCACATCTTGCACCACCTCCTGATAGTCAAGCAATTAGGAATGCAGCTAGAAGGTCACAAGATGTTTCCATGGATACTGCAAGAAGTATTGCCCACTTGCCTTATTTGGAATAATAAAGTAATTTTCATGCCAAAAGTGTGATTGACATCACCCTTGTACTGCCCCCTTCTCCTTCTCTATATAAGAAGGAGCTGTAGCCAAATAAAGTTGCCCTTGAGCAGTGAGACATTGCCTTGGGTCTTTATTATTAACCTCTCTCAGATTTTTTACAGTGTGGTTGTGCTTCTACCCAGCAAAATAGGAGTGCGGTTGTCTGAGAAGTCTTCCCAGCTAATTCCTGCTGGCCGGGCCCCCCTGGGGGGCTTCAGGACCCCCGCATTTTGGCGCCCAACGCTGGGCTCGAAGACCACCGCCACACTCCGAACGACTACGGGTCGGCGAGTCCGGAGCTGTTTCGTAAATCGCAGGATATACCCCATCCGGGTAGGCGTTGAAACGAGTTAGCCTTAATCAAATATTTAAACTGCAGTTTTTTCAGTCGTTCTGATCACCGCCCCTGATTGGCTCTTGGGGCTTCGCCCGTTGGCTTCACTTCCATGGGTGTTTTCATTGAGTACTGAACTTAAATTCATTATTGATATTCAGTCTGAGTTGAAAGCCAGACATGTAGAGGTTACCAAAAAGAATATTTGTAATTTTCTTATGTTTATTCATAATGTATGTCATTGGTTTATTATTACCTGTCCAGAAATTGTTGCGTCCACTTGGGACAAAGTAGGACATGAAATGAGTGATTATTTTGTAAATAATGATGATTCACAGAAGGAAAAAATTATGTTCCAATATTGGAGCCTGTTAAGAGATATCATTGTAACTAAAAATGCCGGAACCGCCAAAGACATCATCCATGCCGTTGAATCTCATGTACAACAAGTCTCCCGTGAGTGTTCCAGGACTCCCTCTCGTTCTAATTCTGTCTCTCATCTCCCTTCTCCCTCTGAGAATACTTCCCCTTGTCCTCCCTCCACCACTGATTCTTCTACCTTTGTCTCCAAAGTAACTAATGCTCTTAAAGATCTCTCTAATGCTTCTCATTTATATCCCTCCCTTACTTCTGTCCATGCTTCTGCTCTATGCACCCAGACCCCTACAGAAGAGGCCGCTGCACCCTCTGTGCAAAATCCTAAACAGCCCTTCACTTCCCTAGCTTCAGCTCCGTCCCTGTTCCACCAAAACCTTTACTCCCCTCACCACCCTCCCCTCCTTAGCCAGCAATTGCAACAATACAAAGCCTTTAATTGGAAAAACCTCAAAGAGCCATTTCAAGCCGTAACCTCCTATGGCCCCCAAGCCCCTTACACGCTCTCCTGCTTAGAATCTAAAAGCTGAACTCTTTGTCTCTTGGGAAGTTAACTTTTTTTTCCGCTGCAAAGCCCCTGCAAATAGGCAGGAATCCTAATCTCTAAGCTCTTATAGCTGGCCTCGCCTCTTTTCATACCTTAAAGGTACAGCACACACTTTCTAGGTCCCAGCTTGCCAACATGGCTCTTGCTGCCCTGTGCCTGGAAGTCGCTCCCCAGAGCTGGCATTCCAGCAGCTCCCCCACACCGGCAACAAACTGTTGCTGCTTTCTCCTTCCCCCCCCCCCCCCCCCCGCCTGCTCAGCAGCCTCCGCAGCTACCTTCTCAAACGCCTCCCACTGATCCCCCGCCCCAGGAGAAAAAATTCTAAATGCCCTGAACGCTCAGTCCCTAACCATGGCAGATTCCCTCCTCTCACCGCTCCCCCTCTTAAAGCTATAGAAATGAAACTACTTGGCCAAATTAAAAATCTTAAACAAATCTTAAGCCTTCAAAAACAGGCTGCTTCTCTTGATTCACAGGTTTCTGCCCTTCAGGCGTTTCCCCCCCCCTCCTAAATCTATAGTTGTCTGTCCTCTGCCCACTGAATTCCACGGCCAGGCCCCCCCTCTTGAGAATTCAAAGGAACAAACTAATAAAAGTAAGGCTAAGTGCCATAAAACAGAAACTGCTGCAGTGCCTACAAAAAATTCTAAGGGCACAGTGAGCAGGATAATTACAAAGTATCATCTGCTAAGCCATAAAACCTTGCGATATCTACACTTTGCTGTTAAAACTTCTGAGCCTAATGTACCCTTTACTTTGCTCAAACCAATCCTCAGCCTCCTTCAGCCTCTTTCCTGCCAGCCTTGGAAAACAGCCAGCTCAAACCCTGCCACTCCCACCTTAAGCCTTCCAATTCACCTTGAAATACCCAATCTTTGTTATTCAAAAGAAATCTGAAAAGTAGCATCTCTTGCATATTCTCAAATCAATTAATAAAACCATAATCCCCATAGTGCTTTTGCAACCCAAATTCCCCTCTTCAGTTGCCATTCCCTCTAATTCCAATAAATTAGTAATTAATCTTAAAAGATTGCTTTTTTTTTTTCTCTATATCATTACACCCTGCTGACTGTAAATAATTTGCCTCTAGCCTTCCTGCTGTTAACTGTGCTAGCCCCTCCCCGAATTATCAGTGAAAGACTCTGCTTCACCTTGTCAGCCCTACACTTCGTCAAATATGTGTTATTAGGTTTAGTGCATTAAGTGGTGTAAAGTAATTATTAAAACATTAAAAAGCAACAGGAAGATAAGAGCAATAAACTTTTTTTTTTTCATGCCTCTCAGAAAATTTTAGAGCAAGGTCATGATTCTGTCACTTTACAGATAACAAAATGTTGGTAAAAGAAAAACTTCTTTGTGTTTTAAAATCCAAACGAACATAAAAGTGTTAAATTTAAATCTTATATTTCTATTAAAAGTTTTATTTTAATTTTTAAAGTATTTACAAAATTATGTGAAAAATAATGTGGTTAGCCTTTTTAAACAATATAGTTAATTTAATGCACAGTAAACACCTAGGTATGCTTTATAGTACCCTTAGTTTTAACTTTGTGCTACAGCAATAGTTGTTCTTTATTTCTGCATTAAAAGAACTATTATTTTAAGTGCATTCAAAATATCAGCACATTATATAAATCTGTATATTTGTGTCGCAGTGAAAAAATAATATTAATAAAAAATATATTATATATAATTTTATAAGTAATATATAAAAGTAACTAAACTTTATAAGCAAATTAACTAGTATTAAATACAATTTTAGTCTTAAGTTCTAAGTGTGTAAATGCATCAAATGTCTTTAACTATATTTTGTAATAATCTAAGCATTTAATTAATTTGGTATATAATATTTTTTACAAATTATTCACTTAAAGTCTTCATAGTAAAAACAGTTGTTTGTTTTTTAAAAAATCAGTTTTTATACCTTTAATAATCATAGTTCATGCTATTGTGTTTAATCATAAAAATTTTAACACTTTATTGCAGCTGTCTTACTGTTCTACTGCAAAACCAATTTAAATAAAACCTATTCATTTACAGCAAATGATTTCATACTTCAGAGTGAAGACTCCTTCTACAGTGCTCATTAACCATTTTACTTAATGTTTTAAACTTCAAATTAAAATTGTTTTAAAAATGTTTTGTGTTAATTCTAAACCTTAAAATTTATTTTCAGCAAAGTTCCACTCCATCTACATTAAGTACTTCTCAAAACTAAAAAAGTTTTTCTACAAAATTTTTTTTTTCTTCTCACAAACATGCTAGCTAAATATTTAAAAGCGCTTGTCAATTTTTTATAAATAAGTCTTAAATCAATCCTTTTGTCTGTTTATGTGTCTGTTGTGATGAATGAAAGTGGCCACAAGTGTAAAATGTTGTGTTTAGTGTTGTTTTGTTTTGTCTGTTTATTTGTTATCTCTACATTTTATAATAATACAATTTTTAAAGCCTTATCCATTTTTTAAATTTCAATTAATTTTTTCAACCTGGTTCAGTCTGGTCAGTTCACAGACTGGCATCTTGCAACTAAAAATCATGTGTTAAAAAAGTATGTATTAAGCTAGCTTTGTCCTTCTAAGAACATGGCGGAAGGTGTGGGAGATGGCAAACCCCAGATTTCTCAATGGCCATCAGGGATAACTTTTCCCTGGAGAATTTCTGGACTTTGCAGTCACCCAACTTTCCTGCTATGTGTAAGTTCAGGCCTATAGAATATGTATTTATAGCTAAAAAATAGCATCTAGCTTTAAAATAATAACTAAAAAGTTTAACAAAAATCATTTATGTTCAGTTTAAAAGTTTTTGATAAATTGGCGATTGTTAATTATAAAAATTTTTTAAATGCTGAAGTCTAACAAAAAATTTCCGCAGCCTTCCACAGTCCTGTCTTCATCCACTTCAAAAAAGCCTGTCACCCCTCCTGCCAGCCGCCTTTCCTGCAAACCTGTTTCTGACAAACTCCACCTTTAACAATGCTGAATTGAGCACTCTGCCTAGCTGCCTTGGATGCCCACCACTGCCACCAACAACCTCCATGGCAAACAAGTCACGGTCGTGGAACTTTGCTTACTCGAACCATATATGTGCCCGCCTGTTCAACAATCACACATTTGCAATCAAACCATTATTGTTAACAACTCTTCCATCTTCATTGAAGCCCCCAACTCCACTTATTTTGTTTACTCCACTGCATTTTCTCCCCATATTGTTACTAAAATGTTTCTTGCTTATCATAATTATTATGTTTTAGCTTTGTTAAAGCCTACATTAACCATCAAACCTGTTGGTCCGTTTTCCACCTTTATCCTCATCCTGCAAATAGTCAATGCCTCTACCCAAGCGCTCTCCAACACCAGCTATGAACACTGTTGAATCTGCAATTCACCAGTTTCGCCGTTTTATGAAAGCATCACAACGTTTAAATCTCCTATCTACACCAATAACTCTAAACTTCTTCTCTGGAAAGTTCAGCCTCAACGTCATTAACTCACTATTGGGCAAGTTGTGAGCTACGAACTCTGCCTTCTGGCCCAAACCCCTTCCTCTCAAGTTATTTTAAATATTATAAATGCCTCTGCTCTAGCCCTCACAGACCCATATTATGAACACTGTTAGCTTAGCTTCTCTCCTCAACCCCTACGATACTGTTAGTTCCCTTGCTGATGTAGTTCTTCAAAATCGTCGTACTTTATATTTTGCCCTTATAAAGGAAGGGGGAGTCTGTGTGGCCCTTAAAGAACTATGCTGTGTATTTAAAGACAAATCTGGATTAGTTAGGGATAGTGTTCTACGTATTGGTAACGGTATGAAGAAGTTCCAGAAACGTTTTGACCAAGAACAAGGTTGGTAACAGGGTTGGTTTTTCTCTTCTCCTTGGATACATACATTACTGTCCACTATTTTGGGCCCTCTTATTAGCCTCATGCTGCTCCTTTCCTTTGACCCATGGGCTTTCCACAAACTTACTGCCCTTGTTAAAAACCAAGTAGATGAGACGGCAAAAACCTCTGTTCAAGTTCACTACCAACAGTTAACCCAACGTGACTCCTGTGAAAACTTGGCTATTGTCACCAAGCCGCCCTTCCAGCCACTAAGTTTTCAGGAGATAAAGCGCATAGCTAACAAACGGAGCTCACTCCGGTACTTGTGCTCTCGGCTGTGGAGATACCTACGACGGGATTAGCAAGGTCCCAGTTAGGACACGGCCCTAAAAGGCTACAACACATAATTCAAATCTCTGTGCACACCCACAGCGCCTGTAGCCATCTTTTAAATGCGGCTTTGGCCGTGTCCAACCTGGTCAAACCTTGTAGCCTAAGACACGGTTCTTCCACCCGCTCACGACTTTCCTTCTTTTATTAGAAGAGAAAGGGGGAGATGTTGGGGACTGACTTGTTTGAGGCCATTTTGCTATTCTTTCTGCCATAATCCAGCCTTTCACCTAAAGGCTACATGCAGTCTTGCTGTAAGTTCTTGGGCCAAAGAGAAAGAAAAATGCAGCTGCAAAGTATAATTAATCTTTTAGCCCGGAGGAGAGCAACACAGCCCAGTACCATTCCCAGAAAAGAGGCCTTACTCCCTTAACCATATCCCTGAGTTTACAAGACATTCATTATTGTGTATATGCTACATTGTCTGTTCAAGATCACTGAGGCAAGCACATCTTGCACCACCTCCTGATAGTCAAGCAATTAGGAATGCAGCTAGAAGGTCACAAGATGTTTCCATGGATACTGCAAGAAGTATTGCCCACTTGCCTTATTTGGAATAATAAAGTAATTTTCATGCCAAAAGTGTGATTGACATCACCCTTGTACTGCCCCCTTCTCCTTCTCTATATAAGAAGGAGCTGTAGCCAAATAAAGTTGCCCTTGAGCAGTGAGACATTGCCTTGGGTCTTTATTATTAACCTCTCTCAGATTTTTTACAGTGTGGTTGTGCTTCTACCCAGCAAAATAGGAGTGCGGTTGTCTGAGAAGTCTTCCCAGCTAATTCCTGCTGGCCGGGCCCCCCTGGGGGGCTTCAGGACCCCGCAGGTTACTCCTGGCAGGCTCAGGGGACCATATGGGATGCTGAGATTTGAACCAATGTCTGTCCTGGGTCAGCTGCGTGCAAGGCAAATGCCCTACCACTGTGCTATATCTCTTGCCCCCTCAGGAATAATTTTTGAGTGCAGAGCTAGGAGTAAACCCAGAGTACCATTGGGTATAGTCCCCCAGATTTATTTTTTATATCATTTTAGAGCTTTTGAGCCAGTTTCTTTCCTTCTGTGTGGTATTTCCCAAAGTGGATCCTACTAATTATGGGGTAAGCCAGGGACAGCAGTTGCTAAGGTGTAACTGAGGGTGCTTTTGTCTGTTCCTTGAAGGTCATACCAGGAAGACTGGCAGAGTGCGCTCATGCGCGCGAACACACACACATACAACACACACACACACACACACACACACACACACACACACACACACACACGGAACTCTTTCCTGCAGCACTTGGGGGTTCACTAGCAAATGTGCCACCAAATCTGGCACCTCTAGTTTTTCCAGCCTTTTCCCTAAGACTCTTTCAGTGCTCACGCTGCTGAGGGTGTGAGGTGGAGTCATTCCTAAGAAAATTACTGCAAATGGATCTGATGTCTGGGCTATTGATATTTCTCACCTTTATATTCATATTTATATTTATATTTATATTCTTTAATGTTTTTTTAGTTTAATCCCTGGCATCCCATATGGTCCCCTGAGCCTGCCAGGAGAGATTTCTGAGCATAGAGCCATGAATAACCCTTGAGCGCCACTAGATGTGGCCCAAAAACCAAAACATAAATAAAAAAATAAATAAAATTGGGGAAGCTGGGGAGAGAGGTCAATGGGTTGGCTTTGCACACTAGAGGCCTGAGTTCAATCCCTTGCATTCTATAGGGTACCCTGAGCCCTGCTAAGAGTGATTCCTGAGGGCAGAGCCAGAAGGAAACCTTAAACACAGCTGGGTTTGGCCCAAAAACTAAAAGGGAAAAAAAAAGAGATGATATATTCACTTCCACTAACATGTCAAGATTGCTTCTACACTATACCTGGATGAGAAGTGCTTCTGGGTCCCTGGGGGTGCCCTTCATGCCCAGGAGAACAGAGAAAATCACTTTGAAGTTGAAGTCTTCCCCAACTTCCACTGCAATCCCTTTTTGCTTTTCCGCAGCAATAAATGCACCCAGAAGTCTAGAATACTCCTTCAGGCTGCTATAGGAGAATTTATGTAAGGGAGTCAAACTGTATAAAGTCCATTGCTTCTGAAGAAGAAATGCAACCTTCTGAGGATCAAGATTTTCCTTAAAAAGAAAGAAAAAAAGAAATGAAGACATGAGAAGTTAACTGGTTTGGTGACATCTATAAATATAAATTGGACACAATACTGAGCGTAAACTGAGGCTGAGCACAGGGCATTCTGACAGTCAGGGGTGGCAGAACTCCATGAGAACCCAAAAACATCTCCCACTTTCCTGCCATCAGGGTTTACTTGGACAAATTTCTTGCCTTCAGCTCACTGCCCAGTGACACTCTTATCAGCCTCTCTGTCTTAACTAGCACCCACCCACTACTGTTACTGTCATGAAGAATTGGACAGGAACCTGTCCTGCAGTGACCAGCGACCACAGACACTCAGTGACTGCCAGATAGAGCATACCTGCAGCTGTGAGCACTGGGGGAGCCTCCTGAGCTGTGGAGTGGTGAGAAAGTGGTTCTGCTTCCTGACCGAGTTTAAGCGTTTCTGCAAATAGGTATTCTCGAATGAGCAGTCTTTGAGCTTTGAGGATGCGTTTTTTCTGATAGCTGATGCTGGTGTATTGTAAGAATCCATAGTCTAGAGAGAATGAAAACTAAAAATAAAAACAAAACAAAATTGGGTAACAAGTGAATTCAGGGGCCAGAGCAATAATACAGTAGGGAGGGCCCTGGCTTTGCATACTGCATGTGGTGGCCCTGACCTCCACACGCGGTATCCCAAATGTTTCCCCAAGCACTGCCAGAAATGATTCCTGAGTGCAGAGACAGGAGTAACCCCTGAGCATCATTCAGTGTGGCCCCAAATCAAAACAAGTGAGGCCACACTTACTTTCTGGTTCCCCTCATTTTTTGGGTCACACCTAGTGGCACTCAGGGGTTACTTACTCCTGGCTCTTCACTCAGAAACTACTCCTGGCTCAGGGGACCATATGGGATGCTGGAGATCAAACCTTCGTCTGTCCTGGGTCAGCTGTGTGCAAGGCAAATGCCCTATCACTGTGCTACCACTCCACACCCCCCCACCCGACTCCACTCGACCAAAAGAAAATTCTTTTTTCTTCCCAGCTCCCACCCCATCCATTCTGACTTTCCAATCAGGTCCTGCAATTCTCACTGGCTATAGGTTAATTTTTTGGGGGGGCCTCAGGGGTGACTCTTGGCTCTACTCTCAGAAATTACTCCTCAAGGTGACCATATGGGATGCCAGGGATTGAAATCAGGGCAACCACAAGCAAGGTAAACGCCCTACCTGCTGCTACAGGTTATCTTAAGAGTCTCTCAGCGATGCTTTTAACACAAGGGCAAATGGTTCTGGGGATCCAGCTAGGTAGGAAAGCACCTAAACTCCTGCATTACTATCTCTCTGGGCCTAGTGTGTGTGTGTGTGTGTGTGTGTGTGTGTGTGTGTGTGTGTGTGTGTGTGTGTGTGTGTGTTGACCCTTATCACAGTGTACTCTCCCCAAGCACCATTGGGGGTGACCCTCCACTAGAACCCAGCAGGCCCCCAAGTCTCACCCAAATCTGCATCCCAACAGCACCCTCTCCCATCCCATTCTCTTCCTTCAGATCCCCACCCCCTGACACTTTTAGTTTCCTTCTGGACAACTCTTTGCAGACGTTCAGTCTGCAATTGGACAACCCGGTAAGAAGCCTTGTCCACTCACCCTCAGGACTGGAGACTGACCCCTACCCACCCACACCCACACACTTCAGGTGCAGCAGCCGGACACACACATACACACACACACACACACACACACACACACACACACTTCTGGACAACTCTTTGCAGACGTTCAGTCTGCAACTGGACAACCCGGTAAGAATCCTTGTCCATTCACCCTCGGAGCTGACCCGACACACACACACCCCTCCTCGAAAAGTCTCACACACACACACACACACACACACACACACATCAGGTGCAGCAGCTGGATTGGGTAGAGCTGCGTCGACACTCGCTGGTCAAATGAATGGTTTGCGCGCACACACACACAAGTCACGGCCCAAATGAATGGTTTGCACGCACGCACACACACTTCAGGTGCAGCAGCCGGGCTGGGTGGAGCTGAGTCTACCCTCGCTGGCAGCCACAAAGGGCGTGGCCCTGGCTCCCTCCAGTTCTGCAGTCACCCCAACCGAACTAAATACAGCCGGAGCCTCCGTGCAACACCAAACCCCGCGGCCGAGACGCTCACCAGCTCGAGGCCTGGAGGACGCCGGTCATTGCTTCCACGTCGGAGTGCAAAGCTTCAGACTTCCAGCCTTGCTGCTGAGATAATCCCGCCTGGGTGACAATGCCCCGAGCGGTCCGGGGGGGGGGGAAGCTGCTCGGCCCCAGGCCCCTCTTGCGCCGCGCCAGGACGTCCAGAGTCCCAAGCCGGTCCTACCCGCCAGGGCTCCGCAGAGGACCCGGGCCACTTCCAAGTCGCGCCCGGGAAAATTTAAAGTAATTTCCCGACTCCCTCTGCGGCCCCACTCCCTGGCGTCAATTTCAAGCTAGTGAAGCAGCCCATGTGGCCATGTTAACTAAGGGCAAAGTCGCGCCGCCCGGCTGGGTGTGCCAACGGGCCGGATCGCGCGCGGAAAGGACATGTGAAGCGCTCTCGGTCACTTCCGCCCTTAGTAATCATGGCCGGTAAGAGCGCCGCCTTGATTGGTCGAACTTCTTACCCGTGATCTTGGGATGCTTGCGGACCGAGTTGAAGTGAGGTGGGCGCTCCGAGGCAGTCAAGGGGGTTGTCGGTTCCCCTGCATTTGTGCTCCGAAAAATCAGGAGGATCCGATCTTCGGATCTGGGCAACTGGAAGAGCCCGGCTAAGTTCCTCCCCCTGCGTCCCGGTTCTGCATGAAAGAAGCAAATGTCCCGCGCCTTGTGACCGGCCGGCCGTTCTCCACGCGCTGCTGGAGGATCCTTGCTTCCTCCTTTGCAAAAGTGGAAACGGATGCTTTGATTCGGCCTGAAAGAATGCTCCTCCCGCAAGAACCCCAAGATCTTGCAACTATATCCAGATTCTAGACATGTGGCCTTGACTGATCGGAGGAGAAAAGTTACATGTTTTTGGAAATATAACAACAACAACAACAACAGTGGGCACCACCGAGATTGGGAACAGGGCTGCTTGCGTTTCCCGAACCGATCACCAACATGTCCTTCCCGTGCTGGCTGAGTCGGCTCTGCCGCGGCCTGTCCATGCCCACCGCAAGGTCCCTGCCGCAGATTTGGGGTTCTCGCCCGCGGAATCTGGTGCTGAGTTCGCAGAGGAGAATTCCAGGTGAAAAGCGGGTCGCACACGCGACCCTTCCCTGAAAGCTCCAGTGCTCGTGTCTCTTGTTCTTCCGCTCTCCCCTGGAATCTAGGGCTGATTATTCACTTTTGTCATGCCGATGTCATTCATTCCTCATAGCGCCTGCCCACCCCCAACCCGAAAAAGTCCAAAGACAGCATAGTCAGATTGTTGTGTGTTTGATGTTTCTAAGAAGCCTGAGCATTGTTTTCTGGATTCCTAATCAATCTAAACAGTCTTGCATCATCAAGCTCCAGTCATTACTTAAGATGTTCATAGAGTTCTCACGCTATCTCACTCTCTCACTTTGCACTCTCCTGTTCTCTCTCGCTTTCTCATGTTCTCTCTCTCTTATACTCCTGTTTCCTTTGAAGAAAACAGTCTGATAGTTTTATTTATTTTTAAATTTTATTTAAAATTTTATTTTATTTGGGGAAGAAATATGCACTGTTAAAATTTAATAGTACAGGGGCCGGAGAGATAGCACAGCGGTGTTTGCCTTGCAAGCAGCCGATTCAGGACCTAAGGTGGTTGGTTCGAATCCCGGCGTCCCATATGGTCCGCTGTGCCTGCCAGGAGCTATTTCTGAGCAGACAGCCAGGAGTAACCCCTGAGCACCGCCGGGTATGGCCCAAAAACCAAAAAGAAAAAAAAAATTTAATAGTACAACAGATAAATTTGCTTGCCTTGCATGCAGCCAACCTGGGTTCCATCCCCAGCATAACATATGGGCTCTGGAGCCTGTCAGGAGTGATTCCTGAACCCAGAGCAAGAAACACGCTGAGCACAGCTGGGTGTGGCCCCCAAACAAACAAAACCCCAAAAGTTTATTATTTACTTACTTTTAGCACAATTGAACTGAAATGATTGAATCAAACTATGGATTTTGCCTACTGACTAATGTCTAAGATGATGTTGAATCTACTTTTTTAAGTCATCAGCATAGTGACGTACTTTTCATCTTGCTTTCTATTTCTCTCTTTTTTTTATAAAGACTACAGTAGTTTTGTTGCCCGGACTAACACGTGTGGAGAGTTGCGTTCGACCCATTTAGGTCAAGAAGTCACTTTGTGTGGATGGATTCAGTACCGAAGGTAAACTGAGGCTGTTTGAAGACTCTTGGGACCTAAGGCATAGTACAGTGGGCAGGGCACTTGCCTTGCTCATGTCTGGGTTCTATCCCCAGCACCCCTTATTGTTTCCTGACACACAGAAACACACCCAGAAATTATCCTGAACACAGAGCTAGGAAGAAGCCCTGAGCACAGCCAAGTGTAGCCCAAAACCAAAAAAAAAAAAAGAAGGAACATGATACCATTAGTGATCTATAGATTACTCCTGAAGTTCCTCCCAGCAGACTTGGGGTTCATGCTGTACAGGAATCAAACTCAGGCCTCCTGCATGTAAAGCATGAACATTGCATGCTTGCCCCATGTCCCTTGTTTTTGTGTTTTGTGATGCTGAGGCTGAAACCCAGAGCCTCATTTATAAGGCAGGTGCTTGGGCAGGGCCCCTGAAGGGTATTTTGACTTATTGGATTTGCTGCTGGAATTTGGGGCTCAGATTTTACCCTAACACGTTCACCCTAACATCTTCAATTTTTTACTTATTCAGGCACAATATCTTCCTAGTATTAAGAGACTTTGAAGGACTGGTTCAAGTCATCATTCCCCAGGATGAGGTAAATGGAGTAGCCTGGACATTTCTCAGCCTCTCTGACGCTACAAAAGGAGGGCCACTGGATTTGGATGTATGAGGTTTTATATTCTGAACTTTATTGTTCATGTAACAAACCACAAGATGCAAATGGTATTGAGAAGGGCAGGGGAGGATGCAACTCAGATCACAGAAAAAAGGAAATTTCTCTAAACTCTAAAAGACTACAAATGTTTTTGAGCAGTTGCACAGCAGATTGGGCCATTATTCTTGCACATGGCTGACCTAGGTTTGATCCCCTGCATCCCATATGGTTCCTTGAGTAACCCCTGAGCTACACTAGGTGTGGCTCAAAACCAAATCAAACAAAAACAACAAAAATTAGTGACCCAGGTTAAAACTTGGACCCTCCTGTATGTTCATAGAGTCCTCTCACTATCTCACTCTCTCACTCTTGCACTCTCCTGTTCTCTCTCTCTCTTTCTCATGTTCTCTCTTTCTTTCTTTTTTTTTTTTTTTTTTTGTTGTTGTTGTTTTTGGGCCACACCCGGCGGTGCTCAGGGGTTACTCCTGGCTGTCTGCTCTGAAATAGCTCCTGGCAGGCACAGGGGGCCACATGGGACACCGGGATTCAAACCAACCACCTTTGATCCTGGATCTGCTGCATACAAGGCAAACGCCGCTGTGCTATCTCTCCGGGCCCGTTCTCTCTTTCTTATACTCCTGTTTTCTTTAAGGAAAACAGTCTGATAGTTTTATTTATTTTTAAATGTTTTATTTTGTTTTGGGGCACACCCAGCAGCGCTCAGGTTTTACTCCTGGCAGGCTCAGGGGGTCATATGGAATTCCAAGGATCAAACCTAGGTCAGCCATGTGCAAGGCATACACCTCCCCACTGTGCTGTCACTATGGTCCCAGTCTGGTAGTTTTAGTTGCTATGTTTTTTTTATTTTGGTTTTTGGTTTTTGGGCCACACCCATTTGACGCTCAGGGGTTACTCCTGGCTATGCGCTCAGAAATCGCCCCTGGTTTGGGGGGACCATATGGGATGCCGGGGGATCGAACCACGGTCGGTTCTACGCTAGCACTTGCAAGGCAGACACCTTGCCTCTAGCGCCACCTTCCCGGCCCCACTATGTTATATTGATTCAAATTGAAGTTGTAACTCCACTGAACTAATAGAGCCATCCTGGGCAACCCACATGGGCTCTAAGTACTGGCATGTTCCTGCTCACTCCTGATTTTTTTCAGCTCACATGTGGCCTGGTCTTCTTGCCCTGTAGGCTGCGGCTTCTGTGAGGAAGATTCTGTGTGATGCCCCTGTGGAATCTGTGGTGCGTGTGTCTGGGACAGTTGTGGCTCGGCCTCTGGGACAGGAGAATTCGGTGGGTATAAATCTGCAACCACTTCACCTGTGTGTGTGTTTATATGCATGTGCCCTGCCCACCCATTTGGGCAGTGCAGACCAGGCCAGACACCAGGCATCAGCTCTGAGCTCGGAATGAACCTGCAGATTTCAGAATGTTCACTACAACATAGCCACATGTTAAGACATTTGTTATTGGTCCTGTCAAACACAGATAGTATATTTTTGCTGTTGCTTATTTTTTTTTTTTTTTTTTTTTTTAGTTTTTGGGTCACACCCGGCAGTGCTCAGGGGTTACTCCTGGCTGTCTGCTCAGAAATAGCTCCTGGCAGGCACGGGGGACCATATGGGACACCGGGATTCGAACCAACCACCTTTGGTCCTGTATCGGCTGCTTGCAAGGCAAACACTGCTGTGCTATCTCTCCGGGCCCGCTGTTGCTTATTTTTAGAGGCCACAACTGGCAGGGTTTTCTTCTGACTCTACACTCAGGATCATCTTTAGCCAAGCTTGGGGGACCCTATGGGAAGCCAGAGATCAAAGCTAGGTTGACCATATGCAAAGCCAACACCTTACCCACTGTGCTATCATTCCGGTCTCACATTGATGCATTCGACTGTCCACCATAATCACAGGCCATTTTATATATAGCACATTTAGTGCATATCGTGATAAGTGAGTTTTCAAAATCATGTCTTTACTCTGTCTCCTTCAGAAAATGCCAACAGGTGAAATTGAAATCCAAGTGAAAACTGCCGAGCTACTCAATTCCTGCAAGAAGCTACCCTTTGAAATCAAGAACTTTGTGAAGGTTATATTATCCACATAATATAATATCCATATAACATATCTTCTGTTATTCAAGTGTACTAATGGCCAGTAAGGGTTTCTTTCTTGGTTTTTGCACCTTATCAGGCAGTTCTCAGAGGTTACTCCTGGCTTTGTACTCAGGAATCACTCTTGGCAGTGTTCAGGGGACCCTAGGGGATTCTAGGGATCGAATCTGGGTTGGCCTGAACAAAGCAAAAGCCCTCCCTGCTGCGCTATGGCCCCAGCCCTACAATGATCGGATTATATATGCCATTGCTCAAGCTCTTGATGGACTCCTGTCTGGCCTCACGTGGGTCCCTGAATCTCTCCAGAAATCAGAGGCACTTCGCCTGCAGTACCGTTATCTGGACCTGCGCAGCTCTCAGATGCAGCAGAACTTGCGCCTGCGGTCCTGGATGGTGATGCGAATGCGGGAGTTTCTCTGCCATCAGCATGGTGAGACTTGGTACTTCCGAGCAGTTTCTGGCTCTATTCATTTCAGGACCCTGCCTGGACACTGAGGGCTCACTCTTGGCTCTGTGCGCAGGAAATTGCTCTTGGAGGTGCTTAGGGGACCACATAGGGGGCCAGGAATTGAACCTGGGTTGGCTCTATACGTGACAAGCGCTCTCTCTACTACTTTTGTCTTTGCTTCTGGCCTGCACATCCACTGTCCTTCTTAGCTTTTCTGTATTGGATGTTGCCTGAAGGTGGAAATGAGAACTGCCTGGAGCGAGCCCAGAGCCAGGAATAATCCCATGAAATGTGGGCTGACTCCCCTGCCCAATCTGAAAAATATCACCATCGTAGATCTGGGGAATTATTCAGCCAAAATCCCTATCAAGATGGTCTCCAATTCGGTGGCATGAGCTATACATATTGTCCAGATTTCTATATGTTCATCTGTGACGTTTCTCTCCTTTTCAGGGTTTGTGGATGTAGAAACGCCTACGTTATTTAAGAGGACCCCTGGGGTACGTCTGTTCCTTAAAGCATCATACTGGAATGTCTGTTTACTAGATGAGTGGGAAAATTGTTCCCTTTTAAGTTCATTTCTTAGGGCCCAAACTTACTTTACTGGGTCTCAGGATGGGCTCAGGCCTTAAAAGCAGTATTTCATTTGATTATGAAGTTAAGATTTCATTTGAAATGCCGGACTCTTGGGGACTGGAGTTTGCCTTGCACACAGCAGACCCGGGTTCGATCTCTGGCATCCCATATGGTTTTCTATTTTTTTTCTTTTTTTTTTCTTTTGGTTTTTCGGGCCACATCCTTTTGATGCTTGGGTTACTCCTGGCTAAGCGCTCAGAAATTGCCCCTGGCTAGGGGGGACTCGGGGGACACCGAGGGATTGAACCACGATCCTTCCTTGGCTAACGCTTGCAAGGCAGACACCTTACCTCTAGCGCCACCTCACCGCCCCCCCCCCCATATGGTTTTCTAATCTCCATCAGGAATGATTACTGAGTGCAGAGCCAGGAATAACCCCTGTGCACAGCCAGGCATGGATCAAACACCACCCACCTAACCCCCCCCAATAAAGAAATCACTTTCTCTGCTGTCTTCTCTTTAAAGGGTGCAAAGGAGTTTGTCATACCATCTCGGGAACCTGGCAAGTTTTACTCTCTCCCTCAAAGTCCTCAGCAGTTTAAGCAGCTTCTGATGGTTGGTGGGTTAGACAGGTAAGCCATAATGCAGCCTTCATAAAGGAAGGGAAAAAAGGAAAAGAGAAAAAGGAGACCCAAAACTCACATCTGCAGCTGACTTGGGTTCAATCCCCACACACCTTCTAGAGTCCTCTCAAGGGACCTTAAGGCCAGGAATGAAACCGTGGATTCCAGCCTGCAGAGCTTGCACTTAGCCAATCATGCTACCTCTCCAGCCACACACCGAATAATTTTTTGTTTGTTTTTGGGCCATACCTAGCGGTGCTCAGGAGTTACTCTTGGCTCTGTATTCAGAAATTGCTCTTGGCAAGCTTGGCGGAATATATGGGATACCAGGGATTGAATTTGGGTCAGCCATGTGTGAGTCAAACGCCCTACCTGCTGTGCTATCTCTCCAGCCCCTGAATAATTAGTTTGTTAAGGTGTATGTATGTGTGTGTATGTGTATGTGTATTGTTTTTGGGCCACACATGGAGACGCTCTGGGGTTACTCTTTGCAATGATCTCAGAAATTACTCTTGGCTTGGGGGACCATATAGGACACTGGGGGATTGAACCACGGTTCGTCCTAGGTTAGTGCTTGCAAGGCAGACACCTTACTGCTAGTGCCACTATCTGGCTCCTGTTTGTTAAGTTTTGAGCCATATCTGTCAGCCCTCAGGATTTACTCCTGGCTCATTGCTTAGAAATTATTTCAGGCAGGCAGGCTTGAGGGATCCCATGGGATGCCGGGAATCGAACCTGAGTTGGCTATGCAAGGCAAACACCCTCCTTTTTTATTTATTTATTTGTTTGTTTGTTTGTTTTCACCCACCTCCATTTTATGCTCAGGGGTTACTCCTGGCTAAGCACTCAAAAATTGCCCCTGGCTTGGGGGGACCATATGGGATGCCGGGGGATCTAACCACGGTCCTTCCTTGGCTAGCGTTTGCAAGGCAGACACCTTATCTCTAGCGCCACCTCGATGGCCCCAACACCCTCCTTTGTACTATCATTCTGCCCCAACCCACACGCTCCATGCTCAGAAATTGCTCCTGGCAGGCTTGGGGGACCATATGGGACACCAGGATTTGAACCAATGACCTTCTGCATGAAAGGCAAACGCCTTGCCTCCATGCTATCTCTCCGGCCCCCACACTGAATCTTTTTAAGGCATTTTCTTTTTCTATTTTTGGGTCAGGACTTTCTCCTCTCTCTGCACACAGGGATCACTTCGAGCAGTGCACAGGCAACCATATTTAGTGCTGGTGATAAATCCTGGGTCTTTTGTGTGCAAAGCAGGTACCCTATCCATTGTACTATTTCTTCTGCCTGTTTTTGTTGTTGTTGTTGTTGTTGATGTTTTTAGGCCACACCAGTGCTCAGAGCTGACTCCTGGCACTGTGCCTGAGGTTACTCCTGGCAGTTCTTAGGGGACTGTTACCCCTCCCCAAGGCCAAATGCTAATCTTACCTGGATGGTCAGACACTCCCACAAAGATGGTGAAAATGGGCCCAGGTGAGGTCTCATTATAGCTCTTCAATTTTCTGGGTCTTTGCACACCATAGTTTTTGTACTCCGCAGAAGTCAGATTGGCTGTGTGCAATGCAAATGTCCTCTCTGCTGTGCTATGGCTCTAGATCCCACAATATACAGACACTGGTTTTTGGGCATACCTGGTGGTGCTTTGGGGTTACTCCTAGCAGGCTCGGGGGACCATATAGGATGGTAGGAATTAAACCCGGGTTGGTCTCGGGTAGGCCATATGCAAAGCAAACACTCTACCCACTGTGCTATTGTTCTAGCCACTTCACTGATTTTTTTTTTGGGGGGGGGACCACACTCAGAGGTACTCGGGGGTTACTCCTGGCTCTTTACTCAGAAATCACTCCTCGCAGGGGAACCATATGGGATGCCAGGGATTGAACCTGGGTTCATCCCGGGCTGGCCATGTGCAAGGCAAATGACCTACCACCACTGTGCTATCACTCTAGCCCCTTCATTGATTATTTTTAAAGCAAATGAACCATTGTTACTTATTTATTTATTTATTTATTTATTTATTTATTTATTTTGTTTTTTGGGCCACACCGGGCGGTACTCAGGGGTTACACCTGGCTGTCTGCTCAGAAATAGCTCCTGGCAGGCTCGGGGGACCATATGGGACACCGGGATTCGAACCAACCACCTTGGGTCCTGGATCAGCTGCTTGCAAGGCAAACACCGCTGTGCTATCTCTCCGGGCCCAAGATTTTTAAAGATAATTAACCATTATCTTTCCAATGGTCAGCAGCATCTATGATGAGAAGGCTATAAATAATCTAAGAATTTTGGGGCCGGAGAGATAGCATGGAGTAAGGTGTTTGCCTTGCATGCAGAAGAACGGCGGTTTGAATCCAGGCATCCCATATGGTCCCCCGAGCCTGCCAGGAGCAATTTCTGAGCATAGAGCTAGGAGTAACTCCTGAGCGCTGCTGGTTATGACACATAAACCAAAGAAAAAAAAAAAAGAATTTAAGGGGCCGGGCGGTGGCGCTGGAGGTAAGGTGCCTGCCTTACCTGCGCTAGCCTAGGAGACGGACCGCGGTTCGATCCCCCGGCGTCCCATATGGTCCCCCAAGCCAGGAGCGACTTCTGAGCGCATAGCCAGGAGTAACCCCTGCGCGTTACCGGGTGTGGCCCAAAAACCAAAAAAAAAAAAAAAAAAAAAAAAAAAAGAATTTAAGAATTTCTCTCATTCTTTAGTGTCATTATTTATTTCCCAATCTGCAGTGCAGTGCCTTGACCCTCAGGGTAAGCATGTGTGTGTTCCCGGCATCGTGATTCAGTTATGCTTTTGTTGCAGGTATTTTCAGGTTGCCCGATGTTACCGAGATGAGGGTTCCAGGCCAGACCGACAGCCTGAGTTTACTCAGGTACTGAGTTATATTCAACTTGACTGTTAGATTCAGGTTTGTTACTGCCAAGGATTCAAATATTTTAAAAGCAGGACAATGAATTTACACAGGACTGAAAAGATAGTTTAGTGGGGTGGGCTTCCACATGGCCCACTTAGGTTCTATCCCCGGTACCCCACATTGTTCCCTGAGCTCTGTAAGAGTGAGCCCCTGAGGCTGGAGAGATAGCATGGAGGTAAGGCGTTTGCCTGGCACCCCATATGGTCCCCCGTGCCTGCCAGGAGCAATTTCTGAGCCTGGAGCCAGGAATAACCCCTGGGCACTGCTGGGTGTGACCCCCCCCCCCAAAAAAAAAGAGTGAGCCCCTGAGCATTGCCAGGTGTGGCCCCAAACAAAAAGTTCCAGAAAGAGAGATTTCTAGTGTTTATATGCAAAGTCCTGTGTTTATTTTAAAGCAAATGTGTGTAATTGTCTGTAACTGTGTGTAATTGTGTCTTTGTATCTCTCTATACGTGTAGGTGTGTATGTCTGTGTGTGTGACTGTGTGTCTCTGAATATGTGTATAACTGTGTATAGGTTTTTGTGTGTGTCTGTAAGTTTGTGTGTCTCTATGTGTTTGTATTTCTGAGTCTGTGTGTGTGTGTGTGTCCCTTCAATGGTCACTGTGGCTGCCCACACCACACCTCCTCCTTTCAGATTGACATCGAGCTGTCTTTCGTGGATCAGTCCGGGGTTCGGAGCCTGACAGAGGGTTTGCTCCAGTACAGCTGGCCTCAGGACAAAGAACCTCTGGTGCTACCCTTTCCGGCCCTGACTTTCGCCGAGGCCCTCGCCAGTTATGGGACAGATAAACCTGACACCCGCTTTGGCATGAAGGTCATTTCTCCTCATTTCTCCCCATGCACCCTTGCACTTTGGGGATTCTATTACTCATACAGTTGGTTTCATTGTTACCAAGCTAGCAGGAGGATGAAGTGTCACATTGTCACTTCATCAACCCATTGTGGCTCAAGATCCATTTCTTTTTTTGTTTGTTTGTTTGTTTTTGGGCCACACCCAGCAGCGCTCAGGGGTTACTCCTGGCTCTGCACTCAGAAAGTGCCCCTGGCAGGCACTGGGGACCATGTGGGATGCCGGGATTCAAACCACCGTCCTTCTGCATTCAAGGCAAACATCTTACCTCCATGCTATCTCTCCAGCCTCCCAAGATCCATTTCTTCTGAGACCCTATAGTACATAGCAAGAGTCATATCATAAAACCCCCATTACTGAATAGTAATTAATAGATGAACAGGAGTGGGCACCTGAAATTGTAAGAACAGGGGCCAGAGCAGTAGGGCAAGTAGAGAGGGCACTTGTCCCACATGTGGCTGACTTGGGTTCGATCCTTGGCATCCTATATGGTCCTCCTGGCTTCAAAAGAAACAGAAATATAGTGTCCAACTCATAAACTTGTTCAAAGGATGAAATAAATTAATGAATGAATAACACATTGGTACAAGAACACTGGCGAGAGGGGCCGGAGAGATAGCATGGAGGTAAGGCGTTTGCCTTGTATACAGAAGGACGGTGGTTCAAATCCCAGCATCCCATATGGTCCCCCAAGCCTGCCAGGAGCAATTTCTGAGCATAGAGCCAGGAGTAACCCCTAGCGCTGTCAGGTGTGACCCAAAAACCAAAAAAAAATAAAAAAAGAACACTGGCTAGAATGTCTGTTCCAGGCAACTCTTCTGTGAAGGTAGCATATATTGTTTAAGAATGGGCTGAAAAAATCCTCTGTAACATAAATTTATGTTGGGGCCAGGAGCAATAGCACAGTGGTTATGTGGCTTGCATGTGGCTGATGCAGTAAACCATAAGCACCACCAGGTATGACCCCAGAATAAATTCACCTTTTTTTCCCCTGGTTGCCCTGTTCCAGATTGTAGATGTCAGTGATGTGTTCAGAACCACAGAGATTGACTTTCTTCAAGATACTCTTCGTAGACCCCATGGGACTGTCAAAGCCATTTGTATCCCCGAAGGAACAGTAAGTGAAGCACCATTATGTGTTTTCTTCAGAAAAATATATTTGGGTTTAGAGTTAAGAGAGGACAGTTCTCCTTAAATATAAGTATGATGTTTGGGGGCTGGGAAGATTTTTCAATGGGCTTTGCATCTCAAAGTCTGGGTTTGATTCCCAACACTATGTGGTCTTCTGAGCATCCAAAATAAACAAAGTGGGCTGGAGAGATAGCATGGAGGTAGGGCGTTTGCCTTGCATTCAGAGGATGGTGGTTCAAATTCCAGCATCTCATATGGTCCCCCGAGCCTGCCAGGATCGACTTCTGAGTGTAGTGCCAGGAGTAACTGCTGCAGACGGGTTAGCGTCCCTAAGCAAAACCTTAGTGGGTTAAATAATTTCTCACTGGGAATAAGCGAGCACATAAGGTGGACGAATATGAAATATGAAAATAAAATAAATGAGACCACACAAAATGAATTGTATGGGGACCCATGTCCAAGGGATGAGAGACAAATTTACTTTTCAGCTGATGACATTTTTTTTTTTTTTTTTTTGGTTTTTGGGTCACACCCGGCAGTGCTTAGGGGTTACTCCTGGCTCTATGCTCAGAAATCGCTCCTGGCAGGCCTGGGGGACCATATGGGACGCCGGGATTTGAACCACGGACCCTCTGCATGAAAGGCAAACGCCTTACCTCCATGCTATCTCTCTAATGCTAATGACATTGCTAATGCTAATGACATTTATAAGCACAAACTCTGGTATGCAAGGTGTTCTCAGGGAGAACAAAGAGCAGGAGAGCAGTACAATGGGGAACCAGGCCTAGAATCTACATATTAAAATGACTATCCTATAGGTGAGAAAGACCCCTTCTAGAGGGCTTTGAAACAAGAGCTAGAGATGTTTTTGGTTTAGCAAAAAGCAGGTTTTTCAAGAAACCAGGAGGAGAGAGACAGAGATATTTATGATGTTTATGTAGTTGCCGGGAAATATATTTTAGGGGATATGGAAATAATTGTTTACCATCATAGAGCTAGACTCAGAAAAACAAGCTGCTGGTGCCAGGTTATACTAGAAATACGAGTCATAAATAAACTAGTCAGCAGGGAACTTTTGGTGGGTTTTGGTACTGACATTTCTTTGTCTGTAGGAAAGCTGAGGCTGGATTTCTATAGTGTCCAAATAAAGAGAAAATGTAATGTTATAGCCATGTTGGAATTACCGCCAATAATCCACGCAAAGGGTCAAATGATTGACTTCGCTGAGCGTGCCTTTTGGCAAATAATTCTTTGGGAGGAAGGCACTGCCCCAGGAAGGCAAAAAGCCATGTCTGGTGCATGCTCCCCTAAATGGGGGTTAACAAGTAACCCCTGAGCGATGCCAGGTGTGACCCAAAAACCAAATCAAAATAAAACAAAAAACCCCAAAGTAGGGCCCGGAGAGATAGCACAGCGGCGTTTGCCTGCAAACAGCCGATCCAGGACCAAAGGTGGTTGGTTCGAATCCCGGTGTCCCATATGGTCCCCTGTGCCTGCCAGGAGCTATTTCTGAGCAGACAGCCAGGAGTAACCCCTGAGCACTGCCGGGTGTGACCCAAAAAAAAAAAAAAAAAACCCAAAAAAAAACCTAAAGTATTTGTATAGAAAGTTTTTTGTTTGTTTGTTTGTTTGTTTGTTTTGGAAAGTCACACCCGGCAGTGCTCAGGGGTTACTCCTGTTTCTAGGCTCAGAAATCACCCCTGGCAAACACAGGGAATCATATGGGATGCCGGGATTCAAACCACCGTCCTTCTGCATTCAAGGCAAACATCTTACCTACATGCTCTCTCTCTGACCCCAGAAAGTCTTTTGTTTGTTTTAACTTTGGGGTCACACCTGGCAGTGCTTAGGGGTTATTCCTGACTACATTCAGAGATAAATCCTGGCAGGGCTCTGGAGACCATATGTGGTACTGGGGATCAAACCAGGTTGGCCATGTGCAAGCTTCCTACCCACTATGCTATCGCTCCAACCCTATTAAAGTCTTAACAATGTCCCTAAAACTTGTGGCTGGAGCGATAGTAAACAGATAGGGCATTTTTGCCTTGCACGTGGCTGACCTGGTTTTATCCCCAGCATCCTATATGGTCTGAGCCTGCCAGGAGAAATCCTTGAGCACTGCTGGGTGTGGCCCCAAAACAAAAACAAAACAAAAAGTCCTTAAAACTATAGAGAACACGGGCCAGAGAGACAGCACAGTGGTAAGGCATTTGTCTTGCATGCAGCCAATCCAGGAATGAAGGTAGTTCGAATCCTGGCATCCCATATGGTCCCCCAAGCCTGCAAGAAGTGGTTTCTGAGCGCAGAGCCAGGAGTAACCCAAGCGCCTCTGTTTATGACCCAAAAATCATAAAACAAACAAAAACTATAGAGTACACAAAACTCTTTTTTTTTGGGGGGGGTCCCACACCTGGTAACGTTCAGGGGTTACTACTGGCTCTACGCTCAGAAATCGCTCCTGCCAGGCACAAGGAACCATATGAGATGCTGGGATTTGAACCACCGTCCTTCTGCATGCAAGGCAAACACCCTACCTCCATGCTATCTCTTCAGCCCACACAAAACTCTTAAGAATAAGAATTTAGGGGCCGGGTAGGTGGCGCTGGAGGTAAGGTG